>NC_068971.1:19537010-19846573 GCF_016808095.1 Vigna angularis | reverse complement strand
ACAGTTCTTTCAAATTATATATTTTCTTCTTATTTTATTTTTGCTTAATTATTAGAGAAATAGAAAAAAATATAAATATAAAAGAAAGTGTGATAAATTGTGATTACAGTTCAAACACTTTCTAAACGCCATGATCAACAAAAATAACAAATCCAATGATGATTGTTATAATTGGATCATTACTTTCTTAGATTTTCTTCATGGATTTCTATTTTATCTTTGATAATTTAGTTTAATGTAATTTATATTCTTGCACTTACATTTCTAATTTGACCACTTTAATTCCTCTTCGTCTTGTTCATATTCTTCTCTACTATTAGAAAGTGAGTTCATGGATAATTTTAAACAGTTCTTTCAAATTATATATTTTCTTCTTATTTTATTTTTGCTTAATTATTAGAGAAATAGAAAAAAATATAAATATAAAAGAAAGTGTGATAAATTGTGATTACAGTTCAAACACTTTCTAAACGCCATGATCAACAAAAATAACAAATCCAATGATGATTGTTATAATTGGATCATTACTTTCTTAGATTTTCTTCATGGATTTCTATTTTATCTTTGATAATTTAGTTTAATGTAATTTATATTCTTGCACTTACATTTCTAATTTGACCACTTTAATTCCTCTTCGTCTTGTTCATATTCTTCTCTACTATTAGAAAGTGAGTTTATGCCTAACTCATCCCCACAACCGGCTTGTAAGGTGAGGTTTGCACCTCACTTATATATTATCATTTGGCCTTATCTCTAGTCGATGTGGGACTTCCAACACACCCCCTTCACGCCGAGGTATAGACATCTCGTGCGTGATAGTAGAAATTGGGTGGTCCGATAGCGGCCCGATTGCGGGTGGAAGAGAAGAATAGAATGCCCACTTAGAACTTGCTAGGATAGGCTCTAACCTGGCTCTGATACCATATTAAAAAGTGAGTTTATGCCTAACTCATCCCCACAAAACCGGCTTGTAAGGTGAGGTTTGCACCTTACTTATATATTATCATTTGGCCTTATCTCTAGTCGATGTGGGACTTCCAACATCTACATTTAATCTCCATATATCATTCCATTTTTAGATAAAAACATATTATTATTGAAAAGAAATACATAAATTTCTTATTGAAATTCACTGTAAAAAGAGAATTCAATAAATTAAACATATTTATGAAATTGATATACAATATAAATGACTTACATATTAATTTTATTTTAATTACAGAACCTTAAATCAATACACTCTAATTTAAATAAATAATAATAATTTGTTAGTCCAATTACGAAAAAATTTACATCGAATTAATTTGGTTAATACATATTTAACCAAAATCCTAAAAAAGAAAAACAAGAGAACATAAAAAAGATAACTGTAATTTGTCCTTCTAAAACCAAAGATATATTTGGAATTGACACATGAGCAAGGTTAAAGAAATCAATCCCCTGAAAGATTATTAAATTATTCATAACTTTTGTTTGTCATGTGGTTTCATGTGGTTCCCTTGACCATGATAGATTGCCACAATCATATTTTTATAATATCATTTCACAAGAACGAATCATATTATTTTACTTTAAAATTTTGTTTACATTTTTTTTATTACTTAAATATACAATTGTATTATTAAATTCAGGTTATAAGATGAAAGTAAATGAAAAACGTAAACGTCAAATGGCAATTTTCCTTTTGTATTTGATACCTACAGCCTAATTAGAATTACACGAGACCAACTCATTTATAAAACAGTAATTATATTTTAGAAAAATAACAAAAGTGTTATAATATATATATATATATATATATATATATATATTAAAATTAATTTTATTAATATGATTTATGTGAGACCCCTAATAATTAGCAGTAGTAATTTCTGTCACATCACCATTAATACACTCCACTTCCACACTCACACATTAAAACCCACTCACCAATCCCATACACCACTCTGCTGTGCACTGTGAACCGAGCCTCATCATTACTCTGAAAGCATTAAAAACGCACCTTGCACCACATGCACACACGCCACCTGTCGCGGGAGAAGCTTCCAATTCAGAGTTTGGTGTACAGGTGTCGGCTTGGGAGGCGTTCGTTCAAACGAACGTAAGTTTAACAAAATTAGATTTTTGAAAACTCTCTCTCTCACCTGCACCACTCATCTTCTACCTCACGAAACTCAAACCTTCATCTTCTCCAACTTCTCTCTAGAACCTTCTAACTTCTCTCTACTGTAACTCACCAAGCTCTTCTCCGATCACGTTTCAGAACCGTAGGAACGTTCGTCCAGCTGTGATCTTCCTTTTGGACCGAACAGAATTGGAATCTAAGCTGGTAAGTTCCCTTCTCTAGTAGTTGTCCATTTAGGGTTTCATACGAAACCATTTCTCTCGGTTCATGCATGGACTGTATCTGAGTAATCCCTGATTTTGGTGTTTAGATCAAGTGAGAGTGTCTAGTGAAACTAAGGGTTGAACGCTGTAAGAGACAAACCCAACTTTTGCATTAGGGCGTACACTGCTATCCAGGTAAGGGAAGCTTATATGTTTAATTTATACTTGTATGCTGCATGATTTGATCTGGATATATGAAAAGTATGCTGTTTGAGTTGTATGAACGATCACTGATGTTGTGTATGTTTTCTGTTGGTTGAAATGTATGTTGATTTGGATACGTATGAAAGATGCATGGTTATGGTATGGGTGAATGTATTAAAATGATGAGATCTGTATAGTATGAAAATGAAGCATGGATATGAATTTACTAGATATGAATCATATGGAAAATGTTAAAGTTAAGATAGTTGAAAAATCTGGATATGATAATTCTCCTATGATAAATTACGCTCGTCACCGTACGGTCTTAGACCGTTCGTGTTCCCTGGAAGTAACTTAGAGTAGAATTCTTTCATTGGGAAGAATTCAATTTGAGAACGAGCATCCTTATTTCGAATTGCTATGTTTGAGCGCTCGGCTCAACATAGAGTTGTCGTACGTTTTAAATGGTACGGAATTAAGTAACGACCGGTTTTACACTGAGCGTTCGTCCTAAATAGCGCTCGGTCTAATACCGAACGTTCGTCCTAAATAGCGCTCGGTCAAATACCGAACGTTCGTCCTAAATAGCGCTCGGTCAAATACCGAACGTTCGTCCTAAATAGCGCTCGGTCTAATACCGAACGTTCGTTCTAAATAGCGCTCGGTCTCATACCGAACGTTCGTCCTAAAGAGCGCTCGGTCTTGAACTAAGCGTTTGTCATGATTGGTTTTCGGTCATCTACCTAGCGTACGTATTAACGTAGTGTTCGGTCATAAATCGAACGCTCGTCCTCATCGTTAATTTATTAACGGACGTAAATAACGTTCGTCCAAAATAATTGTAAATGTATATCTGCGCGTTCGGTCATTGACTGGCAGTCGACCCTTTTAAACAAAAGATTTCCAATGTAGCTCAGTATTCTTCTTAATGTATATTCGTCCGAGTTGAGTCAACCCGACCTCTTGGTATCTAAATTATTAAGAAAATAGTCCTATCGCTTTGGAGTCTCCCTTATTGTTATTTGAGTCATTATAAATTCTGATTTTTCACGTTCGTCCTCTTCCTTCATAAAGTTGAACGTTCGTCTTTTTAAGAAAGTGGAACATAGAATGAAAATGTTGTGAATAAGAAATACTAAGACGTGTGAACACTATATTACATGATTATATGATTATGGAATTTGGACGAGCGTTCCAGGGTGGAACGTCTCATGTATGTTGGATATTAAATTGGTAAAGTATGGCTGTGGCTATTGCTAATGCTGGCTTGGTCCATCCTGATATTCCGTGATACTCATCTTCATGTAGAGGAGAGTAGTTCATGTGTGGGAATGGCAGGAGGTCCTTAGTCCATAAGTTAACATGGGCGACGTAAGAACGGACTAACCTCGAGTGGCAGCTGTTGAGTGTCTCCCAGTTACTACACCACTCGGGTGCAAGGACGCCTGTAGCTACACAGTTCATACAGTCCGGACGGTCGTCATATATATATATATATATATATATATATATATATATATATATATATATATAGATGTTACAGGATGTTATATGTTAAACTATGTGTTGTGTGGATTGAAATATTGTATGTGTTGATGTATGACTTAAACTCTATAAGCTTACCCTTTCCGTTTTCCTTGTGTTGTCGTATCATCTATGTACGTTCGTCCTGTCCTTGCAATGATCATCCGTGTGGGTGTGAGCAGATGGAGGGGCGTCACTTGAAGAAGTGCTAGAAGAAGAAAATTTGGAGGACACAAATCTGGTGGACGTGGAAGTTAAAGCCGAGCCTTAGAGCGCTCGCGTGACGTTATATTATTAGTTTCATTAATTTTATTTTGAACGTTCGGTCATAGTTTTGTAAGACCGTTCGTCTCTGAACTCTTGTCTGTTTAAGCGTTCGTTATTTTCTGTATCTTTATGCCGTTCGGCTTTTAGCGCTCGTTCGGATTTTTGTAAGACTGCACTGTTTTATTAGCTTAATGTAATTAATTCTGATTATGGTAATTACTATATTTTGGGATGTTACAATTTACATTTTAAAATTATCTAAAATTATTATTTATTTATTTTACTTTTTTGAAATATGCAAATATGGTTCATTGATTCGGTAGATGGTTGATTGAGTTTGGTTAAACTACCATAAATTTAGTGATCCATTTGACGAGGACAAAAAACCCCTTTGATACATCTAATATTGTATAACATAATCAATTTAAAGGATTAAAATATTTTTTCTAGAAAAGACTAAAATAGAATGTGTGTAAAATATAGGAAACAAAAAAGTTTAACTAAATTTAATAAAATTCAAAAAGTAAAAAGTGCATAGCATATAAAATGATAAGAACTGAAAACAATTTTAAAAAACCCTATTTGATAAATAAAATATTTCAACGTATACTTTTTTTAGCTATGGTTAATAAAATCAAACAAGTTTGTTAATTAATTAAACCCATGGTTTTCATGATAGATCGGTTGGACTGAGACCGAATCTTCTCCTATTAAATTAGACACTAATTAAAACTTGTCCAGAGATTGGATAACAGAATTAATAATTAATAATACAATACAATTTCAACACTTTTTCTTATTTTTCAATATTATTTGTCTGTTTGAAATAATTTTATTGAGCAGTAATATTTAGAAACATGAATAAAAATAATTACCATTTTGTTATTTTTGATGCATAAATTAGGATACTGACCTTCTGAAATTATTGACATTACTATATTGTACTTAAAACAGTTGAATAACTCCTTAAACAGTTACTTATGTGCCCTTAAAACAGTACCTATATAACCCTCACCCACCCGAACCCGATCAAACAAACTCAGCCAAGTATCATCTCATTCTGCACAATCACACAATTTTCTTCGTTTCACTTTCAGTTTCACGTAACTTCGCAATCATATCATATCTCCCGAACTCTCGCCATAACCTCATCTTCTCCCTCCGCTCTTTCTAGCCTCGCCGCCGCACCATCTCCGCCGGCGCCCGCCACCAATGGCCACAATTCCCATCGCCTGTTCCACAAACCTCCGCCTCTTGCCCTTCCAGCCTTCCTCGCGCTCCGTCACCTCCCTTTCGCAGCGGACCGTTCAGAGAGGTGGCGCTGCGTCGAGCTTCGGGTGCTCCACCTCGCAGTTCCGCCACAGAATCGAGTTCCGCTTCCTCCGAAGACAACCGGGGAAGTTCCCGCTGCTCTCTCTCGGCACTGACGAGGGAAACGCCGTTGGGGAAGGGAGAAAAAGAGACTTGTCTCAGCTTCTGTCCGCATTGCTTCCCGTTGTTGTTGCTGCCACTGCCGTTGCCGCTCTCGCTCAACCTTCTACCTTCACTTGGTGAGCTTCTCTTCTTTTATAAAAATAAAAATAAAAATTATGCTCTCTAACACTTATTGAATAATTAAAATTAATTTGGAAATAACCTAATTTGCTTTCTCGTTATTTTTTAATTTATGGATGGGTTAATTTTAACTGAAAAAGTTTATACTATTTTATTTTTCTTAAACTTGTAGAATATATCCTCAGTTATCTCAGTTTACGGATACTTTCTTAAGTAGTTTTTCCATATTTTAGTTTTTGGTCATCGATGAACTTAAGTTATCTTATGAAAAAAAGTTTATTTTCAATTGTAATCTAAATACAAATTTATATCCATGGTTGATCTTGTTTAAGGCTGCATGTTTCTTCTTTTCCTGGTCTGTTTTTTGTTTGTAATTGAGTATATACGTAAGAGATTATTTATGGGAAAGGAAATTGATTCTGGTTTTGTTATTTAATAAAGTATTTTTTTAATTAATGACTTGCTATCACTAACCTTCTGTTTGTTGTTATGGATTTTTGTGTGCTTCAAAGATTTTTTTTCGTTCTGATTGTGTCCTTCTTGATCTGATAGCTTATGGACAAAACTTAAATACTATTCTATAGATTGTTATTCATTTAGAGTTTGGCCTAGATATTCCATGCTGACTTTTAATTCGTTTTTAATTACGCTTAGATTTTCGAGATGAAATTACAATTATTTAACAGAGATTCATACTGAAAACACAAAAGAAACGAGTTTATTTATTGTGTACATGAGAAATTTTGTGCCCCTACATTTTGATTACTGGAGTCCAATTGGATTGAAATCATTAAGGATTAGTGACTCGTAAAATGAGAAACAGCTATGATGTGTTTGATTAATTGCTTGTAGGATAGTATTGGCAGTGGGGACCTTTGTAATGAGGAACAGCTATGATGTGTTAGTAAGTCGAAGTTATTTTATTTTTCCGTTATAGTTGTTCTTATCCCTATCCAGTTAGAATTTATAATTTTGTTATTCGGTGAGAGCGTGTATGGTGGAATAAATTGAAAATGAGGAACTGAGAGAGTGGTTTTAACTTGAGCAGGGTATCTAAAGAGTTATATGCACCTGCTCTTGGTGGGATTATGTTGTCTATTGGAATAAGACTATCAGTAGATGATTTTGCTCTTGCAATTAAGAGGTAAGAATTTCATTATTACTTTCTTTGTTTGCTGCTTAAGATTGCAACACGTAAAGTCATGGAGCTTCTTCCAATGTTCATTATCTTCATTTTTGCTGCAGACCTTTGCCACTTACCGTTGGGTTAATTGCACAATATATGCTTAAGCCTGTTCTTGGGGTCTTCGTTGCGAAGGCTTTTGGTTTGTCTAGGATGTTTTATGCAGGTTTTGTCCTCACAGCTTGTGTTTCTGGGGCTCAGCTATCCAACTATGCAAACTTTTTAAGCAAAGGGGATGTAGCCCTGGGCATTCTTCTCACAAGCTATACCACAGTTGCATCAGTTGTTGTTACACCACTGTTAACTGGTCTTCTGATTGGTTCAGTGATGCCAGTTGATGCAGTTGCCATGTCAAAGTCAATTTTGCAGGTGTGTAGAGACTAGTGAGTGCTTCTGTGATATTATACTTGAATTTGGTTTAATGACTGGTTTACTTGTAAATATTTGAAAGGTTGTTCTTGTTCCGGTGACCCTTGGTCTTCTCCTCAATGCATATGCAAAGCCAGTTGTATCTGTTCTTCAACCTGTGATGCCATTTGTTGCTATGTTTTGTACTTCGCTGTGCATTGGCGGCCCTCTTGCTTTAAATAGGAGTCAAATTTTGTCAGGCGAAGGTCTCCGATTGGTTTTTCCAGTATTAACATTCCATGTCGTTGCCTTCATTTTAGGGTATTGGTTCTCCAAGATTCCACCGTTGAGGTATGTGTCTCCATCTGGTGCCCTCATCTGTGACTAGTTGATTTTTTAGGACCTAGCTACCCGAGCTTCTTATTGACAAATAGATGTTGTGATGAAAATTGAAATTGAAATTGGCAAAACATTAAAACTGGTATTGTGAAATTGACATTTATGACATGTTTGGATAAGTGTTTTAAGAGCTTATTTACTAAAATATAGAATTTTTTGTGATAAAGAAGCTCTCAAAAGTTCATATAATTTTGTATCCAAACAAGCGTGTATATGTTTTAATGAAGTGCTTAAAGTTAAATTCCTTCAGAAAACATAATCTGCTTGGCTATATACATCTATTGCTGTCTTTAAATTGAACGGTGGTGTTTCATCATCCTTCATTTGTTATCAGAGATCTGAAATAAAATAGTAATGACACATAAAAATAGACATTTCTCATACAAAAAACTATTATATTTCTGACTGAGATTTATTGATTTGACCTATCTTTGAAGTGTGTCGTCTAACATAATTTTCTTGAAATAACTTTTATTCTTAAGAAGATGAATGAGTAAAAACTTGTCAAGACCAAGAATATTTTACTCTGTGCCATATTTCAACTCTAATACAATAAATACTGTCACAGGCAAGAAGAACAGGTGAGCAGGACCATTTCACTGTGCACTGGAATGCAGAGTTCCACTCTTGCAGGCCTTCTTGCAACCCAATTTTTGGATAGTAGTCAGGCAGTTCCTCCTGCATGTTCTGTCATTGCCATGGCTATAATTGGTCTCTGTCTTGCCTCTTTTTGGGGAAATGGCTTTGTAATTAGAAATCTATTACCACTTCCTCCACAAAGAACCAATTCTGCTCTTAAAGCATAATTTTTTGTTTCTGATGCATGTCGTTGAGGTTTATTTATTTTTAAGCATCAGTTGGAGGCGGGAAATTTAATAAATCTGATCATGTGGTAGCAATTAGCGATGGCTAGAAGGGGAAGATCCATAGGAAAAATTCGAGAGTATAGGTTAGTCACACGAATCAACAAGAAAGAAGTTTCATCAGTAACACTGTAACGTTTACCTGAGAAAAAATTACATATTAACGGAGGTATATTTGCAGAGATACTACGCATTGTTACCTAGCTGGAAATCAGTACAACTTCCGGACATACTCTCACACAATGTCATAGATCATTTACCAATTAATAAGTTTTCTTTTCCTTTATGTGTTTTTCTTCCATATAAGATCTTTAATCCAGGGTTGTGTTGTTCGTTCAGGTATTGAATACTAATGGGAAAGGAGGAATGTCAACTAGTATTATTTTCATTTCTTCCACATCTCCTTCTAATGAAGAATAAATTGTGAGAATAATCATCACACACAAATATATGTCTAGGAGCTGAGTCTAGAAGAGCTGAGCCTAGAGGAGCTCGGCCTAGAGGAGCTTAGACCAGAGGAACTCGATCTAGGGTAGTCATCCCAAAGGAGTTCGCCACAAAGTAGTCAACCAACGATGTCATTGGTCTTAGAGTTTAGACCATTCGGTTGATGGTTGGTCGTCCGATATTAACCAGACAAGCATAGGATACACAGATCCCCCAAGCCC
The DNA here is from genome assembly GCF_016808095.1 of Vigna angularis. NCBI lineage: Eukaryota > Viridiplantae > Streptophyta > Magnoliopsida > Fabales > Fabaceae > Vigna > Vigna angularis. Next base: position 19,837,235 of record NC_068971.1, on the reverse strand, counting down.
GAGGATTAAATAATTTTCAACAGGGTTTGGATTTGGTCGTTTGGTACTTGGTGCATACGCCAAAAGCTATAACTCGATCGGGAGGGGTTCCTTAGTTAGAACTCCTCCTTAACCATTAATCGTGTGTTTTATTGTACGTTGATTAGATGTGCTTCAACTTTTTTTAAGGTGAGTGTTTTGACAAGGGTTTTTTTCAAAACTCTCCCTTGAGTAATCGCTTGAAAGGTACGATAGGGGTTCACTTGGGTGAACGCTCCCTTGACCAACCTGTTGAAGGGTGCGGTTGGGTTCACTTTTGTGAATGCTCCCTTGACCGACCGTTGAAAGGTGAAAAAATTGTTCATTTTGGTGAACGCTCCCTTGACTAATCGTTGAAGGGTACGATATGGGGTTTACTTAGGTGAACACTCCTTTGATCAACCTGTTGAAGGATGTGGTAGGGGTTCACTTGGGTGAACACTCCTTTGATCGACCTATTGAAGGGTGGAATAGGGGTTCACTTGGGTGAACATTCCCTTGACCGACCTGTTGAAGGGTGTGGTAAGGGTTCACTTGGGTGAACACTCCCTTGATCGATTGCTATAGGGTGCGATAGTGGTTTACATAGGTGAACACCTGCTTAACCGACCTATTGAAGGGTGTTGTAAGGGTTCACTTGAGTGAACGTTGCCTTGATCGACTTGTTAACGGCTGCGGTAGGGGTTCACTGGGGTGAGCGCTCCCTTGACTGACCTATTTATGGTGTAGTAGGGGTTCACTTGGATGAGCACTCCCTTGATCGATCGCTTGATCGCTTCGGTATGTCAAGAAGGTGAGGCCAACAGGGTGAGGTTGAGCTTTCAAGAATGAAGTTGACAGATAATATGAGACCAAGGGGTTGAGATGTAGACGAGGTCGAATGACCGAGTTGTTGAAGCTAAGAGATGTTGAGATGATGAAGCCGAATGAGGCTATGTTGAGGTTGAATGACAAAGACGCAGATGAGGTCGATCGATCAAGCTGTCAAGATTGAAAAGTCGACAAGTTGAGGCCGAAAGAGGCCAAGATGCAGATTAGGTCAATTGGCCAAGCTGTCAAGATTGAAAAGTCGACAAGTTGAGGCCATAAGATGCCAGACGAATGGTTGAGGTTAAATGACGTAGTTGTTGAAGCCAAGAGAGGCTAAAATAATGAAGCCGAATGAAGCTATGTTGAGACTGAACAATGATGATACAGTTGAGATTTATCGACTGAGCAGTCAACATTGAAAAACCAATAGGTTAAGGTCGAAAGAAGCTAGGACAAACAATTGAGGCCAAAAGGCTGAGCTTTTGAAGCCAATAGAGGTTGAGATGATGGAAGTCGAATGAGGCTATGTTAAGGTTGAATAATTAGGTCGTCGAGACCGAACGATCAAGGTGTTAAAGCCAAAAGAGACTAAGATGATTGAATGAGGTTATGTTGAGACCGAACAATGAGGATGCAGATCAAACCAGTTGACCGAGCTGTCAAAACTGAAAAGTCGAAAGATTGAGGCCTAAAAGGCCAAGATGCAAATAAGGTCAATCGGTTGAGCCATCAAGACTGAATAGTCAAGAAGTTCAAGCTGAAACAGGCCAGGACGAACAATTGAGGTTGAACGACTAAGCTATTAAAATGAAGAAAGGTGGGGATAATGAAGCTGAATGAGGTTATGTTGTGACCGAACAACCAGGCGGTCGAGATTGAACAGTCGAGGTGTTGAAGCTAAAACATGTTGAGATGATGAAGCTGAATGAAGTTATGTTGAGATTACACAAATGAGACCAATCGACCGTGATGTCAAGATTGAAAAGTCGACAGGTTCATGCTAAATGAGGTCAAGATGGAGATGAGGCCAATAAGTAAAACTATCAAGACTGAAAAGTCAAAAAATTAAGGCCGAAATAGGCTAGGAAGAATGGGGTAGGTCGAATGGCTTAGCTATTGAAGCCAAGAGAGGCTAAAATGATGAAGACAAATGAGGCTATGTTGAAATTGAACAACTAATTGGTTGAGACGTAGAAGAGATCAATTGGTCGAGCTATCAAAACTGAAAAGTCAATAAGTTGAGGCCAAAAGAGGCTAGGACAAACGATGTTGTCGAAAGGCTGAGCTTTTGAAGCCAAGAGAGGCTAACAAGATGAAGCTGAATGAGGCTATGTCGAGATTAAACTACAAGGTAGTCGAGATCAAACGATCGAGGTGTTGAAGCCAAAAGAGATTGAAATGATGAAGTTGAATGAGGTTATGTTGAGACTAAACAATGAAGATGCAGATGAGACTGAACAATGAAGATGCAGATGAGACTGAACGGTGATGACGCAGATGAGACCGAACGACAAAGACGCTTGTAAGACCGATCGTTAAGACTAAAAGGCGACATGTTGAGACTGGAAGAGGTCAGTACTAAGGGTTGAGGCCAATTGATCGAGTTGTTGAAGCCAAAAGAGGTTGAGATGATGAAGTCGAATGAGGTTATGTTAAGGCCAAACGACCAAGTGGTCAAGACAAAGATGAGACTCATCGGTCGAGATATCGACTAAAAAGTTGACAGTTTGAGGTTGAAAGAGGCCAAGATGCATACGAGGTTTATCTATCAAGATGTGAAGACTGAAAAGTTGACTAGTTGAGGTCGAAAGAGGTCAAGACGAACGGTTGAGGTCGAACGGCCAAACTATTGAAGTCTATAGGGGCTTAGATAATGATGTTGACTGAGACAGTACGGTAGAGGCTGAATAAAGGCAAGAGGTTGAGGCCGAAAGATGTCGTGCGATTGAGTCTGAATAGCCAAAAGGTTTAGGTCGAAGAAGGTCGTATGGTTAAGGTTGAACAACCAAGAGGTTGAGGCTAAACAACCAAGAGATTGAGGTCGAAGATATGCGATTGAGGCTGAACAACCAAAAGGTTGAGGCCAAAGAAGGCCATGCGGTTGAGGCTTAGAGGTTATGGTCAAATGATCGGGCGGTTGAATGCTTCCACTATATTGCTCATCTAGTTCCCTATGGTTACAATGGGAGTAAAAGAGACATACACTCAGCGTCACGGGTGGTGCCAAAATGTTTTGTGATGTATATGTCGGGCTTGTGGTAGGTCTCCAACGCCAAGTACTGTCAATTCCCGGATTTCTTGTCCATGTCGCTCAGGTGCTCATGTCGCATTTTGTAGACGAATGGTTGTTGGGTCTAGTCTTCTCATCCAATCGGATGGTACTTGCAGAAGGCACTCCGATGCTAAAGTTAGTAGATGATCGATCAATATAATATTAGTGGAGTCATGCATGTATATGAAAGTCATACCTCAAGACTTTATTTATAGTGATTGTTATGTGCTTTTACCTTTTTGTCGACCTAATCACGGTCCAAAAATACCTTAATTGACATTAACAAGTTGATTCATTATTATTACTTTTAATATGACCATTCTGCAACCAGTCAACCATGTCTTTCAGTTAGAATTGTCGACCATGAGTGGTATGTCAAAGATGTTAGCTTAGAATTAGACCTAAAAGAGCTTGAACTAGAGGAGCTTGACCTAGAAAAAATCGGACTTAAGAAATGCAATCCTAAATAGTTGGCAAAGAGAAATTTGACTCAAAGTAGTCAACCAAAGATGTCACTTGTTTTGTAGTTTAGAGCCTCTGACTTATGGTTAATCATACATATATGTGTATACACACATATATGTGTATACATATATACATATATAGATATATACATATATACATATATAGATATATACATATATAGATATATACATATATAGATATATACATATGTATATATATATATATATAAACTCTTTTTTCAGTTGATACATTTTAGCAAAGTGTACCAGATTTTACTAGACAAAAATACTCTCATATATTATGGATTCTAAGTTTTAAGGTCAAGGGTATTTGAATATTTTTCATTTTCAAAACTAAAAAAAAACAAGAAATCATCAAACCCTTACTCACTTGTCTCTCATCCCTCATTCCTCTAAACCATTTCTCTTTCATCTCTCTCACTCCAACCTTCTCTTTGTCATCCCTACAGTAGCCCCAACTGAAAAAAATCAGAAATATCCACCTAACCCTAATCCACCTTCCTCACTTATCCAATTTGTTTCTCTCTTATCTCCATCATCTTTTACCCACACACAACAACCCGCGACATCGCAATTTGTTGCTCTTGCTCTGTTTGTTCATTTGTTTTCTACTTTAATAACAAAATAATTGATGATGTTGATGTTGATTTTGGATTGGAGGGCTTTGTTATATTTTTCCCTTCTTATTGTTATTAAATTTGTAAAAAACTAAAGTCTACAATAATTTCTAAACTAAAAAAAAACAAGAAACCCCCACGAAAAGACGTTAAATTTATTAAGTTTAAATTCCAATTTGAAATTAAGTGCGTTTTGTTTTTCTTAATTTCTCTTTGCGAAAAATGATAAATTAGAAGGACAACGTCATGTTTATATTGGCCAAAAAAGTTGGAGATGTTAATTGTTTAAAATAAACTTACATGATGTGATTTACTTTAGAAAGTAATTTTCTGGTCCAACCGAGAGCTAACAGGTTCATTATGACTACTAGTTTACTAATTTCTGGTTGATTTTTAATTAGTTGGTATATCAATGCAGTTCTTCTTAGAAACTACTCAATAGTCTGCAATCTGTTCAAATCTAGAAGATGTGTAATTTGTTAGAATATTTTTATTGTTTTTACAAAAATGAAATGAAAATATGTTTATCAATATGAAACATTTGAAAGGGAACGAGCAGTAGTCTCTTTTCTGAATAAGGGGACAAAGTCAACCATAACAATTTTCTCTGTTCATAACTCTCTTAAATAATTTGTTTCTGTTAAATCATTTAGTACGATCTGTAGGAGCTTCATTTTTTATTGTGTTTTGACGTTGGTTATATGTGTGAAAAGTACATTCTAAAATATTGTTTTTCAGCGAAAAATATGTTATTTTCTGGACAATGAATTACCCTTTCCGGATCCCTTCTCTACATAACAGTTTTTTTTTCTTTTGGAAAATATATTCGAACAACGTAATAGTCAAAATATCAAATCTCCTTAAAGATAAACTACTAATTCTAAAATTTAAAAACGAAATTTAATAACAATAAGAACGAAAAGATATAACACAACCCTCCAATCAAAAATCAACATCGACATAATCAATTATTTATTTATTAAAGTGGAAAACAGATGAACAGACAGAGCAATAACAACAAATTGTGGTGTCGTGGGTTACTGTGTGTGGGTGAGAGAGAGGATGGAGATGAGAGAGAAACAAATTGGATAAGTGAGGAAGGTGGATTAGGGTTAGGTAAGTGTTTATGATTTTTTCAGTTGAAGCTACTATAGGGATTGAGGGTAAGGGTTTGGGGGGTTTCTTATTTTTTTTTAGTTTTGAGAATGAAAATTATTCAAATACCCTTAACCTTAAAACTTAGAATCTATAATATATGAAAGTATTTTTGTCTACTAAAACCCAATACACTTTGTTAAAATGTACCAACTAAAAAAAGAACTAACTTAGGTTAGCAAATTCATATATATAAAAAAAGAACTTTGCTAATGTGTGTATGCCTGTTTTTCAGTTTGTACATTTTAGCAATGTATACCGGGTTTTAGTAGACAAAAATACCCGTATATATCATGGATTCTAAGTTTTAAGGTTAAGGGTATTTTAATAATTTTCATTCTCAAAACTAGAAAGAAAAAAAAGAAACCCCCAAACTCTTACTCACCTCTCTCATTCCTCTTAACCCTTTCTCTTTCATCTCTCTCACTCCAACCTCTCCAACCTTTTCTCTGTCATCCCTACTGTAGCCCCAATTGAAAAAATCAGAAACACTTGTCATTAAACAATTTACCTTTGTAAAGAGTTGAGTCATTGATATATTCACCTTCAAGCAAATGTTCATTCAAGATCTCTTCAATTTCACCATCTTCACTAACCTCTCTAATTTCATCATTTGCATATGTTGAATCATCATCTCTAAAAAACCCTTCAGGTCAATTACCAATTCCTTCGGATGTCATTATGCTTATGAAAATTAGATAAAATTATATACGACAAAAATTATAAAATGAAAACTCATTATAAAAACATTTTTCGTTAGAAATTGTTTAACAACGAGTGTTTCTGATTTTTTCCAAACCAATTATCAATTCCTTTGATGTCATTATGCTTGTGAAAATTAGATAAGACAAAAATTATAAAATAAAAACTCATGATAAAATTATTTTTTGTAAGAAATTGTTTAACAGTGAATATTTCTGATTTTTTTTAGGTCAATTACTAATTCTTTTATGCTTGTGAAAATTGGATAAAATTAGATAAGACAAAAATTATAAAATGAAAACTCATTTATAAAATCATTTTTTGTAAGATTGTTTAAGAGCCCGTGTTTGTGATTTTTTTCAGTTGGGGATGATAGAGAAAATGTTGGAATGAGAGATGAAAGAGAGATGTGAACAAGGATTTGGGGTTTCTTTTTTCTTTTTTTAGTTTTGAGAATGAAAATTATTAAAATACCCTCAACCTTAAAACTTAGAATTAATGATATATAAAGATATTTTTGTCTACTAAAACCCTGTACACATTGCTAAAATATACCAACTAAAAAAACAAGCATATGTGCGTTAGCAAACCCATATATATATATATATATATATATATATATATATTAAAAATGATAATTTTTTACATAGTTAACTAAAACTATTTCCTGTGTATTTTTTATGGACATGAAATATTGGGGCATGAGTTAGATCACAAGAAAACTGAAAATAGCAAAGATATTATATATACAATAATGGTGACGAAAGACAAAGATCGTGGGACATCCCATTACTTGAAAGTTCTAGAAGTAGATGGTTACATCACGGCATCTATATGTCAAGAAAAAGACACGTACAATTTACTCTTATATTCCTTTTATTTTTCTGACACATCAATATTGTTGTACTATGGTAGCCTTTAATAATTTCACAATAAAAAAAAACTGCTATTTAGGTCAAACACTTGACCCACAAAGAATTCTAATATAGTATGATAACAATAAAAGTTAATAAACTTTCATATTAAAATGAAAAAAATTCCAAACCACATGTGTCAAATATTTTTAATAATATTTTTTAGTGAGCACCACAGAAGAAAAGAAAAAAAAAATCCACCTTTAATTTACAAAAGGTTGTAATGGGAATTTCCGATTTCTAACCAACGTATTAAACTTCAGAGAAGAATACTGACCTAGTTCAACTACTCCCCTGTAATTATTGATAATTCCGAAAAATAATTGTTACAAAGTTTCAAGACGAGAAAAATATAATTTTCTAAAATTCCTTATGAATTATTTTGTCAAGGTCATTATGCTCACAAGAAAATATAATTTTTTAAAATTCATAACTAATTCTACATCATTTGTTTCTAGTCCATTCCAAACCTAAAAATTTAAAATTTTAAGATAAAAATATTAATAAAGTTCAATATAATTCGATAAGTCTATACCACCAATTAGTGGCACTCAATAATGACAGCTATAATTTTCTAAAATTCTTGTCTATTTCTATAAAACCAGTTTCTATCCATTCTGAATCGTAATTGTCTCTAAATTACATCCAATTTTTAGAAAATAATAATAATATGTAAGCACAATCACACATCAATGATTATGTACAAACTAAATAAGTTTAATATTTTAATCTGCTTATTATCTTTCGGTGGCAGCAGCCACTAAGATGAAAAAAATCACTATAATTTCTACAAATATTACCAAGTTATTACATTTTAAAAGCATAAAATTTTAGAATAGTTTTCTAAGACTAAGTCAATGTTCAAGCCAATCAATACTCTTAAGTAATGACCCTACAATTTTAAAAAATCATAATTAATTTTTTGAAAATTGGTATACATAATTCCAACTCATAAGTATTACTAATTAAACCTAATTTAAGTTAAAACTAATAACTACTATTCATTTTTATGGATAATTATAGTTAAATTTTAAAAGTACAACAGTAACCTTTGCAAGTACAATCTTTTCCGTTAATTATATATATATATATATATATATATATATATATATATATATATATATATATATATATATATATATATATATATATATATATATATATATATATATGGGGTTTGTTAACGCGCGTACGCCTGTTTTTCAGTTGGTACATTTTAGCAATGTGTACCGGATTTTAGTAGACAAAAATACTCTTATATATCATAGATTCTAAGTTTTAAGGTTAAGGGTATTTTAATAATTTTCATTCTCAAAACTTAAAAAAAAAACCCCAAACCCTTATTCACCTCTCTCATTCCTCTCAATCCTTTCTCTTTCATCTCTCTCACTCCAATCTTTTCTCTGTCATCCCTATGTAGTTGCAATTGAAAAAATCAGAAACATTTGTCTTTAAACAATTTGTCTTTGTAAAGAGTTGAGTCATTGCATATTCACTTCAGGCAAAGGTTCATTCAAGATCTCTTCAATTTTACCATCTTCACTAACCACTCTAATTTCATCACGTGCATATGTTGAATCATCATCTCTAAAAAAAACCCTCCAGGCCAATTACCAATTCTTTTGGATGTCATTATGCTTGTGAAAATTAGATAAAATTATATACTACAAAAATTATAAAATGAAAACTCATTATAAAGTCATTTTTTGTAAGAAATTGTTTAACAATGAGTGTTTCTGATTTTTTCAAGCCAATTACCAATTCCTTTGATGTCATTATGCTTGTGAAAATTAGATAAGACAAAAATTATAAAATAAAAACTCATTATAAAATCATTTTTTGTAAGAAATTGTTTAAAAATGAGTATTTCTGATTTTTTCCATGTCAATTACCAATTCCTTTATGCTTGTGAAAATTTGATAAAATTAGATAAGACAAAAATTATAAGATGAAAACTTATTATAAAATCATTTTTTTGCAAGATTGTTTAACGGCAAGTGTTTTTTATTTTTGCAACTAGGGCTACAGTAGGGATGACAGAGAAAAGATTGGAGTGAGAAAGATGAAAGAGAAAGATTTGAGAGAAATTTTTGATTTTTTTCAATTGGGGCTACAGTAGGGATGACAGAGAAAAGATTGGAGTGAGAAAGATGAAAGAGAAAGGGTTGAGAGCAATGAGAGAGGTGAGTAAGGGTTTGGGGGGTTTCTTTTTTTTTTTTTAGTTTTGAGAATAAAAATTATTAAAATACCCTTAACCTTAAAACTTAGAATCCATGATATATAAGGATATTTTTGTCTACTAAAACCCGGTACACATTGCTAAAACGTACCAACTGAAAAACAGCGTACGCGCATTAGCAAACCCCTATATATATATATATATATATATATATATATATATATATATATATATATATATATATATATATAGGTTTGCTAATTTATGTAAGTTATTTTTTTAGTTTGTACATTTTAGTAAAGTGTACCAAGTTTTAATGGACAAAAAAATCTCCATTCAAAGAAAAATATATTTAAACCCAAAAATATTTTAATAATTTTAATATTTAATTTAAAATAAAAAAAATAAAAGTTAGTTATTTACCATCTATGACTTAATAACTACCTTTTATATATTTTTTTTAAAAATTCTAAACCCTAAATCCTAAACCATAAACCATAAACCCTAAACTCTAGATCCTAAATCCTAGAGCCTAAACTCTAAACCCTAAATCCTATCATCCATGATTGTTGCCATGCATTAGTAGTTATTAGTTTTTTTTTTAAAATAAAAAATAAAAGGTAATTATTAAGTCATAGATGGTAAATAACTAACTTTTATTTTTTTTATTTTAAATTAAATATTAAAATTATTAAATACTCTTGGGTTTAAAATATGTTTTTATTTGAATGAGGATTTTTTGTCTATTAAAACTTGGTACACTTTATTAAAATCTATCAACTAAAAAAAGACATTACGTAAATTAACAAACCCCAAATAAATATATATATATATATATATATATTTATTTATATATATATATATATATTTATTTATATATATATATATATATATATTTATTTATATATATATATATATATATATATATATATATATATATATATATATATATATATATATATATATATATAAATAATTTTTGCTTCATTAATACCCACTTAACTCAAGCATATTAAAATTTCGTATAAAATAATCATCTTAATTAATTCTCAAATAATAATTACTATTTAATTAAAATGTTTCCAGTTATTTGTAGCCTTAAATTCGAGTAACAACGTCAACCTAAAAAAAACATAATTAATGTATAAAAGAAAAATAACCTTTTTTAATTACAAAAATAACCCTTTTTACTTTTAATCCTAATTATTTACTTTAACCCTAAAACCTGTTTTTTCTACCCATTCTCACTTTTTACTCAGCCCCACCTCCCAACTCTCTCGGATTCCCACCCCCCAACTCCACCACATTTATTCTTCTCATCTCCCATCTCTCCTCCATATCCGTTTTCTTGCTTCAGCAGTTCGGCACGGCGATGCGACAGTGCGGGTGCGGTGCGATGCGACAGTGCGGCGGTGCGACGGTGCGACGGTGCAACGTCTGTGCGGTGGTCAGTGGGTCTCCAAGAGGTTAGTTATTTTTCATGATATTTTTAATGTTTTTTAAATGTATTGAATATGTTGTTTTGTTGTGGATCTGTGGTGGTTATGTGTTTTGTCTGTGTTGTGTGCGTGTGTTCGGAGAAAGGAAGAAGATAACAAGCCATGAACGAATGTCGCATATCCGTTTGGATCTGAAACGGATGTTGATATCCGTCGATAGATATCTGTTCAGGCTTGGATGTTTTCTTTTTTAGTTTTTAAGTTTATTATTAGTTTTTATTTTTATTTTTTATTTTCAATTAATTTGTTACGTAATTATTTTATTTTAATTTTTTTTAGTTTATTAATTTATTATATTTTTAATTAATTTATAGATATTGAAGTTGATCTCCCATGATAAAAAAGTTAATAAGTTAGGACCGTGCGACGAAGGAATTTAACACATTGTGTTGAATTCCTCTTTGATGCCTCTCACAGATATTTGCTATGATTACATTGATAAGGGCTTGTTGTTCGGTTTCATAGAGAAATGACACTTTGAGACGAGTAGTTTCCATCTCCCTGTAGCGGAGATGTCGATCACTCTTGACGATATCTCCACTTTATTTCACCTTCTGGTATTGGGACAATTATGTGATTTGGAGGAGTTGGAGTTTGAGGAGGCTTGTACAACCCTTGTAGACCTGCTCGGCGTTGATGGTGGCGCAGCTGGTGCTGAGATGAAGGATGCACGTGGTCCGAAAGTCAGACTCAGCTGGCTAAGAGAGATATATGTTCAGAGGTGTCAGTCGTAGTAGTGAGACTATGCTGCCAGAGGATATCTGTTGCATCTAGTAGGATGCACGATTTTCGCAAATAAAAGTGCCACTTCTATATGCGAGTCTTACCTACTATTATTTAGATATGTAAACGCGTGTGGCAGATATGCTTGGAGTGTTGCTGCACTCGCCCATTTGTACGACTAGCTCGGGGATGCGAGTTTGGCTTCTACGAAGCAGATGACTGGATTTATGACTTTGTTTCAGGTACAGACATATACCCTTCACATTTATTTGATGTACTTATTTCCATGTTCAAAGAAGAAAGATATTTATTTGAATAATTGCATTTTTAGAGTTGGATATACGAGCATTTCCCTAGCATGGGAAGAAGGCGGTTGGTGTCTTCTTATGATGAGACCACACCACGTGCAGCTAGGTGGCAGAGCCCTCGGCAGAGTTCGACGCTTGCAGAGATTCGATCGCAGTTGGATGACCTGACATACAGTGGAGTTGTATGGCATCCATATGAGGGACATCGGGGCATTCGTCCATTCGTCGACATCTGTATGTATTCTGGATGGATTTGGATTGGTGACACCCTTTCTCGTCATTTGCCTGAGCATGTGATGAGGCAGTTTAGGTTATACCAGGAGATTCCACGACCACCTATTGTCGTTGCAGATGCAGATGTAGTCGTTGTTGATTATGCGTGGTTGCACTTCATGAATCACATTATTATGAATGTGAGACAGGCATCATACCCTTCTAAATGTGTCGATGGATACATACAGTGGTTTAGGAGGGTTTCACATCCCTATATTATTCCTGCTCCACCTGACGCGAGACCGGCTCTTGCGCCTACACAGTGCCCCGATGTTCCACAGGAGGCACGATCCCATATTAGATTCTCTCCACCTTCACCATTTGGCGTCGTGGTATGTTATTTTTCATTGCTTATGTTATTAAATGTTCTTAACCATGTTTATTTATTTGTTTGATATAATTATAATGCAAGCTAGATTTAGGCGAATGTCGAGAATGTTACAATCGTTGATATCGTGTCGTCATGTGACCGAGGGTACTGTTGCACATCAGGTGTCGGTGGACCTGCTTCAGATTGCTAATGAGGGCATCGACAAATATTCTCCGACTAGGAGAGAGCAAAGGCATGTGCGTGGTAGACGGTCGACGTCTAATTGATAGGACTTTGTATATCATTTTTTTTAACAAGTTATGACTCACGAGATTATGTGTTATTTGGGATACACTAATGTTTACCTTAAATGTTCGTTACATAATTTTCTTTTCCAAAATTTGACCTTAAATAAATTACTACATTTTGTATGTTTTTCATTTCTCCAAATTTTTTGTATTTCGTCAATATGCAACTAATATTATGAGAGTAGAAGTCTTTTGTGCATCGTTGTTACTGGGTTGTGCATGCTTAATGAATGTTGAAAGGTTCTTTTTGGACAAGTTGTAATATATTATGTCATTGACCCTATTTTCATTTAATATGATTTTCGTTTTATAAATATGGTGCAGAGATTTATTTCAACTAATGGCTTAGAGTTGTAATTTAATTTTTATAAAACTTGCATTATTAAATATGGTACAGTACTACGATTTTCTACAAAGATTATATTATTCGTTTTATTTTGTATGAATCTAAATATACACCATTAATTAAACTTTATATGAAATTCTTGTATGTAATACTTATTTCAAGATAAATATATGTATATATAAATATATAATATATTATATTAGATGTTATATATATATATATAATATTATATTAGGAGTTACATGTTTTATATATATATATATATATATATATATATATATATATATATATATATATATATATATATATATATAAATATATAATATATTATATTAAGTGTTATATATATATATATATATATATATATATATAATATTATATTAAGAGTTACGTAGATATATGTATATATAAATATATAATATATTATATTAAGTGTTATATATATATATATATAATATTATATTAAAAGTTACGTACATATATGTATATATAAATATATAATATATTATATTAGGTGTTATATATATATATAATATTATATTAGGAGTTACGTATATATATGTATATATAAATATATAATATATTATATTTGGTGTTTTATATATATATATATATATATATATATATATATAATATTATATTAGGAGGTATGTAAAAGAAAAGAAGGGAGAAATATACATTCAGGAAACACCTTAACAAAAAAGTAAATGTTTAGTATTTTAGTCGAATGAATTATGTGGGTCCATCAAAAAGCTTAAAATACACCTTAACAAAAAGTAATAGTGTATTTTTATATACTTTTATAAATATTACGAATCAGTCATGTCAACATAAGATGTCGTTACGGTCATCAACTGTGCAAATGTAACTAGTATAAATAGATGACCACGCTTGTGCCTCAGGATAACAGTGGGTTGAGGAGATGGTATTCACCATGGAAAAACGACAATTTTCTTGTTTCGTAGTAGTGTTTATTTTTTATGATTTTGTGATTCTTGATCTGACTTAGACTAATGTAAATGGATTCATTGCATGTTTATTTTGTAGTTGGAATGAATACTAATACTCACGTATGTGTTATATGTATGATGATGTTCAAATAAAATGGAAAGTGTGAATAAATACGTTGTGAAAGGGATTCCACAGAAAAATCCTTATTGTTGTTTTGTAGTGTGATGCATTGAAGTATGGACTTTGGGATTAGGGAATGATTATAACACTCTTAATAATTTCCAATCTCAAATAGAGAAGGATGATTATGTTGTGAAGAGTAGCAGGAGGTCCTTAGTATGATGGTCATGTACTAACCATAGATGTTTGACATATTAACCTTGGTGTGTGGTAGTTTGATGTGGGCGAGTTGTTTCACCACACACAGGGTAGGTCTCCCATACGTCCAACATCAATACATGTATCCGGATGGTCGAAGTTTAAAATTGATATATTCATTTTTGTATTGTTTGATTTAAACAATTATTGAGATATTAATGATTTAAATTGTATGAATGTTATTTTTTTTATACTTTAACTTATCCTTCTGTCCTTGTATGTGTATGTGTGTTATTTTCTCTTTGACAATTATCACCTTAATGGTGTGAACAAAGAAGAATAACCTTAATGTGTTACGGAGAAAGATTACTTTTATAAAATAAATTTCTAATTTTATTGTAAAAGATAGAACAATAAAACATTTAATACTCTTAAATATCATAATATAAAAACTTTTATCATTCTCTTAAAGTAAAAATTCATAATTTAATAAAGAAGAATTATCATTCCATTTGTGATTTACTCCTTTTTTAAAATATATTTTAATTAGAAAATACTCTTTTTTTTTGTTGAATTAAAAACCACGCATTAAAATAGAGAAAAAAAATAGATAATAAGAAGCACTAAACTTCAAAATTATATCATTAGTTTTTAATTTTTTTTATTTTAGTCAATATTTTCTTAAAAACTACAAGTTTCAACAAAAAAAAAAGTATAAACTCTGAAACTAAAAGCACGTACCTGAGCCCCAAGTCTTGAATTTTTATAGGAATCCTTACCATGTTAAGTCAATTTAGGACTTTCGTTCTGGATATATTGTGTAATCTTGAAATATTCCTTTTTATACAATCCAAAATATTAAACAACAATATTTTTATATTTTAAAATATGCATTTAAAATATAAAACTTGTATTTAAAAATATATAATTTTATACAATTAAAAATATAAAAAAAATTCAGAAATTAATTTTACAAAAAAAAAAAATCGAATAAGAATTTTTTATATTTATATGAGACAATCCGGAAATGATAAAATAAGAATGTTTACATTTACGGTAGTGAAAGACAAAAATATGGAGGTACATAAAGAATTAGTCCTTTCTTAAAGGTTTACAATGTTCTTCCCGTGGTGCTTCCATTACGTGGTCTAAATTCTTAGGGTGTTACTCCCTCCACCACCACATTTTCTCCCTCCACCTCCCCAATTCTATTACATATTTTTTGAATTACAAAACTAACCTTTTATAATTACAAAAATAACCTTTTTACTTTTTAATCCTAATTATTTACTTGAACCCTAAAATCTATGTTTCTACCCCTTCTCACCCACCTCCCAACACTAGTAAAAAAAGGTTTTTTAACGCGCTATATATGCCTCGGTTCTACTGAAACCGAAGTGTATAAAAGTGCGGTGGCATTTCAGTAATTATTGAGTGGTTATAGACATCGGTTCATATATAACCGAGGCATATAGATGCTACTGCCTCGAGTAGAAGGCCAACCGAGGCATATTCACACCCCGGTTTGGGGTTTAGGCACCGGTTTTAAATATAACCGAGGTAGTATCCTTAGGTTAAAAACCAAACTTCGCCTCTCGCACCTCACACTCTCGCACTCTCGCGATTCTCACCCTCCGCCTCACGATTTCTCCTTTCCCCTAAACTCCACTCTCCCCCAAACTCCAGCACCAGGCCGCCGCCACCACCAGCCATCTTCGCAAGCACCACCGTTCAACCACGCCGTTGGCCACCATGCGCAAACCCGCAAGCCGCCACCACGCGCAAACCCACAAGCCGCCACCACAGCGCCTTCGTTCTCGTCCAAACTCCATGGACGCCGCGACCACCATCTTCATCTTTTCCGCCATGAGCACATCCATGGCCGTCAACCGGAGAACGCGCAACCATTCCAAGTCGCGCGCAACCATTACCTGCAAAGAGGGAAACTCAAACAGATCCAGAAACAGAAACCCCTCTTCTCCACCGTCGCGCCAGCCACCGCGTTTCAACCTTCTTCCATCACCATCACCAGACCTGCAACTCTGCAACAAAAACCCTTAATCGCGCCACCGTCACCAGAATCCCTAAAGCATGCCGCCCCCGTGTGCGATTAGGGTTGATGCAGTTCGCGTTGCTTCCGGAGGCGCGATTTCTGAATTGAATCCCTGCGTGATGGTTATATGGTGTTAAATCTGGTTTCTGCAGATCTGGTTGTGGTTGCAGGTGGAGGCGCGATTTTGATTTAGGGCTTCCCGTTCAGTGTTCGCACATGGAGGTTCACATCCCGTCGCCATGGTCTTCCCGTTTCCAATCTCTACTTATTCTGCAGATTTTTCTGGAAGAGGCTTTGTTGGTGTTCTGCAGATTTTTCTAGACTACTTGGATGATAAAAAAAATGGGAAAGATCAAATTTTGAAACCTATGAAGGTTCGATCACCAGCTGTTTGTTGAAAGGACTCAAAGAATTTCATGTCTCCAACCATTTCTGCTTCTTGCAAGATCAATGAGTCTCCCCCGAAAGAGAACCCTACCTGAGCGAAACGATGAGGATACCGTATGACCACTGAAAGAACTGATACTGATATTGCCTCGGTTCATTTAACCGAGTTGAATCCTAGATACCGTTTCGGGTAAAGAACCGAGTTGAATCCTATATACCGTTTCGGGTAAAGAGAACCGAGGCGTATACCTTTTATCTCGCCTAAGTACGCCTCAGTTTGAAAATCGATGTTGATGACTGAAAATAACCGGTGCCTATTCATTAATCTGTACTAGTGCAACCCTCTCAGATTCTTACCCAAACTCCATCACATTTGTTTCTCATCTTTCATTTTTCCTCCATATTCGTTTTCTTCCTCCTTCAGCGGCGCGGCAGTGCGGCGGTGGTGCGACGGTGAGGTGTGGCGATGCGTTCTCCCACAAGGTTAGTGATGATATTTTTAAATTTTTTTTAAATGCAATGCATATATCTCTATGATGTGTTTTGTGCTGTGCTGTGCTCTGTGTTTTTTGCTGTGTGCGTGTGTTGGGAGAAAGGAAGAAGATAACCAGGCCAAAAACGGATGTTGGGTATCCGTTTGGATCTGAAACGGATGTCAACATCCGTTTTCCCTTAAACGGATGTTGACATCCGTTGACGGATGCTCACATCCGTTTAAAGATTATACGGTTTATATTTTAGGGTTTTATTACGCATCTTCATGCCTCTGAACCAGCACCTTGAAACACCACCACACTCACGGCTGAAGATGAATTGCTTTTCCCACTTTCAATCTTACTAAACACAAAGTCCACCACACTCTCACGTCACAATTCTATAAAAGAGAAGAAGAAGTGGAACATGAGAGACAACCCAAGGGTAGTGGAACGTAAGAGACAACCTGGAAAAAATAATAAAGAGAAAGAGAGAAGAATGATAAAGAGAATGAATGTCCACGTGAGATTTTAAATAATATTAACCCTAAAATTTTAATAAGAATAAAATAGGAATGAAAAAATAAAGAAAAGGGTAAAAGGGGAATGGAGTGGTGGAGGAAGCAAGTTGTAGTGGTGGAGAAAGTAACACCCAAATTCTTATAGATATGTTCTTATAAAGTTAAGCCGATGTCACAACCTAGGCAACCTTTCTTCTTACACATCCATAATGTTTTCCTACACCTTCATATTCTTAAAATTTCTAATTTTATCTTATTTTCATTTTTAGCTATAAAATATATAATTCCCAAAAACATAATCTAAAACACAAAAAAAAATGGATTTTGAATTATGTATTTTATAATAAAAAATAAAAATAGATTCTAAATTATGTAATTTTAAATATAAAATAAAAAATACATTTCAAAATTTATAATCTAAAATATAAAATTTATATTTTAAAATATACAATTCAAAATAAAAAATTAAAAAGTAAAAATATATTTACAAATATACAGTTCAAAATATAAATAAAATTTATATTTCCCAATCGACAGTCTTTGTAATATAAGAAAAGATTACACTTTAATCCGTGTGCAATTTCAAATATTAGATTATATTATGCACTGGCTGAAAAATAATAGTACTTAAGGAGGGTAAGAAATAGTTGTGCGAAGATATATGCAAATAAAATTTATTGTTTGATACAAGTATTTATTATTCGTGAATAATGAATATTTTAATATTTTCTTATAATATCGGTATCATATTATCTATACTTTGAGTATTTATTATTTATCAAAAATTAAAACTAAAATTTAATTTATATTTTATTAAATTAAAGTTAATTAAAATAAAATTAATTTATATTTTATTAAGTTAAATTTAATTAAAATTAAAATTTAATTTATATTTTATTAAGCTAAATTTAATTAAAATTAAAATTAATTTATATTTTATTAAGTTAAATTTAATTAAAATTAAAATTAATTTATATTTTATTAAGTTAAATTAAAATTAAAATTAAACTTTAATTTATATTTAATTTAATTTAATTTATATTTTATTTATTTTTATAATTTTATTTTAAAAATTTATAAAATATATTTTTTTAAATATTTACCAGTATTTACGGATACTTTTCGATCTTAAAGTATTCGCGGATGTTTTTGAAATGGATATCTAACATGTAATAGAATGGATAACATATAATTTTTGGTTTAATGTCTCGGTAGGTCCCTATTTTTGGCGTGAATCTCAAATAGGTCCCTTTTCTTTTCGGCGTCTCAATTGGGTCCCCATTTTTGTAAAGTTGTAACAATTAAAGGCCTACCGTCAAATTGGACAAACGGCCGTTTAATTGTTTATTACGTGGCATGGTCAGTGTTTTCAGTAATCATAGGTGGAATTAAAAAAGAGTTTTGTATTAAAAACTATGAAGTTAAATCAGCTTTAGAGAAAGGGCACAGTGGTAATTCCCACTTCATCTTCCCCTCTCCTTCTCACACACAACCCGAGTTCTGAAGCAGAGAGGATGAACCCGAACATGTTCCGCTTGAGGAAGCCATGGGTCCTGCGCCTAACAGTGCGCGATTTGTGATTGTTGGGTTCTTCTTTGCAGGTCTGGTTTTTATGCAGGTTCGATTGTAGAGCGGGAAGGTGCGGTGGCGTGTGATGGCTGCCATGGAGGTTGGGCAACGGCGAGGAAGCTCGCGAGGTGAGGGAGGTTAGTGGTGGTCGCGACATGGTTGGTGAAGATCGCGAGGTGATGATCCGAGATGAAGGTGCGATTGGGTTCCGAGAATGGAGAAGATGAAGATGGTTGTGCCAAGCTTTCGTCAATGGAGGAGAGGCGCGATGAAGGTTGCGGTGGCTGGTGCGTGTTCGATGATTTGCGTGTGAGAAGAGTGGTGTCGCGGCGGCTGGCGTGGTTGATGGTGGTGGAGAAGAGGACTGTGACTTTGTGCGACGGCGGCGAGATGTTGGTGATGCGAAGACGAACTCGCAGATGGCGGTCGTGGTGGCTTCGAACCCTTGCGCGAAGGAGAAGGAAGGTGGCGGCGGTCTTGGTTGAGGCACCGTGGTGGTCCGTTGATGCGCCGGCGAGAAAGGAAGGAGATGGTGTTCTGGCCGTGGCGACGACTTGCGGCATTGGCGGGAGCGGCGGAAGCGGAACGGCAGTGGCGGCTAGGGTTAGGGTTTCAGTGGGTGGAATATGATAGGGCTGACGTGGCAAGGTTGAAGAGAAGGTGTTTGATAGAAAGTCAGTGTGAGATGGGAATCATGCCACGTGTGATTACTGAAAACATTGTTCATGCCACGTAACAAACAATTAAACGGCCGTTTGTTCAATTTGACGGCAGACCCCTAATTGTTACAATTTTACAAAAATGGGGACCCAATTGAGACGCCGAAAAGAAAATGGACCTATTTAAGATTCACGCCGAAAATAGGGACCTACCGAGACATTAAACCTATAATTTTTTTTGTTACAGATCAATTAGTGAATAAACATTATTCATGTTCGACTCGATATGTTGTCACCTGTGCTTATATTGTTCTGATTGTAAATTGAATTATCTAAAAACTTACATAAAGTTCATAAATATAAAAATTAGCCTTAAATTTGTCTTATATTTAATTTAAATTTTATTAACAAAAAGAATCTAATATGTAATTATTATCTTTATAATCTTTATATTTTTGTTATTACTTTTTGTAACTGAAATTTTCTTTTATTTTCTAAAAATAAAAACAATTTGTAACTATTTTACCTATAAATAAAGTGTTAACTCTAGTTATCATGAAACTATTAGTGTTATTTATTTTGAATTAAGAGAATTCTAAATATCTTCTGTTTTGAGTTGACGGACTACAACTTCTTACCGGAAAAATACTATTATTTATTTTGTATGAAGAAAAAATTGAATTTATTTGGTTCTTCATTTATTGTGAAAATTGTGATAGGAAAAAAAATGTTGAGCGGGGTAGGTGGGGTGGATGGCGCGTGCAGCAGCTGGGAAGGAAATTGATGAAGGGGAAGACGGAAATACTTTGACTTATATTAATTTTTATTAAGGGTAAATTGGACAATTCATCATCCACATGGTGGTGCAGGAAGAATTGGCCCACAACCTAAGTCTCATTACATTTTTGTTTAATGTAGTGCTTTAGAAGCATATAAAGTATACAAGGATGGAAACTTAAAAAAAGTGGACAACATAAGTTACCACAAATTCCAAAACCAATATATTTTCATCAATTTAAGAAGCCATCATAAGAATGAGTACGGGTGCGCAAAGTGTCCTGTACTGCACTGCAGTATAAAAATTTACAATTAACTATAAAATAGTTCAAAAAAATTATACTGAACTAAAAAATAGTTCAGAGTAATTGAACTGAACTATTTTCTAGTTCAATTATACTGTAGTACAGTTCAGTTAACTAATTTTTAGTTTATCACAGTACAATTCAATTAACTACATTTTTCGATTTACCAAACGCTCATAGCAACATCAAGCATGAACCATGAAGTGCTGGATTTATAGAACAAACGTAAAAGGGTCATGGTAAACAGTGAATATCCATATAAAAAATTAACTAGAACATTAATATCATTAAGGATTTCAGAGTAAACATTCAAATGAAATAACAAGTGAAGACCAGTACAAATTGATAATCAGGTTCAGTTTTAACTTGAAGAAATCTATGTACAAGAATAGCCCAAAAGACATTTGCAGTAGCAGCATATAAATAACATAAACATCATTTTTGTTGCAACTTTAGAACTTGTTCCTCTTCCAAGGATCCAATTCCAAAATAATGATCAAGTTATTTCAAGCATTGCTGATGGAGACCAAGCTGCTTCTCACGTTGCGCTCCATCTTAAAATAGCCATCCTCACCCCATCCACTGCCCCATGAATTCCTCACCAGCCAGTAATCAACACCATTTTCACTCTCATATCCAACAACCACCACACCATGATCTAAATTTGTTCCACATTTACCAATAAACACACCCTGCAAAAAAAATCACAACTTTAAGCTTATACATTTGACAGCCATACATTGATACTTGTGAAATAGTTCCCTGTCTCAAGGTTATACCAATTTAAGAACATAGTCTCAAATGAAAATCAATGTGATGATCACTATGTAACATTTTCAGTAGAGAAAACATTTAACAAAAGAAAAAGTAAATCTTACGTACATGTACTTTAGATAACTAACAAATTGTGACAAAGCTTCAATCATCGAAATTAATAGCAGCACTTGAAGGTCTCACTTCATCTTGAGAGGTTATCTCTACAAAAATAAAATAAAATATTTCATAATTTTTGAACAGTTAAAATATAAATTAAAAAATATATAAATTTGTCATATAATCTCACCTTGCTCAAATTTATCAAGTTCTTTAGGATCCTCATCAAAAAGTATAGAGAAAGGTGTTCCTTTTAATCAATCTTGTGTGCAAACAAACACTTCCACTATTTTAGGCATTAGGCAACTACGATAAGGACTAACCACTCTTCCTCCTGTACTGAATGCAGACTCTGATGCTACGGTAGAGATAGGAAATCTAGTCAAGTTGACTTTCCACCAATGTAAAATATCAAACTCAACTGACTTTATATAAGGTTCAGGATCCTCTCTCAAATATTTATCAAGCTCTGATATGTAATCAAATCTACATCCTGTAGCTCTTAGGTAGAAACTCATGCCATGAGGATCATCATCATCATCATCTAGTTGAGATTCTTGTTGGCTACTTTGAGAACCCTCCTCAATACCTTGATATTGTTCATAAAGTGTTTTTAAGGATGACAATAATTTTGATTTCAATTCACTGGCCATACTAGATTCAAATAGGTAGTCAATGAAGTAATTAACAAAATCCAACTTACTCCTAGGGTCAAGCACAACAACAATTAATAATAAGATATTAATTCTATTAGGATTTCCCCAATATTTTTCATACTTGCCCTTTATCCTCATTGTCATAAGTTTTATGCTCACATCACCACTCTCAGAATATTCTCGAATCTTTTTACCAATTCCAAACACCTCCTTCATATACATATGAATGGTGACATAAGAAGAACCATAAATGCGTAGGGTAGAGTCATAAAACATCTTTAAAAATGGTAGAATAGACCTCGCGTATTCCCAATCCTCTTCTAATGGCATATCACTATTACTTTTGGCCATTTCAACACCAAATTTCTTATCTTGCATATCTAGCAAGACAAAGGCATCTTTGTACTTCAAGCTTGCCTCTAACATTAAGTAAGTTGAATTCCATCTGGTTTCAACATCAAGACAAACAATACCTTTATAAGAATTTCCCTCTTGTTCAACACATGCCATGAATATAGCAAATCTAGCGGGAGAAGATTTCACATATTTAACTGCACTCCGGATTTTTGAAATTGAATCTTTGATCTCTTTTAAGCCATCCTTCACACTCATATGAACATATTCTCCCTTTAAGACAAGACAATTCCAGGATAACATCCTTCTTTTGGACCCTAAAATCATTTGCTGTAGCATTGTCCATGGTGATACTAAGGACTCACTTCAACTCCCAATTATTCAAACAAGCCTTAACATGTTTAGCAATGAGCTCCCCTGAATGTCCCATTTTTTGAGAAAAATTCAAAATTTTCTTTTGAAGTTTCCAATCGTTATCAATAAAGTGAGTTGTTAAACTCATGTAATTTAGGTTTTGGATTGAAGTCCATGTGTCTGTAGTTAAACAAACCCTCTCACACTGCTTTGACAGAAACATTTTCAACTTTTCTTTTTCCTCTTCATAGAGTTCCCACATTTCACGCTTCAATGTAGTGCGGGATGGGACTTCAAATCGTGGTTGCAAGGACCATATAAAGTCACGGAAGTCCTCGTTTTCCACAAATCGAAAAGGAAGCTCGGACTTCACAAACATCTTCACCAACTTCATTCGAGATGCATTTTGGTCAAATTTAGAAATAGTTGGTGAAGGGCTAACACTAACTTCTGTAGTTGATGATAAAAGCTTTTGCCTTTTGAATGTTTCTCTATTAGGATTTTCTTTGCATCTCGTCAAATGATTCCTCATCCCGCTTGTTCCACCCATATATTTAATCAAACCACCACAATAATTACATTTAGCCTTCTTCTCAGAATAAGGTTCTTGTCCCACACATTTGATCGACCTTTACTATTCTCAGTTGACGATGAATCAATACAAGGAGGTAAATGATCCATTCTAGAAATATTTGGTGTGGGGGTTTCTACCGTTGCTGACATTCACGTTACTACATTAATTAAGAGTTCAAATTACTATCTATGATTTAATGGTCTAATCTTTTAAAACTAAAAATATTAGTGCATCAACTACGTTAACAGATTATATGGAATATGATATGAGATTTAAAATTAATGCATATTAAATGTGAAGAAACAAGAAATGCTACAAAAGGATACCTATTAAAATAGATTTGGCATCAAAATGTTTGTCAAAATGCATGGAAGAAATAAAATTTTGTAGAAAACAAAATTCACAACTGGAACACGTCTATATCAATGAAAATTTTCAAGAAATGCAATCAGAACTGATCAAATGCAATGGAATCACGAATTCATGTTGTAAACCAAGATTATGCAGTAAAAACACTTAAAGTGACACACAAGAACTTTTGACAGCAAATAAGAATTGAGCACTTAACTAGCTAAAACTAAATGAAGTAAAAGACAATATAATTTTAACATCTAAATCTAGCTAGAAAGTGTATCAATAAATTTGACTCCAAATGAAAGTGGTACACCAGGATTTACAACACAAATCCTTTTTAATCCATTTAATCATTGCATCCAAGAAAATAAAGGAAAGTAAAAGCTCTTTTATATAATTTTCATTTTTCTATTGGTTTCAACATTCAAAACTTTGAAAGAAAAAGCTTCGAAGTAACAAATGAGAAGCTTTTATATAGCTGTCCATGAGTTTAGATAAAGCAAAACTGCTAGTGTAACCAAGGTAAACAAGGTCAAAATTTTAGATATAAACAGGGTTAAATATAAAATGATTCATCTGTTTTAAATTTTATTGACATAGTCGAAGTTTGTTCACACAGGCTCCTGCCCTGGCTGCCAAGAAACTGGACAATATGATTCCAACAAAGTTTCTATTTATTCACTTCCAAAAAGCATATACGATTCTTCCAATGTGTTATTCGGTTCTATATGTTCACCTAAAAATTATAATTTCAACTAAGATGAAGCAACCAAAAGAATTAATATTATTTATAATAATAATACAATTTTCATGAAGTGGGTGATGACATGGACCCTATTTTGTAAACTTACAATCAGTATGGTTCCAATGCTTTGCTGACACTATGCAATCTAAGCAAAGAAGAAGAAAATATAATTGATGCTCAAAGTCGGAATTCATAATCCCCCACAAAAACATAAATTCATTCGACCCTTTTGTAATAAAATCTATTATCACCAATGACTCCATTTGAAAGCAGCGAAGAACATAAATTCATTTACCGAATCAGGTCCTTCAATGCAGGGACCACCAACCAAAGCAATGATCCTATCCCCAGTCTTGGGATTACAAGTACCAAGCAACACCACTGCTACGCTCAACGCCACGCCGATACACTGTGCAGGGCACTTCCCGATCGAAACCGGTCACGCTGGTACACTGTGCAGAAGGTGTTGAACTGTGTAGGGTCTCGTTAGAGGAGGAGGTCTTGAAATGCGTAGGGTTTTCACTGGGAGAAAGTGAAAACGAGGATTCAAAAGACTTAAAAAAATAAAAACACAGTTCATTTTTAGTTTATTTTAAAAGTATAATAAAAGTATAATAGGTTCAGTTTATTTAAACCGAACCAAAAATAAGTTATTTAGTTTTTAGTAAAAATAAATTAGTTTATTTTAAGTATAATATAGTACATTTAACTGTAATTTAGTACTGTATAATTAGTTTTGCCCAGTCCTAAGAATGAGAGGGTCCTTTAATGAAATTTTCTCACCAGGTTTGACTTTGAGAATACAACATCCAATTTCACTCTAGTTTAATCTTGACTAATTAGGTTTAATCTCTTAATTAAGTGGTTTATGTAGTGTTTAATAAATGTTTTTTATTAGATAAAGTGTTTGAAAAATTTTAGACTCCAATTGGTTCGTCAATTTAGATATAGCTCTTAATTTCTCTGATTCTAGTCAATAGTTAAATAGTTGACCAAAAGTCAACTTTAAAAAAATTGAAGATGGATTTCATGTGTTTTGGATGATTCTATGTTGCTTTTCACTAATTACGGTTTATTATAAGTGTATAAGTAAAGGTTAAGACTCTTAATCTCTTCCTATTAATTATCTCAAAAAATCGACCAAGTTAAAAAGTCGTTAGCTTTTTGTTGATATTTTCCTAATAAAAAATTAATATGTACTCTATAAATATTAGTCCTTAATTTAAGTCTCAAAAACTTAGGATGTTATAGAATTTGCAATGGATATCAAATAATTATCTTACCCGTCAATAATATATAATGAATACGAATATTTTAATTACTTATTTGTTAATGACGAGAATATGAATATCGTGGTATCCATTTTAGAAATAGGAGGTCCTAATTCCTAAAATTATCTGCTACTCAATATTAATGATTTTTATTTAAATAACTTTTGAGAATCAAGTTACTAAAATAAATGTATTAGTGAGAGAAACATAAAATTATTTATAATTTAGATTTTATAGAACTATGTTTTTCATATAAACTCACGAAATTAAAGTTGAATTTTAAATAGAATAATTTTATTTAAAGTTATACCTTCCAATACGGTTCATTTAATTCTTTTTTATTAAAAAGACTAATTATGTTTATGATAAAATGTTGCTGGAATTATCAAACTTTTACTTGAGTTTATATTTTTAAATAATTTGATTGAACAAAATTAAAAAATATATTTAGAAGTATTCGTATAAAAATATCCATAAGTAACAAGTTGTGCTCAAACGAGTTGTCATCCCTGGGAAAAGGGATTCTGACTTTGTTTTGACAAGAACTCTATGTTTAAAAGATAAAATTATGTTACTAGCAGGACCCATCAAATTTTTTAAGAGATCCAAGTTATTGAAAATGTTTTTATTTCTCTAATATTTTGTTTATATAACACTATTTCAACTAGAAGGGGAAATTGCAGCAAAAATGTTATCTTTTTGGCTACTAATCATGGTGAAGTTTGATAATGGTGTTGGGAGTTTGAACTGTAGCAGAAAATGATGTGAAACTTATCCTTGTTGAATCAGATTCCCAAACAGCCATCAAATTGATTAAGGAGATGCTCGCTTTTTCATGCTAGTGGATTCAAGTTTCTTCTTCGAGTCATATAACAAACAAATAATACTTTTTAAGAAATTGAAAATTCTTTTAAAGTTATCAATCAAGGTGAGACATGTATATATAATAATAAATGATATCACTATGTTGTGTTTGTTTGAGGTGATTAACTATTTATAAATATTGGTAAAAACGGATTTAGAGAAACTAAGTTCATTTTCTTTCCTTGTAGTGGAGAGAGTGGTGTTTTGAGTTGTTTCAAACGAGATATCTGTGTTTGTGTGTGGTTCATGGGTTCATAGTTCCGTGTTCACTGATAGGCGGTGTGCTATTGATAACAGTTGAAAAACAATTATTTTTATACTTAATTTTGACATAAAAAACAACCTCTATGACTTAGAAACTAGCTTAGAATCATGCTTTTGTTTATGTTTTGGAAATAAGAGAGTTGGATGGGTTTTATGCTTGGTTTTCCTTGTTTTTGCAGGTTTTAAGATGAATTGAATGGAAGAAGTGAAGTAGCCAGAAGTTGGATTCAGAAAAGGAAGAAAAAGTGCATAAAAGAAGAGCTGCAAGTATCGCTCAACACCACTTTTACCGCTGAGCGGCACTTTGAAGTCCCGTAGTCATCGCTAATGGGCAAAACTGTAGTTGAGCGTCAAATAGAAGAACCACACTTACCGCTGAACGCCATTTTAATGGCCTTGGGCCACTTTTCTGTAATCTTTAGGAAGCTATATAAGGGTTTAGTCGACCTAGGGTTAGTATCTTTGGACAGAATGAAGCAAAATCACACTTTCTTCACCCCTTGGAGGAGGATTTTGGATGCTCAAGCTCCACTCTTCAAATTCTAGGGTTCTATCTTTCATTCTTTCATTGTTTTTCATATAGTTTCACCATGATTATAGGGAACTAAACCTTCATTGTTGTTGGGGAACCGATGTAATCCTTTGAAACTCTCATGTATTGAATTAGTTCTTTAATCTATATGCTTTCTTTCAATAATTGTTAGGGTTTTTCTTCTATAATCTATGCATGCTTTGTTTAACTCATTCAATTGCATGATCATTGATGTTATTTGTATGGACACATATAAGTAAATCTAGAACTGAAGAAATTCTCCCAAGAGTAATATTGCCTAGACATAGGGATAGGAGGATTGGTTGCCTTTAAGCTTCTGTGCAAATGTAATGCATGAATAATTGCTAGGGAGACAAGACATTGTAAACTAGTGATTAGGAGTAGGCTTTCTTCATCGAGACATCGGGTTTAAGGTAAATTAGAAAGTGACGTTAACATTAATGAAGAAAGATGAATTCTTGAGTACATGAGAGTGGATAGGATGAATCGGAAACCCCAACAATATCATCATTCCATAATTTACATCAATCACTTTTGCTTCTTTTGATCCAATTGATCAACACATGCATTCATATTTAATTTTCAGTATTTGCATTTAATCCTACAAGAATTCGTTAACAAGTCTAATTTAATCACCAAATCACATAACTGTTTAGGCTGTGAGTCATTTGGGAAATGATACTTGGTCTTACCATTTTATTATTACTTGATACGATTCGGTTACACTTACCGAGGGTTAACAACTACCGAGTTGTGATGTGTGTTGTCGAGCTATTAAGGTGTGTCGCCAAGCTGTTAAGGCGTGTTGTTAAGCTTCTGAGATGTTTTGTCGAGCTGTTAATATTCTATCACTCACAACTTCAATGGTGGTGAAGATGGAGATAAGGTTGAAGATGAAGGAGAGGGAACCAATTCCACCATGCAATAAGACAAAAAATGGAATTGATTCCAGTGAAGCTCGTAATCGATTCCAGAAAGTGTAACTAATTCTATGCATTGCGTAACTGATTACAGCACATAGGGAAACGACTCCAAGAGCTTGGAATCAATTCCGTGAGGTGTTGTAACCCATTCCAAGAGTTTGTAATCGATTCCATGGTGTTCTAATCCATTCAAATACTTATTTTTTGTGTTGCAAGAGATTATGGTGGAAGGGAAAGCTGGAACTAGTACTCATGCACGTTGTCAAGTTGGTGGGTTCATGTGGTGGTGTTGACCTCATGGTGGATTTGAGCTTGTGGCAGGTGTTGGAGGTGGAACATGTGGTTTTGAACTGGTGGAGGTGGTGGAGTTTACTTAGTGGTTCCTAAAGGTGAAGTTGTTTGTCATTTGGTTTATATGGTGGTTTGTGTAGGTGTTAGAGTTGTTGTGGTGGTTCATGATAATGCTACTTTAGTTGCATTGATTTTGCCTTTGATTGTGTGTAGAGGTGTTGGATCTTGGTGTAAGAGTGGTGATAGATGTATGTGCTAATGATGGTTGATATGTGTTGGTGAGGTAGTGAGGTACCTACACTTATTGTCTTAACATTTTTTGTTATTAATTATTTGTGGTGAGGTACCTACTGTTTTGTTTGTGGTAGTAGATCTAGAAGAAAAAATATTGTGTGCCTTGGTTGGTCTAGTGATGATTATGTATTATGTGCTTGTTAGGTATTCGATTCGTGGTTGTTTTGTGCTTGGTTCGTGCTTCGTTTGAACTTTCTTCATTGTGTACAAGTTTTTAAGAGGTAATATTTATTATATGTATTATTGATTATTATATGTATTATTTACATGTATTATTTACTAATTATTGTATTGGTGTATGTAATTGTGGTGTTGAGTATATGTATTATTGTTTACAAAACTTTTGTGTTTTAAGAAATTAAAATATATTTTTTTTGGTTTTCTAGAAAAATAAAACAAAAATTATGTTTAAATTGTAAATGAATATAGCTTCATCTTTATTTGTATGTAATAGTATATTTATTTAAGGTAATATATATGGAAGAAGAATTATATGCGCCATATTTGGATGTGAAGATATAGTTGATGATGTTGTGGGTATGAACTTCAATATAGTAACTTCAATATAGTAACACACTTACACTGTAAATTACAAATGTGCAGAACACTAGTTGCAATAACAATGTTATGCATTGTTGCACATGTGTTGAATATATTGAATATGTATTCAAACACAACAAATATTGTTAGGGAATTTATGCTAGATAAAGATCATCGCAGAAAGCAATTGATGTCTTACCTTATGCATTCTAATCGATGTCGTGACATTATTCGAGTGGGACCAGAGACATTTGTTAACCTATGTCAACGACTAAGGGCAACTGTGTTTGTCCATAATGCATTACGGTCGATAATGGAGGAACAAATTGCTAAATTTCTACATATTATTGGGCATTGTGAAGAATCAAAGTGTGACATTTTTCTTCCATCGATCTAGGTCAACTGTTAACAAACACTTTCACAGTGTCTTGAAGGCAATTTTTGAGTTTAGAGTTTGAATTTTTAATTCAACCCTCCTTCATCCAAATTTAATAAACAATAGTCAATTTACACATATTTTAAGGTAAAACTGTGAATACTTATTTTCTTATTTTATGAAAACACAAGTTTGTTGTCCACTTTTACTAACAATTGTGATTTCTATGAAATAAGATTGTTTGGGGGTCATAGAAGGAACTCATGTACAAGTAAGGGTCCCACGATCATATGGTCTCAAGTTTCGAGGGTGAAAGGATTGACCAATTCAAAATGTGTTTGTGGCATATGATTTTGATATGAAATTCACATATGATTTAATTGGTTTGGAAGGGAAAACATCTGACTCAAGAATTTTTGAAAGATGCTCTTGTATGAGATGATCTGTTGGTTATACATGAAGGTTAATTAATGCATTATTTGGATTTTTCTTTGTAGGTTGTGAGTAAGATATAAGTCATATATGTACAACATTATAGAAAAGTACTATATTGGGAATGCTAGATTTATACTAAAAAAAAGTAATGACTCCATATAAAGATATGTAAGATGTTGCCTTAAAGAGTTTACATGAAGAGAGCCACAAAATCTACGCGAACTATTTAACCATCATCATTCATCGTTGAGAAATGTCCTTGAAAGGACATTCAATGTTTTGAAAAAAAGATTCCCTATTGTCACTAATGGAAGTGAACCCCATTATGCTTTGGATGCAATGACAGACATAGTTTTAGCTTGTTGCATCCTTCATAACTTCCTATGCGATGTGGACAATGTTGAGTCATTAATTGATGAGGTTGACCGGGAGTTGATGGAACGATAAGATGAAAGGACCATTACTCAAGTTCGTGAATATGACTATAAGGTTTTTTATAATATTAGGAATGTTTTAGCAAAACAAATGTGACGAGATTATGAAAATTCTTAGATTGATGTACTTAATATTTGACTATGTTATGTATAATGATAAAGAGTGTTTTTTATGAAATGCTTTAATGTAATATCATCAATTTTTTTCAATTAGGTTTGACATGAACAGGAGAAATATTGTTGCCACGGAGTCGTCCGTCAAGCCTAGATAATTTACAAAATGGATTGAAGAGATGGAAGAACGACTTTTAAATGTGATGATAGAAGAAGCTCGAATGGGAAACAGGGTTGACAACCGCTAGACGACCCAAGTGTATAGTAATATTGCTTATAATCTTTAATGGCGTCATCATCATCACAAAGAAGTCGTAAAATTCAAAAGAGAAAAGATTCGACCATTGACAAAGACACTCCTGCACCCAATAAGCCATACGTTGAAGATGTTTTAGATCAATGATGTTTCTTTAGCGATTATCATAAGATGAAACATTATGAAAATTTATTTTCTATAAGAAGAATTGTGGAACCAAAACTTATGAATTTTGATTCATTCGCTACATCTGGTCTTTATTTTCATTATCAACTAGTATTTTAAGGGATAATTGACTTCGTAACATTGGACCATCCATGTTATCCAAATTTGATAAAAATGTTTTATTCAAATCTAAAGATATATGATGATTGATTAAACTAAAACTAAATGATTGATTTAATATTCCTCATGTCAAGTACCAACGTAAAAAATCGTCCTTTGTAGATTTACCAAAAGACCTCCCCTTCAACTAAGACATGGTATTGACTTTTATGGTGAGACTAAACATAAAGGGTTAACGTGTGAAAATTGTTGGTTGTCTTAACATAAATGACAAACTTCTTCATTATGTGGTGGTACCTCTACGTGGTGGTAATTTTGCAAAACTGATGCAAGAAGATATTTTTATGATATGGGTGCTGAAAAATAACATATCCATTAAATGGTCTCATCATATCATGCGACATTTGCTTAAATGAAAGGCTAATGATATGTCTCTTCCATATGGTATATTGATCACTCAAATTATGTAATATAATGGAGTAAAACTTTCTGCTGACACAAGCACAACTATTGGATTGAGACAACATTTTTCCACAAACTCTTTGAAGAAGCTTAATATTGTTAAGGTCAACGGGCTAGGACAACCATTATATTAATGATGATGAAGGACAACCAAAAGAACAAAGTCTAGGGCATGACGGGCCTGTTATAGGAACACACTAATATGGTGATCATTTTCAACATCCTTCATCCACTCAAATTCTGAAATGCTAAGTCAAACATGAAACGGGTGCAAGACTTACAAAATAGAACGCAATGAATGAAGATATGCAAGGATGTGCTCAACGAATTGAAGATAATTTATCAAACATAATTCTGGATATAAACCGACACATGGGAAAAAGGGAATTTCAATGTCAACTCAATTCTCCACAAATTATATTTTAGTAACTTTAATTATATTTTAATATATATTACTTCTTAACGTTTTTTATTGTCATTTTAACTTATTGGTCTTCAAATCAAATGGATTCTAGAATAAGTGACACACTCAAAGAAACAAATGTTCAAAGAAGAAGAATCTTTGTCATTGTTGACTGACAACTTGCAACTATTGAATGTCAAAATGCGCTCCTTATTGACAAAAACAACCTAATTAGTGAAACCCCTTCATGTCAATATATCGGAGAGTAAATTTTTGTCTTATTAACGACAATTAACATTCAAAATGACAACTTATTCATATAGTGCTTTGACTTTCTCTTCACACCCATCTCATACACAACGTATAATGGGGATGCTGACACATGAATAAAAGATGTTTATTAGGAATTATAATAAGTCATATTATGAATTATCATCTACATGTTAAATTATATTAATAATTTACATTGGTTCATGTAATTTAAAGTATAACTTTGATGTAAGGATTCTAATGTGATAATTATTAGAATATAAGGTATTAAAGTTATTGGGGTTATTTTAGAGTTATTAAAATTAATCCCTCTCTTCTCACTCTAAAAGGGCATTTTGGTATTTTATTAAAGTTAATTAAAATATCATAAAAGAGGACATGTTAAGTTTCTGAAGAGATATAGAGAACGGAACGTTCTTAGAAAAGAAGAGAAACTTGACAGAGAAAAGAAAACCTCCTACAACTTCTATATCATCCAGAAGGCATTAAAGTGGAGTAAGAGAGAGAGAACAGTTGACAGGAAAAGACAGGAAGAAGTGCACAATGGATCCAGGTTAGTTCTTCTTTACTGTATATGTGGGAATTGTGAGTATCATGAAAATTCAAGATTCTGTGTGTTGTTTTCATTTAATTGGAAATCAAAGATTTTCTTACAAGTGGTATCAGAGCCAGGTTGTGAATTTTATGATTCTCCATGAATGGTAATTTTCTCAATTTTGAAACCCCTAATTTGAAACCCTAATTTTGAAATTATGAAATTTTGGGATTTTAAATTTTCAGATGTTTAATTATTTTATTGGCATGAAAGAAAATCGATTCTCTAGAACGTGAATTTCGTTTATTATGGAAGCCGCAAATTTTTTATCCTTGATTGTTGTTATTACTGTTGCACGTCCAGTGCAATGTGAATATGGCAAATTAAATTCTGCATGGTTGTTTCAATTCACTGTAACACGTGAATTTCATCCAGGAAGCTTTTCATTATTATTTGATTATCGCATTAATTTTTTTTTTGATCTGTGCACAATTAAAGTTTCGAAATTGAAAGCCGTGCAAAGTAACCAAATTAAATGCTGCATGAAAGAAAATTCAATGTCTTGAATTTAACCCCTGAAGCCGTGCATATAAATGTTTTAATTTGGTTGTTAAAGCATAAAAGCAACTTTATTGTTGCATCACTGTAACGTGCACATGTTTTCACAATAATGCAATTTATTGTTGCAACTTATATTATTATTATATTATGAACATAGTTATTGTTACTGCATTGAATGAAAATTATATGTGAATTAAAAGTTTTTGTTTATAGTATTGTGAAAATTATTCATAATATAAAAGATGTTTAATTATGAATATATATAATAATTAATCATTGATGTAAGGATGTTATGGATTACCCAAAGGTGAACCATGGTTTATAATTGATGACATTAAAGTGAAACATTTCATGTACTTAGTATATGTTTGTATATCCAAAGATAGCATACATATAGTCTTAAGTATGATTGATTGTTTATTAAAGTATATATATGGAATTTGTCAGTTTAAGAATCACCCAAAGGTGAACTTAAATGAATGACTTAATTGGCTACCTATCAGTTTAAGTGTCACCCAAAGGTGAACTTGAATGTATGACTAGCGTAGTAATTTGTTTGAATCCATTAAATTTAATCAAAGCATTGATGTATGAGCTTGTGTATTATTCCAGCTTACATGAATTTAGCAGGTTTGAGCAACAATGTCGTCAAGTTTAATGGGCTCAATTATGCCGATTGGTCAGAACAAATCCAGTTCCAACTGGGTGTTCTAGACTTGGATATGGCTATTATGATGGATGAAATGCCCGCAGCCATTACAGAGACCAGTACAAGTGATGAAAAGTCTCTTTATGAGGCTTGTCATAGGTCTAACAGACTGTCATTAAACTTGATGCGCATGTCTATGGCAGAGAACGTAAAACCTTCCATGCCCAAAACGGAAAACGCAAAGGAATTCATGAAAATGATCAAGGAGTATTCACAATCAGACATAACTGACAAGTCTATTGTGGGAACTCTTATGAGTGAGCTGACTACCAAAAAGTTTGACTGGTCACAGCCCATACATGAACATGTAACTGGAATGGCTAATATAGCAGCAAGATTGAAGTCAATGGGAATAGAGGTGAATGAGTCTTTCCTAGTACAGTTCATCATGAACTCTCTTCCTCCTGAATTTGGCCAGTTCCAAGTGAATTATAACACTATTAAGGATAAGTGGAACTTCCAAGAAATCAAAGCCATGTTGGTTCAAGAGGAAGGGAGATTAAAGAAAATGAGAGATCATTCTATCCATCTCACAACTCATGAAGGTGCTAGCTTCAGTAAAGGTAAATCAAGAAAGAAGAACAAGAAGGACAAAGCCCCAATGAAAGTGAATAAGGGCGGTATCCAGAAGGACCAGAAATGTTTCTTTTGCAAGAAAGTAGGTCACTTCAAGAAAGATTGTCCGAAAAGAAAATCTTGGTTCGAAAGGAAAGGTACTTTTTATGTTTCTGTAAGTTTTGAAGCAAATATAGTTGAAGTGCCTAATAATACCTAGTGGTTGGATTCTGGAGCTACTACTCATGTTTCTAATATTATGCAGGGATTCCTTTCAATCCAGCCCATAAAAGGAACTGAAAAGTATTTATATATGGGGAACAGAATGAAGACACGGATAGAAGGAATTGGGACTTACAGATTGATTCTAGACACTGGTTATTGTCTGAATCTTGAAAAGTGTCTCTATGTTCCTGGTTGTGCTAGGAATTTGATTTCTGTTGCAAAGTTGGATTGTTTAGGTTTTAACTTTAGGATTGAAAATGGTATTTTTCATTTGTATAAACTTTCGTACTATTATGGTTCTGGTACATTATTGGATGGTTTATATTGTTTAAATCTTGATGTTAATTTTTCTGAATCCCTGTTTAATGTTGAACATGTTGTTGATAGAAATTCTAGTGCAGGAAAGGAATGTTCTGCTTTCTTATGGCATAAAAGATTGGGTCACATATCCAAAGAAAGGATGTTGAGGTTAGTAAAAAATGAAATTTTACCTCAATTGGATTTTGATGACTGGGATGTATGTATTGATTGTATTAAGGGTAAACAAACAAAACACATATCAAAATATCCTGCCACAAGAAGCAGTCAACTTCTTGAGTTAATACACACTGATATTTGTGGTCCTTTTGACATTAAATCCTGGAGTGGTGAAAAATATTTTATCTCCTTTATTGATGATTTCTCACGTTATTGTTATATATATCTATTACATGAAAAATCTCAATCAGTGAATGCCCTTGAGGTGTTCATAAATGAGGTGGAAAGGCAATTAGACAGAAAAGTAAAAGTGGTGAGATCTGATAGAGGTGGTGAATATTATGGTAAAACTGATGAGAGTGGACAATGTCCAGGTCCATTTGCAAAGTTTCTTGAAAGTCGGGGTATTTGTGCACAATATACAATGCCCGGTACACCACAACAAAATGGTGTAGCAGAAAGGTGGAATCGTACTCTTATGGATATGGTTAGGAGTATGTTAAGTCATAGTAATATTCCTTTATCTTTGTGAATGTATTCATTAAAGACTGTTGTATATCTGGTTAACAAGGTTCCTAGCAAAGTAGTTTCTAAAACTCCTTATGAACTATGGACCGGAAGGAAACCCAGTTTGAGACATCTTCATGTTTGGGGTTGTCCGGCAGAGGTAAGGTTATATAATCCACATGAAAAGAAACTTGATGCAAGAACCATTAGTGGTTACTTTATCGGTTATCCTGAAAAGTCAAAGGGATATAGATTTTATTGCCCTAACCATAGTACAAGAATAGTTGAGTCTGGAAATGCTCGGTTCATTGAAAATGGTCAATTTAGTGGGAGTGAGGAATCACGAATAGTGGATATTCAAGAGCATACTGATAGTGTTTCTACATCTAATGTCTCTTCTGAAGTTGTTATCCCTCTTGTTGTATCACAATCACACAACAAGCAGAGACAACAAATTAATGTTACAATCCCACATAATGAACACATAAATGTTGAGCCAGTTGACAATGAGCCAGTCACAAATGAGCAAGTCATAAATGAGCAATTGATAGAGGAACCACAAGAAGCAGCATTAAGAAGGTCTGTAAGGGAGAAAAGACCTGCTATTTCGAATGATTATGTGGTTTACTCTGTTGAACATGAATGTGACTTAAGCATTGATGAGGATCCAATCTCTTTCAGACAAGCCATGGAAAGTAATAATTCAGAGAATTGGTTGAATGCTATAAAAGAAGAATTGAAATCAATGGACGACAATAAAGTGTGAGATCTAGTTGAATTGCCTAAAGGTTCAAAAAGAGTCGGTTGTAAATGGGTCTTTAAGACTAAACATGACTCAAAAGGCAATATTGAAAGGTATAAAGCTATATTAGTCGCCAAAGGTTTTACTCAAAAGGATGGCATTGACTACAAAGAGACATTCTCTCCTGTTTCTAAGAAGGACTCTTTGAGAATTGTTTTGGCTTTGGTGGCTCATTATGATTTAGAGCTTCACCAAATGGATGTAAAGACCGCCTTTCTGAATGGTGACTTAGAAGAGGAAGTTTATATGGACCAACCAGAAGGTTTCACCATAACAGGAAAAGAAAATCTAGTGTGTAAATTAAAGAAATCAATATATGGACTAAAACAAGCTTCCCGTCAATGGTATCTAAAATTTAATGATACCATAACTTCGTATGGTTTTGTAGAGAACACCATTGATCAGTGTATATACATAAAGGTCAGTGGGAGTAAGTTTGTTATTTTGGTTCTATATGTTGATGATATTCTTCTTGCTACTAATGATACTGGTATGTTACATGATGTAAAGAAGTTTCTCTCTAACAACTTTGAAATGAAAGATATGAATGAGACATCTTATGTGATAGGAATAGAAATATTCCGTGATAGATCACAAGGATTGTTAAGTTTGTCTCAAAAAGGATATATTAACAAAGTGTTAGAGAGATTCAGAATGGAAAAATGTTCTCCTGGAGTAGTTCCAATTCAAAAAGGGGACAAGTTTAATCAAATGCAGTGTCCCAAGAATGATTTGGAACGAAAGGCCATGGAGTCCATTCCTTATGCGTCAGTGGTTGGGAGTTTGATGTATGCTCAAACTTGTACTCGGCCAGATATCAGTTTTGCTGTTGGAATGTTAGCCCGATATCAAAGTAATCTCGGAATGGATCACTGGAAAGCTGCAAAGAAAGTTCTTAGGTACTTACAAGGTACCAAAGAATACATGCTCACCTATAGAAAGTCAGATCATCTTGAAGTGATTGGCTACTCGGATTCAGACTATGCTGGATGTGTGGATTCAAGAAATTCCACATTTGGGTATGTTTATCTATTAGCTGGAGGAGCAATTTCTTGGAAAAGTGCAAAACAATCAGTCATTGCTACTTCCACCATGGAAGCTGAATTCGTGGCATGCTTTGAGGCCACAGTTCATGCTTTGTGGTTGCGGAACTTCGTATCGAGGCTTGGCATTGTTGACAGTATTGTTAGGCCGATAAGGATTTATTGTGATAATTCCGCAGCCCTCTTCTTCTCTAAAAATGACAAGTACTCAAAGGGTGCTAAACACATGGATTTGAAGTACTTGTCGGTCAAAGAAGAAGTGCAGAAACATAGAGTGTTGATTGAGCATATTGGTACGGATTTGATGATAGCAGATCCGTTAACTAAAGGACTACCGCCCAAAACTTTTATTGGCCATGTTGAAAGTATGGGCATTATGGATAAGTCAATATTAACATAATGATGTTATCTATCTATATGGATATGTATAGTTATATGCTTGTACTGTCATGACACTTGTGAATTCAATTAAAGTTATGTTTCTCTTTATTCTATTGTTATCCACATTAAATTATATACATGTATTATTGATTGTGGTGACATGATAGGTGTCCTTTAGAGACATGAAAGTTATAAGATTGATTAAAGTTATGTTGAGTTGTTTTGATTATGTGATACATGGAAGGAATCTTGTCGATCATGACTTTTGCCCGCCATGATCCGATTATTTCAATTCATATAAGGATGATGACTTGATAATTCTAATGAATGGTGCACACTTAAAGTTTATTTTAGATCTTCAAGTCATCACATGAACCAAGTGGGAGAATGTTAAATTATATTAATAATTTACATTGGTTCATGTAATTTAAAGTATAACTTTGATGTAAGGATTCTAATGTGATGATTATTAGAATATAAGGTATTAAAGTTATTGGGGTTATTTTAGAGTTATTAAAATTAATCCCTCTCTTCTCAATCTAAAAGGGCATTTTGGTATTTTATTAAAGTTAATTAAAATATCATAAAAGAGGACATGTTAAGTTTCTGAAGAAATATAGAGAACGGAACGTTCTTAGAAAAGAAGAGAAACTTGACAGAGAAAAGAAAACCTCCTACAACTTCTATATCATCCAGAAGGCATTAAAGTGGAGTAAGAGAGAGAGAACAGTTGACAGGAAAAGACAGGAAGAAGTGCACAATGGATCCAGGTTAGTTCTTCTTTACTGTATATGTGGGAATTGTGAGTATCATGAAAATTCAAGATTTTGTGTGTTGTTTTCATTTAATTGGAAAACAAAAATTAATACCAAGTGTCACTAAATTAATATACTAAAAAAATTATTATAAAAAAAATATGAGTGTGTTATCAAAATATATTATATTATTTTTTTATTAATTTTTTTTAAAATTTTAGTATTTCAAATAATTTTTACAAAATATATGTAACTCATAAATATCATTTTATATTACTATTATCATTAAGGACAATTTGATAATCTTGACCTCCAAATCTCTTAAAAAAAACAACACATTCTTTACTCTCTTTCAAATCTATCTTAAATACACCTTAATCTTAGGTTGAAAGCATAAACTAATTGTAACGAGTTTGAAAAGAATAAAGCAAAGGTAGATCAATTGTAAGAAAAAAGAGAGGTTTTTTTCTCTCTCTGATTTCAACATATCCCCTCTAGAATGAATGCATTTGCATAATGATCAAAGATTGGTAATGAAAAAGCATGCCTATCGTCTAGAATGCATTTGCATAATTATAAAAGTTTGGTGGAGGAAAAGGATACCGAAATAATTCCAATGATGTAGACCCAACACATCTTTATGCAACTTCGTCAACCTACTCCAATGTATTCGGCTTGACCTAAGCAACTTTTGCATCACGTGTTGCATAATCTCATTCAACTTCAACTCAAATAACCAAATTGTCGGATAAAATGTCCTGTTAATAAAACGTAAAGTGTGAAAGAAACAAAAGAAAGAACGTGCAAAAAAGATATGGAACATTGCTAAAGTTCAAACATCTTTTCGTCAGAATATGGAAAAGTAGAAGAGATCTGATATTAATAAACCAAACCCATTAATCTCTTTATATCACATAACAACAGAAATTAAAATTAAATTTCAACTTTAAACTAACAGTTCTGTCATAACCCTAGGTGTAGCATTAAAGTGACATAATAGTACTCAACCAACAACATAAAGTCTTTTTGTAATTTACCCTTTTGGTCCTCTTTTACCACCTAAATCTAGGGCACATGTAGTGGCCACCAGCCATGAAAATTTTATATTATTATCTTAAGGTGTTCATCTTTCTGTCCACATAAAACAAAGCAATCACTACTGTAGGAACATCTTTATCCTTTAACTAGAGAAGAGTAGGTGTAATTTTTTCATAATATTCACACATACGGAGGGTAGAGTTTCGTTTTCTGATATGCAACAATTATACAAGTTAGTAACTCTTTTTATGCAATTTTCTCTTTCAGACCATCAGCTGTAACAATACAATTCAGCACCAACAGTTGAAACTGCCTTAGGAAGATAAACTAGCAAATTTTGCGCACAACCTTATACAAGTACTTTTTTCTTTCCATTACCGTCTCTTATATTATCCTTTAGTTCTTCTCTTCTTATCTCTCCTAAATTATAATTTTTCCATTTTCCCTTTCTCCACGTTGCAAAGTCAAAATTCAGCCGAACAGAAAAACTGAGATTCCCTCACATTCATTTTGGCATATGACAGAGTTGAAAGAGCTGTCAATATTACTCCAAATAAGCCCTTATGTGACTTTCACTATGTTACCAATAATGTTAAAAAGTTAGCAACAAGTTAGCAAGCTAGCCTTTGTCAAAAATGGAAAAACCAATAAATCATTGTCCTCAACAGTGTAGATTACCCCTTCTCCATATACTAGCAGAGAATCAAGTTAAAGAACATTAACCTTCATTAATAATCAATACCAAACTGAGTACAGACTATAAAAATTTGCATTGACTGAATGTCTACTGTATCTAAGGTTCACAGTAGCATAATTGTAGGACTAGAGGAGCAAGCAACATGAATACACCTGCAGGGTATATATGCCACTACCTAATAGTCTTGTCCTATATCATTGTTTCAGTATAAAGGAAGACCAGAATAGGCCTGAAATCATTATTATTTTTCTCAAACATGTCAGCCCTATGCAGCCCCCTTCCCCCACATCAGAAAAATACATGTTACTCAAAACCTCTGTTTGGAATAAAGTTTTCCATGAGAAAATGAAGATAAAAGATAAGTCCTTTGAGGCTAGAAGTAACACAAAACGTAATAAATTTGCATCTCCAATAATAGTTTAAAAAAATCCAATCATTTATGGTATTACACTGCACAGAGTTACGTGTGGACGGCAAACATGTTGAATAGTTCATGCTTATGAATTGTAACACCAAGACAGAGGGCAATGATAGTAGCATACATGATCTACAAGTAACGGATAAATTTTTATCAACAAAGGCGATATTAAGCAAATACTAATCATAAATTTGCATATCAAAAGTGTATAAGAATCTATCAGTTTTGAATTAATATCATAAATTTGATTCAACTAAAAACCCCCAGTATTATATTCTTATGATACAATAACATTTGACATGATACAAAATCTTCGCAAAGTTTTCACCTGAACCCATATCAACCAACAATGCTAGCATCACCGCTATGTTCTCAACGAGAAATGGATTCAGGATATTTATCTCAATTGCTTTCCTCTTTATAAGAACCCATGAATCAATAAATTACGAAGATACGGATTGCTTCTACAACACTAACTCTGCACTATATGAGAAGATAACACAAATAACACAACAGGTCCAAATCAGTGGACCTATTAATTTATACTCTCCGAAGGCATACAATCTGATTGGAGAACCCATGATCATCGTGCTACAGAAAAATTCCATTCACCCTTTTTTGCACGGTCCATACTATAAAACATTTCTTCCAGAGGTCTCCTGATCAAGCTTAAACTCAAGCCTTCCAGATTGACTATGCCCCTGCATATGAAAGACAAACCAAACCGCAGAGATTTTAGCCCAATGCCTCAAAATAGAACATCAAGATTTTCACAGCATGCTCACAATCTGTATGCAACTATATACATGCAATATGAACCATAGGGATACAAAGAGAACAAGCACAAAAGAGATGCCACAGAATACGACTAACTGGTAAAAGAACTTCATCATAATCAGCTCGTTCTAAACACAAAAACAAACAGCATCCAAATTAAAACCTTAGGACGTGTTCGATTTCCTTCTCACTCTTTAATTTTAAAAAGTGTTTCTGTAAAAACAATTCCATGTTACATAACAATCAATTTCTCATCCAAAACATACCCAGTCTTGAAAATTGTTTCGAAAACAAAAGCTTTTAAAAAAAAAACAATAAACAGCCGGGAAATGTCTTCCCATCCTCTTCTGTTTTTGTGGTCCTAGCTCAATAGTGTGGGTCATATCGAGTGACACTGCATGTGATGAGGCATGAGCTTGGTGTCGATATCTGTCCTCTTCATTTAAAAAAGAAACAAAAAATAATATTTTACAATATAAATCACACTCGAGTTACAGAAACCAGTCTGCATAATCATGGCCACAACATTATGCTTTGACTCTCTGTAACAGCCACTGCAGCCGCATCAAACACATTTGTCTCCTAACACCAAGATCGCCACAAAACCCACAACTCCACCAATAGTAAAAAGACGACACAAATGAAAGATCAAAACCATTCAACACATCATCCCATCCTCCACGTGCACCCACTTAATCACCATAAAGAAACGGTTCCCAGGATTAACAGATACACAAAACTAAACCATAATAACGGAATTCAGACAATAACACCATCTTGCTTTTCATCCATTCCTCCCTCCAACAACCCCCCCCCCCCCCCCCCCCCCCCCCCCCCCCCAAAAAAAAAAAAAAAAAAAAAAACTAGATTTGAATTAATCCACCACAACTTCGTCACAATCCTGACAGAAAATTCCAGACAAATGCAACTCCCACTTCTGAAGTTGCATTTTTTCTAGAACCTCCACTCCAAACACACAAAAAGGTTTATCCCCAAGTCAACTCCACGTTCTAAATTAGACATTGGTGGAAAACCTGATAATGACTGAATAGTCAATGGTCTAATAAACCCAATAACAATCACAAACACTATATGTAAGAATTTGGATTTAGGTCTAACTGGATCCTCTAAAACTGACTCACGATGTGAGGCAAGGATTGAAACAAGAGAAAAGGAGAAGAGAGAGTGGAACCTGGGAAGGAGCGTGGTGTTGTTTGGAGCGCACGGCGACGCATT
This sequence comes from Vigna angularis, assembly GCF_016808095.1. Lineage (NCBI taxonomy): Eukaryota > Viridiplantae > Streptophyta > Magnoliopsida > Fabales > Fabaceae > Vigna > Vigna angularis. The sequence continues at coordinate 19,793,642 of NC_068971.1, read as the reverse complement.
CCGGGGGCGTTTCGAAGAGCGAGAGAGGGAAGCGCTTGTAGGCGGCGCCGACGTCGAAGTAGATGACGCCGGTGGTGGGGACATCGACGCGGATGCTCATGACCTCGAGCCAGAGGAAGAGCTCCTGGGCCTGGAGGCCCGTGAGGGCGTCGATCATGCCGCAGCTGAGGTGGCCCGAGACGTTGCGTTCGTAATGCAGCTCGTTCTCGAACTTGGCGTTGCAGGCCTCGTCAAGATGGACCCAGAAGCTGCCGTCATGGGCCAGGCCGAAGTCCCTGACGCCCTTGGGGAATAGGCCCATGGGTAGGCCGTAGTCGCTTAGGACCTCGTAGATGGTGGTGGCATTGGTCTGGCGGCTGAGCGAGGCCGTGGGAGAAACGAGAGCGAGAAGAAGAAGGAAGAAAGGGTGCGCGAAGAAAAGCATAACTGGGTTGAGGGTTTTGGGTGCGTGGATTGTGAAGGTTTTAAGGTTGTGGGAACATTGTTTGTTCGTTGGTTTGCAGAAGAAGAGATCAGTGAAATGGGTTTTGGGATTGGCGAAGAGAGAGAGAGAGAGAGAGAAACAGAAGAAAGGGTGACAGCTTGTATACAGAAGGGATTAGGAGAAGAATGATCAATTATTGGTATTCGGTGGTGACTGCTCTCAGTGCTATGTGCTGTGTGGGCCTTTTTTTCCTCTTTCTTTTCTTTTCTTTTCTTAGTTTCTTTCCTCCATTTTCTTACAATTTTTTTCTTTTAAAAGTTATCTTTAATCTTAATTAATCTATATTTAACTTCTTACAACAGTCGTGTGTAGATGATAATTATAATTTTAAAAATATTTTGACAATTATTTAAATCAAAATGTGTGTGTATGTGTATAGAATTTTTTCTTATTCTTAATGTAAAAGGAATTTTGAATGATAATTACAAAGATAATAAAGTTTGTATATTTTTGTAATTGCAATCTACATCGTAGACAATATATTGGAGGTGTGACAACGATCGTAATTTTGTCTTGTTTGAATCATAGACCATTATTTTGTGTAATGAATTTAGATAATCATGTTTTGCAATTATTAATGGTAACTGTTATTTTTGTTGAACAACTTGCTCTGTCACCATAATTGTTGACTTTATCAAGTAACAGATGGCGTATGCGCTACCTTTTCGTTAGATTGAATTCACTCCAAGTCAATTTATTAATTAAGAATAGTGTTGACTCTAATCTAAGATTAAGGCAGGCTTATTTTTTTTAGTTTATTTTTAAGATAAACATTGAAATTATAAACAGTCACAAAAAGTGTTTCCGATAAAAGACGTATCATACAAAGTAATCTTTTAATATTTTAGAAATCAACTTGTTTTCTTTTCTTATTTAAATATACTTTTAACAAAATAACCTTTCAAAACCCTCGACTATTATTTAGTGATATAATATTAAATAATATATATAATTAAAGCCGCAAATATAAATAAAAAACAAACTCTTTTAATGATTATATATATTGTATATTAGAATAACTACAATATGTAACTAATATACAAAACAAAAACCAAAAAAAAGACTCCATCTTACTAAACACTTGTAAAAAATATTTATATAGTATATAACTGTAACTAACACAATAGGCAAAGATTTTCTTCTAACGCCAATACCTAATAATTGAAACCCTAAACTTGTAAATGGCTTCCTACTCTCATGACAAATAATAAAAAAAAAAACATCATCCACGATACCCAACCACTGTTATGCACCCACAAAAAATTTTCAGTCGATTCATATAAAGAAAAAGGCTTAATACCTCTTTTTGTCCCTCTTTATAAGGAAAATGTTCAATTTCGTCCTACCTTTTTTAAAAAGTTCAATGTGGTCCCAAGTTGTGAAAAAAGTGTCTAATTTAATCTTTTTTGGTCACGGCGTTAAATATTTAACGATCTAGCTGATAGCGTGGACTGATATGTGCAACGTGGCGGTTTACCTTCGTAACGTGGCAGTGACAGTATTTTTCATTAACTGAGAACGTGGCAGTGATTAAAATTTCTGAGTTAGGACAGTGATTAAAATTTCTGAGTTAGGGTTTCGAAATCGCAATTTGGGGCTTCTAAGGTATTGGGCTTCGAAATCGCAATTTGACTGTTCATGGGTTGTGTCGAGCTTCTAAGGTATCAGAGGCTTTGTGGATGGGGTTGGAAACCCGATTTCATGGCTTATTGGGTTGTTGCCGCAGGGTTCCGATCAATGAGGAATATGGCTACAATGTTTTTCAATTTCATGGTTGAGAAAGAGAGGTTCCCAACTATTTTGACTGTTAATGATTTGTGTAGGAATCTGTGTAGGCATGGCAAGGTTGATGAGTTATTGGAGACGTTCCATGTTTTGAATTCTCAAAACTACTTTAAAGATGTGGAGGGTTTCAATGTAATGATTTCATTTTTGTGCAGGGCTGGGAAAGTGAGAGAAGGCTATACTGTTCTGCAGGAGATGAAGAAGAAAGGGTTTCAACCCAATGTCTCGTCTTATAATTACATAATGGAAGCGTGTTGTAAGGAGGATCTACTGCGTCCTGCGAGGAAGCTTTGGGATGAGATGTTCTCGAACGGCTGTTTGGGGAATTTGAAAACACTACCCACTGCAATTATTGGGAGTGGCAGAGGTGGAAGAAGAAGATGATGTGTCAAGCAATTTTTTTGTTAAATTCAAAATTGACACGTCACCATGCCACGTAAGAGAAAAAATGAACAACTCATCAAGTTTAGTCCAGAGGAGCAGTTTCATCGTTAAATATTTAACGCCGTGACCAAAAAGGATTAAATTGGACACTTTTTTCACAACTTGGGACCACATTGAACTTTTTAAAAAAGGTAGGACGAACTTGAACATTTCCCTTATAAAGAGGGACAAAAAGAGGTATTAAGCCAAAGAAAAATAACGCATTAAAATGCCCAACCCGAATACCACATCTTTTAACTTTTGTACCTCAGATTAAGTCAAACCCATAACCACAATTACTTAGAACAAAAGAACAAAGGTGTAATTGCCAAACTTTGATATATGTTATATTTTTAACCAAACAACATCCACCGTGATGTAAATAATTGTTTTTAACACCATCTTATAAATAATTAGCTTCAATTTTATTTAGATAGAAATTGATAAAGGTGGGGACATTAGGCTCAAAAGAACGACTCTGAAAGTTTATAGAGTGGTCTAATTTTATCCATTCTTAAAATGATTCATTTCTTACCTTAGAGTATTCTAGAAGGAATTTGTTATAATTGTTATGTTTTTTTTTAGGCTTGAGTGTCACGTAACAGAAAAAAGTCTTCTCTCAGTCTTTCCTTTAATTATATTATTTTGCATTCAATGAAGAGGAGGAAATCAATATTCTCATCTTTCTAATTGTCTTTTCTTAGGTGGCAACACTGACCTCGAATCGAGTGCTTATTCACTCAATCTTAACATTTGGTGCTTTCATTGCCCTTTTCCATGATTGATGGTACGTTTGAAAAATCTCTCTGACAAACTTGATTATGTGCTCACACAAATGTCCCTTTTCTCCACCCACATGATAGACATCCATACTTGTATATCTCACCTCGAAGCTCACCCTCTCACCCCTCCTTCTTCACTGCACCATATCCGTTCTAGTGACACCTCCTCCTCACAACGTCATTTTCTAAAGCTTGATGTGCCCTGTTTTGACGGCACCGACCCACTTGGATAGATATTCAAAATCACACAATTCTTTGACTATCATAATACCCCTGAAGAAGAATGCATTATCATTGCCTCGTTTTACTTGGACGACACCGCCTTGGCCTGGTTCTAGTGGATGTATCGCAACGGCCATATCCACTCATGGCAACACCTGCTCCAAGCTTTGGAAACGCGATTAGCTCCCACAACATTCGACGATCCACGGGGCAAACTCTTTAAGCTAGCTCAAACCACCACTGTCTCAGATTTTCTCATAAAGTTTGAGGCGATTGCAAATCGTGTGGCAGACTTACCCCCTTCGTTCCTTCTCAATTGTTTCATCTCGGGTCTCAAGCTAGAGATCCGCCATGAGGTGGTGGCCCAACAACCCCCAACATTATCTCATGAGGTTGGCTTGGCAAGGTTGCATGAAGAAAAAATGTGGCATCCCAACCATGTCCTGAAGCCCAAATCAGTGTCTCCTTGGCCTCCTCCATCTATCAGATATACCATTACTTCCCCTATCCAACCACAAATCGCAAAAAACCTTTCCCCACTTCTACCCTCTCTTACGCCAAAAACCTATTACTGACAACTCACTAAAGTAGAGATGGTAGACCGCCGTGAGAAGGGTCTCTGTTTTAACTGTGACAAAAAATATTCTCGTTCCCACCGTTGTTAAGCTCGTTTCCTTTTTTTCATTGCAGAGGAAGTTGACTCTGTTGGGGAAGGTGACTTAGAATTTCCAATTTTAGATATGGGTCATGGCGTCTTGGAGACAACGAGAGATAGCCTAGATCACTCAGCCCAAATCAGTCTTCATGCCCTTTCTGGCATTAGAGCCCCTAAACGTTGTGACTTATGGGACAAATTGGGCCTCATCAGATTAATGTTTTAGTAGATGGGGGTAGTACCCACAATTTTGTTCAAAGGAAGGTAGCTCAGTTATTAGACCTGACCTATTCTCCTTCACCTCCTTTGAAGGTTTTGGTTGGCAGCGATGATGAGCTGACATGTTCTCATGTGTGCCTAGGGGTAGAGCTCTTTCTTCAAGGTCACTCATTCACATTGGATCTGTATGTCTTGGACATGAGGGGTGCAAATGTGGTCCTGGGAGCCTAATGGTTGAAGTAGTTAGGGCCTATTTTGATGGACTATCAAGCTCTCACCATGAAATTCGTCTTCAACGAATCCATTATTGAGTTGCGCGGTGATTTGGGATTGAAACCCACTTCCATTTCACTTCACCAACTAAAGCGGGATGCGAGAACAGATCCTTCGGCCTAGTTCTTTTCTCTTTCGATTTGTCCATCTCACCTTCCAAACTCTTCTCCATCTCATCCTAACACTTAAGTACAACATCTGCTTCAATCGTATTCCACATTATTCTTTGAACCATCCTGTCTCCCTCCCTCCCGAGCCACAAATCATGTCATTCCCTTATTTTCTCATGCCCAACCAGTCAATGTGCGACCCTATAAATACCCCCATGCTCAGAAATTTGAAATCGAGTGTCAGGTTTCGAAGATGTTGGAATCAGGATGGATCTAACCTAACACCAACCCTTTCTCGTCTTTGGTCCTTCTTTTGAAAAAGAAGGATGGTTCTTGGCGCATGTGTGTTGATTATCGGGTATTGAATGCAATAACGGTCAATGATCGCTTTCCTCTCCCAACCGTGGATGAGCTACTGGATGAATTGGGCTCTGCTCGTTGCTCCTCCAAATTGGATCTCACTTCTGGGTTCCATCAGATTCGGCTACAACCCAGCGACATCCACAAAACAGCCTTTCGAACACACGATGGCCAATACGAGTATCGTGTGATTCCATTTGGGCTATGCAACGCCCCAACAACATTTCAGTCCACGATGAATGAAATTTTCAGACCCTTATTGCGTAAATCTATTATAGTTTTTTATATGATATCTTGTTTTTTAGCACCGACTTTGAGCAGTACTTGTCTCATTTGAACCAAGTTTTCCATATTTTATAGCACCATCAGTTCTTTTTGCAGCCGCATAAGTGCTCTTTCTTCCAGCCACAAATTACTTATTTGGGGTACATCGTGGCTAATGAGGGTGTGTCTCCTGATCCTGCGAAGATACAAGGCATGGTTCAATGGCCTACACCCCAATGCATTAAAGGGTTACATGGGTTTTTGGGGCTTACTGGTTTCTACCGGAAATTTGTTCAAAACTATGCTGTCATTGCGATGCCTCTCACGAATTTACTCAAGAAGGGAAATTTTCAGTGGTCTTCTTTAGCCCAGTCAACTTTCGAAGCTTTGAAATCTTCCATGACGAGTACCTTTGTTCTCAAGCTCCCGGATTTTTCTAAACCATTCTATGTCCAGATGGATGCTTCGGGGTCTGCCATGGGAGTCGTTCTACTTCCGGGCAACCATCCAATTTCTTTTTACAGCAAGGTTTTTTGCCCTCGCTTGTCTAAGTCCTCTGCATATATCCGTGAGTTACATGCCATCACAAGCACTGTAAAGCGGTGGAGTCAATATTTATTGAGCCATTTGCTCATTATACAAACAGATAAAAAAAGTTTGTGTGAGCTCTTAACTCAAGTAATTCAGACTCCAGAGCAGCAACATTACTTGTTAAAATTGCTTGGTTATGATTACGAGATCCAATAAAGACCAGGAAAATTGAACGTTGTCGCAGACGCTTTATCACGTTCTCAAGGACAGTCTCAAAATAATCTTTTCACCCTCACTACCCCCTAGTTTGTATTCCTGCGAGAATTGAAAGCTTCCTTGCTTACTGATCCTGAATTCATATTGATGCATGATAAGTTTATTATTGATCCCTCTTCCCATCCGCTATTCTGATTGCACGAAGGGATGTTATTGTACAAAGGCAAGATTTGGCTTAGCAATAAATCACAATTTGTGCCACTGTTATTGCGTGAGTTTCATGAAACCCCGATTGGGGGTCATGCTGGCATCAACAAAACTTTAAAGCGTCTGAGTGAAAATTTCTATTGGGGGTCCATGGCTAAAGATGTGAAGACATTTGTTTCTTAGTGTGTTGTTTGTCAACAAACAAAGTACAACACTAAACCGCCAGGGGGGCTTCTTCAGCCTTTTCCCATTTCGACAGGAGTTTGGAAGGACATATCTTTGGATTTTATCACCGGGTTGCCTCCTTCAAAAGGTTACATGGTTCTCTTAGTGGTGGTGGACCGTTTTTCCAAGGCTGTACACATTGGTGCTTTACAATCCAATTTCACCGCCTACAAAGTTGTAGAGCTCTTTGTCTCTATTGTTTGTAAGCATCATGGTTTACCCCGCAACATCGTTTTTGATCATGACCCCATTTTTATCAGTCGTTTCTGGTAAGATTTATTCAAATTCAGTGGCACATTCCTTTGTATGAGCTCTTCGTACCATCCACAAACGGACAGATTTATTCAAATTCAGTGGCAGATTTATACCTCTACTCATTCTAGTTCAGGTTTGTCTCCTTTTGAAGTAATGTTTGGGAAGCTGCCACCATCAATTTCGCATTACATAAAGGGCTCTTCCCCTAATGATGGTTGTGACAATGTGCTCTCCTCCCGTGAAGAGATAATTTCTCTCTTAAAGCGTAATTTGTTAAAAGCACAAGGGCGTATGAAAAAGTAGGCTGATGTTAAGCGCTGTGACTTAAATTTGGAGGTTGGCTCATGGGTCTACGTAAAACTGCAACCCTATAGGCAAATTTCATTATCTGGTAACAAATATAATAAGCTTTCCAAGCGTTTTTATGGGCCCTTCAAGGTTCTGGAGAAAATTGGCCCGATTGCTTATCGCATAGAGCTTCCCTCCTACTCCAAGATTCATTATGTGTTTCATTGTTCTATGCTGAAACCACATAAGGGTTTGGTTCCGTCTCTCATAGATCAGATCCCCCATACTTTTGTTGATAATAATCCTCTCATTTCACCCTTGGCAATTTTGGATTTCAAAACAGTGAATATGGGGGGCAACCCAACATGTTATGCTTTGGTTCAGTGGGAAGACCTCTTGCCCGACGATACTTCTTGGGAAAAATAGGATGAGCTTAAATCACTCTTTGACCTTGAGGACAAGGTCATTGTCGAAGGGGATGGTATTGATACATGTGGGAACATTAGGCCCAAAAGAACGACCGAAGGCCTGTAGGGTGGTCTAATTTTATCCATTCTTAGAATGGTTCATTTTCTAAAAGGAGTTTGTTATAATTGTTATGTTTTTGTTAGGCCTGAGTGCCACGTAGCAAAGAAGAATCTTCTATAAGTCTTTCCTTTAATTGTAGTATTTTGTATTCAATGAAGAGGAGGAAATCAATATTCTCATCTTCCTAATTGTCTTTTCTTAGGAGGCAACACTGACCTCGAATCCAGTGCGTATTCACCCACTTTTAATAGAAACATATACCAATGTATGTAATTGTATAAAAGAAATCCATTGCCATTATAAAATTAAAGATCTCATACGAACCAATCATAGATAAGTTTAAAAAACAAACTACAAAACTAGTTCATTTTCCATACTAACTCAAATACAAACAAGAAAAAGGCAACAAGAAGAATTAGCTCATCTCACATAAAAAAACATCTAAACTTTCTTTTACCCACAAAGTTAAACAAGTGTTTATCTCAAATCCATAACATTAATCACATAAAGAAATAAAAATAGACATAACTTAACTTCTTTTACATGAATGGTTAATTTAACTCTAACACTTAATACTGTTGACCAACATTTAAACCTCCAAAATTTATTATTTTTCTCTTTCTTTTTTTACCTTACTGACCTCTAAACCATACCGTTTCAAAAAAATATAACACCACCAAAGCTTCATACTAATAAAAACCAAATGATATATATAACATGTTTGGTCATTTTGCTCATTCTAAAAATTAAAATTTAAACTTAAATCATCATTTTCACTATTCTACTAAGTTAAATTTTTCTAAGGTCTTACATTCTTTTCAACACACAAATTTTCGTCCTAAAAAATTGCACTTACTAGAAAAAAAAAGGTAAATCCTCCTTGTGTCTTCCCTCTCACAAACATCATACACAAAAGAGTGCGTAACTCTAAAGTCAAAAAGCACATTCACACATTTACCATCCAAAATAAACATATCTTGAATCAAATTACATTGAGCACAAACAATCAATACATTATTAGCAAAAAGAGAAGAACTGAGGAACATGATATATTGATGATGATAAAAAACATGTCCAAGAATTCAAAACATGATATATTGATGATGATAAAAAGCATGTCCAAGAATTCAAAACATGCAAATGATGCTAGAAGACTTGTACTTTAGTTTCAAGCTTTTGTAATAAGTCTCTTTTAGTTATATATTGAACCTAGTTTAGAAGGATACATAACAACTTGTAAGATTACTCAGGAAAGTGTTTTATTTCAAAAACGCTCTAGAACAATCAATTATCATAAGAGATAATTGGTTATCCTATTTAATTTAAGATTTTCAGAAAATTCCCTATGATATTCGATTACTGCTATTGGTAATCAATTATCATAGCGAGAAAATATTTTTTGTAACAGTTTATAGAATAATCGATTATCACTTATGATAATTGATTATCAGCGGCAAATGCGAATAGACTCTTCAATTTTTGGACCTAATTTTCAAAAAAGAGACTATATATATTTTACCTAAACCTAGTTTAAAAGAACTTTTCTATTAAGAGGTTTAATGTTGTTTTACAGAAAGGAACTCTCTATGTTTTGAAAAGAGCCTTGTAAAACCTAGTGTTGGTAGAGTAAGAGCTTTCACTGAGTGTGTGTTAAGTGATTATGTGCATCTATTGTGGCTAGGAAAAGTTGTCCATCCTTTATGTGTCAAAGGAAATGTTGTCCATCTCTTATGTCTTCAAGAGAGGTGTTTTCTAAGCTCTACTCTACTCTTTGTGATTGTAAGTTCTGGTTATTTCTTAGTGATTAGTTAATTCCTCTTTAAAGAGATTGACACTAGATGTAGGGTCTTTTGATCCAAATAAGTATAAAACTACTAGTGCAACTTTCTCTTTCCCTACACTCTTTATCTTTCTTGTTGTTCTTTATAAAGAATCAATTTTTGTTATAAAATCAGTTTGTGAAAGGGAATTTTTTTCTTTCAAAAGACAATTTTATTAAACAAAGTCACCCCCCGCCCCAGCCCATTTAGGATGTCACTAACCTCTTGTCAAATTACTTAATCACAATTGAAACTTAGCCTTGATACCATCGTATATTAAAGAAAATTTTCAAAAATCTTTATAAAAGAAAACTTGAGAAAAAAAGGAATATTTACAAATTTAATTTAAACAAAATTTGAGATGACTAGCTTTCTATGTTTGTGATATTTCTTCTCCATTAAGATGTTATATTCTATAGACATTGTTGTTAGGGCTTTGCCAATCTTGAAGGGTCACTTCAATTTGACATGAACTTGTTTTTTGATGGACCCTTGCACGCATTGTTCCTCATTAACCACATTATGTCACCTCTTTGAAATGATTTAGTTTTGAGCTTAGAATATTAGCATCATGATGTTTGCATGCATCCTTTCAATTTTTTTGTTATATTTCACAACTTTTCAACAAGGTCAGTTGGCCCTTAAGCATTTCTCTTTCAATGTTAGGTCAAACGATTCTCAACACAAGGTTAGCTCTTCTACCGTAACTATTATCATGACATTCATCCCACACACTAGGTTGTTAGCCAATTCTCATGTTGTACTTTATAGGCTCCATTGATAAGCTTATGGTATTTCAAGTAGTTCTTCAACCCATTTTTCTTATGACCTTTAACACCCTTTTGGAATTTGTCAAGACAACTTTGTTTGTCACCTCAAACTATCCATTTTTCTACTATATTTAATTAAGTTGGTCATATGTCAGATGCCTAGAAATTTGTAAAACTCTTCAATGTCCTTATCTGTAAATTATCTACCAATGATGATACTATGTGGGACCCTAAAATGACATATTATGTTTTTTCATATGAAGTTTTGTACGTGCTAATTTGTTATTTTTGTTAATAGATTTTCCTCAATCCATTTAGTGAAATAGTCAATGATAACAAGTAGGAATTTGCATTGTCCTTTGGCGAGAAAAAAATACTAACTATATTGATTCGTAGAAAGGAGAAAGACTAAAGAGAGGTGGCGTTATGTACATAAAGTGGACCATATTGTCACATTTTTTAATAGTTTTTTCAGCTTTTTACCATCTTTGTGGAGTCACTTCATAAGGTTGACTTATAATATCACAGTTAAAGAATGCAAAATGTTATATTTCTTTTGTCAAAATGTATCTGACATATTGTTGTTTAGTTTGTTTATGATGTACTCATGTTGAGAATCCAAGTGTGAGTCCAAATCCCACATTGGATAGAAATGAGAAAGTGGAGTAGCATATAAAGGTGAAGAAGACCCATTAACCCATTGTCTTAAGGTTTTGGGTAGAGAGTGATGTCAATCCCTTATGAGGCTAAGCTCATGTCTCATTGGTGTTATATCTCCCAGTGAAATCCTTCCCTTTATAAACCCAAATAAGTATTATTAAAGCTAAGTTAGGTTTAGATGAGTATAATGGTCCATTTACTAAAAGTCTTCCTGGTAAAGGCTTTCAAGTAAGCATGTTTCGTTAAGATGAACGACGATACGAAAATAGATACTCGAATGCTTCCGCTAGAGGGAGAGTGTACCAATGTAGAAGGGACTTACCCTTGAGGGGGAGAATTGTTGAGAATCCAAGTGTGAGTCCAAGTCCCACATTGGATAGAAATGAGAAAGTGAACGACGATACGAAAACAGATACTCGAATGCTTCTGCTAGAGGGAGAGTGTACCAATGTAGAAGGGACTTACCCTTGAGGGGGAGAATTGTTGAGAATCCAAGTGTGAGTCCAAGTCCCACATTGGATAGAAATGAGAAAGTGAACGACGATACGAAAACAGATACTCGAATGCTTCTGCTAGAGGGAGAGTGTACCAATGTAGAAGGGACTTACCCTTGAGGGGGAGAATTGTTGAGAATCCAAGTGTGAGTCCAAGTCCCACATTGGATAGAAATGAGAAAGTGGAGCAGTATAAAGGTGAAGACTCGTTAAGCCATTTCCTTAAGTTTTTAGATAGAAAGTGGTGTCAATCTCTTATGTGATTGAGTTCATATCTCATTTGTGTTGTATCTCTCCAACGCACCCCCTCTATGATAAACCTAACAACTTAAATTATGACTTGGACATACATTTTAATAGTAGCACAATTTCCCTCTCTTATATAGGTCATCAACTCTTATTAAGAACTAGAAGACCTTCTTGACAATGATCAATGTAAAGTTGACCTTATAAGTATATCCTAGTTAGGCATTATTTTATATTAATAGTCCTTATAAAAGAGTCCTATCATGTTGAAAAATATTAATTTGAGAATTACTAGTGCAAAAATAGGTTTTTATGACGACTTATTATACAGGTTAAAATCCACCCAGCATAATAAGTAATGTGGTGGAATAACAATAAATATGATGAGACTTTTTATGCCAGTTATCACTAGAACCGATATAGAAAGTGGGTGCAGTGATAATTTCGTAATGAAGTAGAAAACTTTCTATGCTAGTTATACACAAAACTAATATTAAAAGTAAGAGTAGTGGAAATTTCGTAATAAAGTAGAATATTTTCTATGTTGGTTACACCAAGAACCAACATCGAAAGTGGGCGTGTAATTTATTTTAAATTTAAAAAACATATATTATGTTGGTTCTTCACTATAATTGGCAAAATCTTTAATTTTTTTATTCCTTATTCTCTCTTTCATGCTACACTTCATTATTTTGCTCGCACCTCTATTCCCTCACACTGCTCCATCCTCGGACTAACTCTCTCCTCCCTCTCGTTAGTGGCTTTCGTCTTCTACCTCGCTGCACTTGATTGTCGCTCTCATTCTCGTTGTGCAAGTTTCTCTCATTTTTGCTCTGGTCAGTCTTAAACCTTAATTTGTTATTATGTTTATTGGATTTGTTATTGGTGCTTATTGGGATAGTATCACAATATGTTTATTGTGTTTTCTATACCAGTGTTGGAGTTCCAGACCTCCTTTGCAAAGAAGTGTGCAACGAGAGTGGTATTGGAGGAAAAGAAAAGGTTTGTGAGAACGTAGACCTCGCAAATGTAAATGAAGAGGCAGAGGAAGCAAAGTATGCCTGCAAAAAGAGAAGAACTGAAGATCAGGATATTTTGATGATGATAAAAAGCAACTCCAAGAATTTAAAACATACAAATGATATTAGAAGACTTGTAGTTTAGTTTTAATAAGTCTCTTTTATTTGTGTATTGAACATAGTTTAGAAGGTTACACAACAACTTGTATAATATCACTCGGTAAAGTTTAAAATATTTCAAAAATGGTTTGTGATAATTGATTAACTTAAGTGAGAATATAATATCCCAATTAATTTTAGATTTTCAGAAAAGTCTCTATGATAATCAATTATCGTCATTGGCAATTGATTATCATAGCGAGAAAATATTTTTTGAAAAAGTTTCGCTGATAATAAATTATCACTTATGTTAATCGACTATCAGAGGCAGTTGTGAATAGACTCTTTAGTTTCCTGACCTAATTTTTGAAAATAAAAGTCTATATATTTACCTAAACCTAGTTTCTAAAGTAACTTTTCTATTTAGTGATTTAGTGTTGTGTTGCCAAAAGAAACTCTCTGTGGTTTTTTGAAAAAAAGGCTTGTAAAACCTAGTGTTGGCAGAGTGAAAACTTTCATTGAGTGTGTTTTAAGTGATTGTGTGCATCTACTGTGGGTAAGAAAAAAAATTTCATCCTTTGTGTGGCATAGGAGGTGTTGTTCATCTCTTGTGTCTTCAAAAGATGTGCTTTCTAACATTAACTCTCTATGATTGTAAGTTCTAGTTATTTCTTAGTGACTTGTAGGAACCAAAACCCTTTTCACAATATGATGTTATGGATAGAAATATTATTTCAATTGCTTTAATCCTAAATGAGTTTTATAGGATATTTGTCTGTAAGAGTGCTCAGGAAATGTGGGAGGTTCTACAAGTAACCCATGAAGGCACATATAATGTCAAGCGAGCTTGAAAAACCTCATTGATTTAAGAATACGTGATGTTCCAAATGCAACAAGGAGAAACAATCCATGGTGTGCAGATGTGCTTGATGACAAATTTATGAACACCGAAAACGGCGCCACAAACTTGTTTAACAATCGGCAAGTGTGACCGAATCGTATCAAGTAATAAAACTAGGTAAGACCAAGTATCGTTTTCCCAAAGGACTCACGGCCTAGTTAGTTATCTGATTTGTTGATTATTTAAGACTTGTGAACGATTGATTGTAGGTTTTTAATGCAAAAGACAGTAATTAAACATGTATGCATGAATTTGATCAATGGCAAAAAGAGTAAAACAAACACGTAATGAATGATATGGATGAGTATGTTGTTTGGGTTATCAATTTCATCTTATCCACTCTCATATACTTTAGGAATTCATCAATCTTTTCATCAATGTTAATGTCACTCTCTAAATTACCTTGTCAAGAAGGCCTATCCTTAATTACGAGTTCATACAATTCCTAGCATTCCTAGTAATTAGTTCTGAAGTGCAGGAGCTTAAAGGCAACCAATATGTTATTGGGAGAAATTCCCCGGATCTAGACTTCCCCGTACGTTCCCATATCGACAAAATCAATGATCATGACAATGAATGAGTTAAACAATGCAAGCATTAAGCAAAGAGGAAAAACCCTAACTACCGATGAAAGAAAACATGTATCTCAAATAAGATTTTTAAACACAAATTCCATATATGAAAGTTTCACAAGATTACATTGATCCCCCAACAACAATACAAGGTTTAGTTCACCATATTCATGGTGAATCTAGATGAACAATAATGAAAGAATGAAAGATAAAACCCTAGAAAGGTAGAGAGGTAGCCTGAGCATCCAAAATCTTCCTTCAAAGGGGTGGAAAAGAGAGTGTTTGCTTCGTCCCAGCCAAAGATACAAACCCTAGGAACACCTAAAGCTTATATATATTATTCGTAATAATACAGAAAATTAGGCCCAAGCCCAAAATAATGTCGCTCAGCGGTAAACTACCGCTCAGCGGTAAGTGCGTGAGTTGGTTTCCTCCCCTCAGCGGCCTTTGCACCCCTCAGCGGAGCCAACGTGGGTTTCTGAGTGTCGCTCAGCTGTAAACTGCCGTTGAGCGGTGGTTGCGGCTTCTCCTTTTGCACTTTTTGATGTCTTTTCTGATTCCATTTCTATCCTTCTTCACTTCTTTCACCAAATTCACCTTAAAACCTGCATAAAACACTGAAATCAAGCATAAACCTGTCCAGCTCTCTTATTTCTAAAAATATGACCAAAAGCATGATTTCAAGCTAGTTTCTAAGTGTTAAAGGTTGCTTTTAGTATCAAATTTAAGCATGAAAATAACAGTTTTTCAACTGTTATCAGTGCTTAACTCATATTGTCAATCATCTCTCTAGGTTACAAATATTGTCACATGCTTTTATCGTATGAATAAAAGACACACATCAAACAAATGCAATATTAATCATTATGGTCTTCCTAATGGAAAATATACTTGGTTGCATGTTATAAAATGATTTTGAGGTATCTATTACCCTAAGGACCAATACAAGTTGTTAGAGACCTAAAAAGGTTGTACCTTTCATTTTATGAGCATTTTATGAGAATCTTCAAAATTTAGAAAGCTAATGTGGTAGCTTGACAATGGATGTTCAAGACTCATGATTGGAGATAAGAAGAAATTTGTAAATTTCTAGAGAAAAGAACAAAGTTTTGTTACCTCTAGGGACAATAATAAAGGAAATATCATTGGAATATGTGATATTGGAAGTGCAAATACCTTGATGATTAAAGATGTGTTGTTTGTATAAGGGCTAAAGTATAATCTATTAAGCATAAGTCAACTATGTGACAAAGGATGCAAGGTAACCTTTAAACGTTATTACTATACAATCCATCAAAATGATTCAACTAAGATTGCAATAAAAGGTATGAGACGTAACAATATATATTTAATTGACCTTGAAAAGCAGCTAGTAGTAGCATAGTAGCATAACTTGTTTAGTTGCTAAAGAAGAAAATTCATGGTCATGACATACAAGAGCTACTCATATTTATATGCAACACTTGAATAAATTAATTTCAAAAGACGTAGTATTTAGTCTTCCAAAGTTAAAATTTGAAAAAGATAAATTTAGTGCGGCATGTCAAAAGGGGAAACAAGTAAAATCTTCTTTTCATTTGAAAAATATTATTTCTACATCAAAATCCTTAGAACTATTGCACATGAATTCATTTGGTCCTTTAAGGATAAAAGTCTCAGATGGTCCTCATATTTGTTCAGGAATCTCAATTCGTTCCTCTTATTTAAAACAGTTTCAATCGGGTCCTAAATTTTGTAATTTCGTAACAATTAAGTCATTTATGTTAAATGGTAAGAAACGACGTCAAATATTGATGACGTGGTGCACAAGAAACGTATTGAGGTGAATCATTTTATTATGTGGACTTATGATTTAAATTATGACGTGGAATTTGGTAAAGTAAAAGAAAGGTTTAATCATTTTCGAGGTCCTTAATTTTCCTAAGAAGCCTCAAATAGGTTCTCACTTATTTTTTGTCTCAATTAGGTCTCTATTTTCGAAATTAAAGCCATTAGGTCCTTGTTGTTAGTTCCGTAGTAACACTGTTAAAGAAGGTGCCACATGTCAGTTTGTGATTTTTTTGAATTTTTTAAATATTTTTTAATTATTTTAATTTTTCTTTTTTCTTTATTTCAATTTTTTAAAAATAAAATAAAAATGTCATGTGTCAAATTGACATTGTGCCACGTAGCAATAACAGTGTGACATGACACTGTGTCACGTGTCACTATCAGGCCACAATCATTGCATTAGTCTTAGTTTGATCCTTGTATTTTTATTTTGTCTCAAGTTAGTCCCTCTATTATTATTTTGTCTCAGTTTACTCCTAATTTTAAAAATTAAACAATTTTGTCTCTCCCCAAATTCAAACAAAATTTAATTTGTATATATATCTTAAATAATATTCTTATTAAAATTTATATTTTTATTAAATATTTTTAACAAGATTAAGTTTGCTTATATTTTTATTTATTTAATTATATAAATGTTAATTAGATTCTTTAAATATACCTATAAGAGATAAAAAAAAAAGTGACATGACATGGTGGTGTGAATTCTCCAAATGATTTAGCTCATTGAACAAATTATTAATGTGAAAATTTACTTTTTTTTTAAAAAAAGTTGGAGAAAGTTTTCGTGAAAACGGTAATTAAAGGTAGTCTCTTCTTTCATGATCTTCCATGGAAACTTTCTCCATGAAAATTTACACCAGCATATTATGTCACTATTTTTTTAAACTCTTATAGGTATATTTAAATAACATAATTAACATTATAAAATCAATTAAATATAAATATAAATAAACTTAATTTTGTTAAAAATATTTAATAAAAATATTAATTTTAATAAAATTATTTGTTAGGATTTATATACAATTTAAATTTTGTTTGAGACAAAAAAAAATACAAGGACCAAATTGAGACACAGTAAAAATACACAGACCATATCAACCCTTTTCTAGCTTGTAACTTGCTTAATTCTCTCTATAATCTTAGTTTTATGAATAATTGTGTTTTGGCATACTTTGATGTAATTTCATCTATAATCCCTTTATTTTGTAGCTAATAATGTATTTGGAAGAATCTCCAACAATGTATAGAGTTGAACCAACCACCAGAAGCAAGCAGATCTACAGAAAAAGAGAAAAAGATGGAGTGTAGAAAAGTCAGGCTAAGGGCCCTAGGTCAGGGCCCTAAGCGCCACCTACACCAACTGCACAGAAGTTGATTTCTGGTGTGCTCGCGCTGAGCGCCCCTTAGCAGAAGGCGTTGAACACCATTTTGCTGTCAGAATTTCTCCCTAGGCGACTCTCTAGGGGCGCTGAGCGCCAAGCACCTCGCAATTTCGCCTGGGGGCGTTGAGCGTTGGTGGAGTTGAGCGTTGGTGGCGTTAAGCGTTGGTGGCGTTAAGCGTTGGTGGCGCTGATGTGGCAGATCTGTTCTATTTAAATCTAAAACGCGAAGGGGTTTGGGTCTTTGGTTCTTTTGAGGCACGATTCACTTAGAGGAGAGCTGCTAGGGTTTGTTGGAACACTCCCTTCTTCCTCTTTGGTTTCTTCTTCTTCTTCTTCCGCGGCCAGTTTGTAAGCTTAAAGAAAATGTGGAAGAAGTTTTGTGTGAACGAAAAAGACAATGATGTGTTGGAGTCTATTGAGTGTAAAGACTATTGTATTTTTAATTTCAACACTTTCCAATAATGTCTTTTTCCATAACCTAGTTGTGAAGGAAAGTCAAAATCCAACACGTGACAGAGCATACATAACAAAATTGAGAAGTACAAAGTCCGTTTGGTTCTTGAGAGAAGAGTGTAAGACGAAAATCTTGGAATGACAAAGAAGATTATGATTAGAAGAAGATTATTTCATACAATTAGACTACTAATTATTTTAAAATGGTAAAATTATTAATAAAATTATTATCATCAAATAAAATAATCTTTTAAAAATTAGATAATTGAATTATTGAATATGAAAATCAAGAATAGAAATTAAAAAAAGATTTTTTTAATTTTAAAAAATAAAAAAATATACCTTAAACAACTTTTTTGGGGTTGAATATTTTTAATAGTTTGCTAAAACATATAGAATATGATATAATTTTTGAGACAATTTTTAGTAATCAAAATACGATATTACACAATGAAAGTAACATTAATGGCGATTTTTACTTGATAGTAATTCTTTTTTCCTTTCTAGCAAGAGCACCATATTTAATCTTTTATTGTTAGATCCTACATATTTGATTTTTGACTGGTATTTTTATTAAAACAAAAGGTTATTTATAACATTTGTTAACACTTAAAAAATGAAAATGTTAACCCTCATCAATATAATATCTTTTTTGTTCCGTAACGTGTTATAAAATCATTATATTTTTTGACAAATTAAATGGAAACATAATTATTAATAGAAAAAATTTAATAGTATAAAAAGAATGATAATAATATGAATTAAACCTAAGGACCCTCTTATAAAAAAAAATATTATTTAAATAAAATATTCTAGTTTTTTTAAATATATTGTCATAACACACTCTTATCAATCATTAAAATTTGCCATACCATTATAACGTCAACCTTATAATTACACATAATACTATGTTAACAACTATTTTAATATTCATTTATTTAAAATAAACACACTTTACATTTGAAAATTAAAATATTGTAAATTATTTGTATGAATACAATATTACTACATGAACATATAATTTTGTTTATAAATATTCTTAATTAAAATATTTTTAATTTATAATCATCCATTATAATGGCCTACCTTGTTTTTGTAAATCAATTATTATTTTGATTAATTAGTTTTTATCATGAGTCTTTATTATTTTGAATAATATATTAGTTCTAACTGAAAAAACAATACACACAAATTAGGATACAAACACCACAATGACAATTAAATTGATTACGAAGATATATATATATATATAATATTGTTAAATAAGTTATTTAGTTTTTATAACTCATTCTTATTCGTTAAAAGTTATTATTAGCATATTTTAAATTATAAAACAAGTTCATTCTTAAGATCTTATTTGTAGAAAAAGAAAGAAAAGTTAAGACAAACAAAGGTTCTACTTAAGTTTTTAACATTTTTAAAGATGACAGGTGGACCTATTCCTACTCTAGAAAATGGAAGACAATATGAAAGCAAGATCACAATATTCGTGTTGGTCACATGTTTTGTAGCAGCCATGGGTGGTCTACTCTTTGGTTATGATCTTGGAATCACGGGAGGAGTAACTTCCATGGAACCATTCTTAATAAAATTCTTTCCGAGTGTTTATAAAAAAATGAAAGATGAATCTATCCATGAAAGTCAATACTGCAAATTTGACAATGAACTCCTTACTTTGTTCACCTCTTCTTTATATCTTGCTGCATTAGTAGCTTCTTTCTTTGCTTCCACCACCACAAGAATGATGGGACGTAAGACCTCAATGTTTGCAGGTGGTTTATTCTTCCTTGTTGGTGCATTGTTGAATGGTTTTGCCATCAATATTGAAATGCTCATCCTAGGTCGATTATTACTTGGTTTTGGTGTTGGATATTGTAATCAGGTGAGACTTTGTATCATTTCTAATGCCTTAAAATTTGGATATATGAATATGGAGATACTTTCATGCTTCAATTGTTTTTAACCTTCCCTTTGTCTTCTTCTTCTTTTTTTATTATTATTTCCAATAGTCTGTACCTGTGTATTTGTCTGAAATGGCTCCAACATCGATAAGAGGTGCACTTAACATTGGATTCCAAATGATGATCACAATTGGCATCTTGATTGCAAACCTTATCAATTATGGCACCGCCAAACTAGAATATGGTTGGAGAATTTCTTTAGGTGTTGGTGGAATTCCTGCAATCATGTTATGTGTAGGATCTCTTTTCTTAGGTGACACCCCTAACTCCTTAATTGAAAGAGGTAAAGAAGAAGAAGCTAAGAAAATGTTGAAAAAGATTCGTGGCATGGATAATGTTGATGAGGAGTTCCAAGACCTTGTTAATGCAACTAAAGCAGCCAAAGGTGTGGAACATCCATGGAAGAACATTATACAACCAAAATACAGACCTCAACTCACGTTTTGCTCTCTGATTCCATTTTTCCAACAATTCACTGGCATCAATGTCATCATGTTTTATGCACCTGTCCTTTTTAAAACTTTAGGCTTTGGTAATGATACTTCACTTATGTCTTCAGTTATCACTAGAGGTGTTAATGTGGTTGCCACTTTTGTTTCCATTTTCTCTGTGGACAAGTTTGGAAGAAGGATATTGTTCCTCGAAGGGGGCATTCAAATGCTTATTTGTCAGGTAAAAATATTAACTTAATCGGTAAACGATTTTTGTTATCTTAATATTTAAAAATAATATTTTTATTACTAAATTCATTTGCTAGCATGAGGAACTAATTTGAAGTTCATAATATGTGTAGCTTGCTGTTGGAATCATGATTGCTCTAAAGTTTGGGGTGAGTGGTGAAGGCTATTTTATCAACGGAGAAGCCAGTCTTCTCTTATTCTTTATATGCGCATACGTTGCAGTATATGCATGGTCTTGGGGTCCCCTTGGGTGGTTGGTTCCTAGTGAAATATGTTCTCTTGAGGTTCGATCTGCGGGCCAAGGCACCAATGTTGCTGTAAACATGTTATTTACCTTTGTCATTGCACAAGTTTTCCTAACCATGCTTTGTCACCTGAAGTTTGGTCTTTTCTTTTTCTTTGCTGGATTTGTGCTTATCATGACCATTTTTGTTGCCTTGCTCCTACCCGAGACAAGAAATGTTCGAATCGAAGAAATGAACAAAGTTTGGAAATCACATTGGTTTTGGAGGAAATTTGTTTCGGATGATGTAGTCAACAGTGGACATCCTTGTGTAGCTTCAATTTGAAATTAGATTGTTCAACAACTTCATTTACTTTTACCAATAAAAGTTCTATCATTTATTCAAATAATTCAATGTAGTTATGTAGTTACTATAGTTTGTAACAAATATATTCATTCAAAATCTGTACCAAATCCATTAAAAATATTTATTATATATTTATAATAATATTATAGAATATTGTTTGGATTTTGCTAGATTTTGCGTTAAGTGTAATGTTAATGTTAAATTATTTATATATGTTATATATTGGTTAGTCATTAACTCAAATTTTATTACACCTCGTTAGTTATCCAAGAAATAAAATAAAAAAAATTTCATTTGTTTCTTAAATAAATTGTAAATACATTTTTCATCCATCTTTAAAATTTGCAATACCATTATAACGTCATCCTTACAAATTACATAATGTTAGCAACTATTATAATATAAATTTATTTGAAATAAACACACTTTACATTCGAAAATTAAAATATTGTAAATTATTTTTATGAATACAATATTACTACATGAACATATAATTTTTTTTATAAATATTCTTAATTAATATATTTTGTTTCCCTTTACTATACTAGTGTATGCGCATACGTTGCAGTATATGCATGGTCTTGGGGTCCCCTTGGGTGGTTGGTTCCTTGTGAAATATGTTCTCTTGAGGTTCGATCTGCAGGTCAAGGCACCAATGTTGCTGTAAACATGTTATTTACCTCTGTCATTGCTTAAGTTTTCCTAACCATGCTTTGCCACCTAAAGTTTTGTCATTTCTTTTTCTTTGCTGGATTTGTGCTTATCATGACCATATTTGTTGCCTTGCTCCTACCCGAGACAAGAAATGTTTGAATTGAACAAATGAACAAAGTTTGGAAATCACATTGGTTTTGGAGGAAATTTGTTTCGGATGATGTAGTCAATAGTGGACATCCTTGGGTAATAATTTGAAATTATATTATTCAAGAACTTCATTTACTTGTATCAACAAAACTTCTATTATTTTTCAAATAATTCATTGTAGTTATGTAGTTCCTATAGTTTATAACAAATATATTCATTCAAAATTTGGACCAAATACATCAAAAAATATTTATTATATATTTATAATAATATTGTAGAATATTGTTTCGATTTTGCTTGAAGTGTAATTTTAATGTTAAATTATTTATATTCATCCCAATTTACCAGAAAGAATCCTTTAACATTTTATTCAACTTAACCATGTTTGGATGCATACCAACACGACTCTTTTGTCATTCTTCCAATATTTGTTTCATTAATTATCGATCTAAAGGTCTCCATACCCAACCCCCAAAATCTCAAAATACCATTCAATCTTGTCATAAAATCTTAAACTTAGTTAATCCCCCCGTTTTCAATAATCTTTAAATATTTATCTAGTGTTTGCCTCTCCTTGATTACTTTAAAATGTAATAATTGATGTTGTTCTAGTTGTTCGGATTCGTCTGGGTTGTCGCTAGGATCTCGCTGGTTGACATTGTCTTGGATCTAGAAGCGAAGAAGACGTCGTGTGAAGTAGGGTGAAGGCGGTGTCAGCTTTGCTGATGGTTGCTTAGGGTAGAGGTGGTATGATTGTTGAACCTGATTAACATGGGTGCGTTGAAGACGGAGGAGGGAAGAGTGCCCCCATGAGGATGAACCCATGAACAAAGAAGAAAAGGGTTTCAAATTTTGACCCTACAATTTAAGGTTTTTTCTTTTAATTTTAATTCAATCATAGACAAATTTAAAATTGGCCTTACATGTGGCACATCGTTAGCGGCGTCACAAAAAAACTAACTTCGTTAGTGATTAAGGACTAAATATGACACTTTTTAAAAGGAGAGGGATGAAAATGGATTAAAGTTTCGGAGAGGGACGAAAACTAAAATCGCATGATAGTTTAGGGACAAAAAACATATTTAACCCTATATAGATTTAGATATATACTTAGATGTTTTGTACAATAGTTTACTTCTTTTGAGATATTCATGTATAGGAAGTTTTGCAAAAATGTTTTTATTGATATAATTATTACTTTGGATATTGTAACGGTAAATTACATGTTCTTTTGTCTATCTTCTTTATTCTATCAAACCCATAATATTTTGTTTTGGTACACTACTCTATTAAATGAGATTTTTACATTTTTGGTATTAGAGTTGTAGTTCCTTAGAAGATATGTGAGTATAGGTTTTCTTAGCTTCCGTTGTGTGTACTGGTTATGTTAGTGCTAGTGAGATTATCTTATTAGTGGATTGATGGTTTATTTCTTAGTCTGAACAAAGTTATTGCACATAGGCCACCTCCTACTCCTCCTCCTATCGACAGAGACATCACAACATCAATAGATGGCAACTATATAATAGTTGGGTGAAACAAGGGTTGCAGCTAGATCGTCTCACCTTCCACCTACTCAAACTCTATAATGGAGTTTAGAGAGCTTTCTACAGCATCATTCAACTAAGTTTAATGGTAGGATAAGCCAGATGAGGCAGATCAGTGAGTGAGGGATATGGAAAGGATTTTTTAGGCAAAGAGATACCCAGCTAACAATTTGAGAGCTTTTGTGAATATATGCTTACTGGGGAAGCTGACCATTGGTGGGGTAGAATGAAGATGTGGTTAGAGGAAGGTGGAGAGACTATCACCTGGGAGATATTTAAAAAGAAGTTTTATGTAGAATACTTCCCTGATAGTGTGAAGTTTCTAAATAAAGTGGAGTTCCTACAGTTGGTTCAAGGAGGAATTTTGTGTCTGAATATGCAGAAAAGTTTAAACATCTGATCATGTTCCATAATTTGAAGATGGACAAGGAGTGGCAATGCAGAATGTTTGAAAATGGTCTAAGGATGTAGGAAAAATGAGAGAAAAACTTGGCAGATCTTGATTTGGGCAGAGTTTTGGTACAAATGTGGGTTTTAATGAATTATGGGTTAGTATTCATAGATGTTGAGATTGTTGATAGGGGGCACAATTGTTGCTTAACCCAATCTCAGAAATATCTGTGTTTTTTATGATGACAACACATAATTAATAACAAATGTATATTTTGTGTTACATGTTCTGTGTTTACATATTATATGTTGTTCTTTACTGTGTTAAATCTGTATGACCATACATGAGAACATGATTATATTGTTCATTGCATATCACTGTGTTAAATATGTGATTTTATATGTGTATGCATGACATATGTTTTTGGAAAAGGAAAACCACATGCACTTTAGTTGAACTTTAAATATGTGACAAAGTAGCAGTTTTAAGTCGATTACATTATGGGGTGAATTGATTAAAACTCGTGTATTTGCACATAAGCTTTTCAAGTGTGCTGTGAGATTTTTCAAGAAGAAAAGTTTTCAAAACTGTGCTAAGTATTGTTGCTTAATCGATTGCATGTGATTTATATTCGACTAAGTTGGTTGATGATTTGAAAAACTGTTAAATGCTTGTCACAACTAACATAACGGTCATATTTTTAATTGTGTTGACCAAGCATTAAATGATAGTCGATTGCAATAATTGTACATTCAATTAATTGTTGTGATTGCTGCTAAACTATTATAACATAATGGTGTATTCGATTACGTTAGTAGCAAAGTCGATTAAAATGCACCTGATATGTGTTTAACTATAAATTAACGTTGATTTCAATTCTGTAAGAACTTTTGTGATTCTAACACTTTCATATTCTTTACAGAAAGCTGTGTGATCTTACAGAGAAAGGAAAAGCTCCAAGAATCAAGATTGACCATGGTGATCAAGGATTCTAAGATTTGTTGAGGAGCAAGACTTGTTGTGTTTAAAACGTCTGATCAATCTGCACATCTTGGGTGTTTACTGTGTGATCAGGATTTGCAATCTTTTGATGATTGGCTTGGTTTCCCTGTTGTGATTACAGGAAGAAGAGCGGTAGGGTTCTTGACTTTGAGGGTGCCTCAAAGGGTTAAACAACAAAAGAGGGTGTTCTTGCTGCTGGTCTTGTTGTTTACTGCCTATATTAGATTAGAGGGTTAGAGAGGTGTTTTATATTTTTGACGTGAGGTCTCTATAAAAACCTTGATCTTTATAGTGCATTTGCTTCCTGCGGTTGGAAGGACACTGGATGTAGGCTTGGCCGAACCAGTATAAAAACACGGTGTTTGAATTTTCTGATCCCTACTCTTTTTTATTCATTCGATTAAGTTCTTTCCATATTCGATTAAGTTTCCGCTGAATTACTAATCATTTACCTTGCGATTCAAGAAAAGTGTAAAGGCATCACATTTTATGAAAAAGATTTTAAAAGCTTTTGTTTTTTCACTTCACCATTAATGAATTTCACAAAGTAAGAATGATTGTGTTTATATGATTCTCTTAACTCAAGGGTTTTGTGATCTAAAAAAAACCAATGTTCTTGTTAGCTGATAAGCTGTCGTTGAACCTATCAAATTAGTACTACTTTTCAAGGCAACTTCAGTATTGCCAAGTAGTATAAGAAGGTAGATAGGGCTGAAGTAACCCTGAGTCGTCTCCCAACGAACACGGAATTGCTTTTGAATATCTGACTCTTATGCTATGCAATGCTTATGAATAAAAATGATGTTTGGAGAATGTTTAAAGAACAAATAATAAACTTAAAAACAGTTATGATTAAATAGGCTAATTCCACTGCTTTTCCAAGATAGATTCATCATCGGTTATTCACGGATAATTGTTCAATTGATTATTGTTTAAGTTTCAAATTAATTAAAGTACATTCTTAATTAATTTGAGGGCGATCATGCATTTAACCAAAGTAAATTCTCAATCAAATGCAAAACCTTTCTAGATTATTCACAATAAATTCAACCAAAGTACATTCTCAATCAAATTCTATTGTGTTTAATCATGTCTATTCTTAAATCTCCTAACCAAATTAAAAGCTAATCAATCAAAGTAAATTCTCAATTGATTATAGTTGAAATTATTACTAATCAATCAAAGTACATTCTCAATTGATAGTAAAAACCATTTAATCATATGAAAGTTCCTAAATTAAATCAAAGTAGATTCTCAATTAAACCTAGAAACCCTAAAACTCATAAAATCAATATGCATGGAGATTCAAACACATTATGATGCAAAAATCTTTGCTTTTAACAAGATAGAGAGATGAAAGACATAGAGAAAGAACACTTAAATTAATAACCAAAGTAAACAATTGCATTAAATCACTCTAACCTCAGAATCCATAATGGAATTACAGTAGAATAGCCCTAGATGCTTAGTTCTCCGTGAATGAAGTTGAATACAAGATGAAAGAAAAGTGAGAGGAGTATGAGAGAATGAATGCCTTAAGTGAAGTCTCTGGGTCTCTTTATATAGGGCTTGATTGGGCTTGGACTCTGAGTATTCAGTTGATAGAATCTTTTATCTTATATCTTCCAAATAACTAAAAGATTTAGATAATTATAACATTATTTGGAAGATATTTTCGGTTGATATTCCCAAATTAAATTAATTCAACAACTGAATTTTATCTTTTAACTTTTCTGAATTTCCAAAATTGCACAAATGCCCTGAAATTTTCTCTATCTGCGCTTTAGCCCCAACTGAATTCTCCCAAATTGCACCAGAACCCCTGTTGACCAGCTTTGACCAGACTTAAGCAGTGTTGACCAGCTTTGACTGAGAAAGGGCGCGCCCAATGGGAGCTCGCCACGTGGCTGCCCTCTTCCTTCCCCAGTTAGGGTTTCAGATTTGGGGAAAGGCTCTTCCCCTTTTGCCGCCTGCGTGCCGTGAGGAAAAGAGGAGAAGCTCGAAATTTTGGAGCTGCCTCGATGGTTGCAGTGGCGATTTCTGTTCTGGGTTTTGCTGTGTGGTTTTTCTGAGTGCAGGTGGTGGCGGCGAGATCGTGGTGGTTGTTTGCGGTGGCTCGATTTGGTGAGGAGGGCGGCAAGGCGTGAAGAACTTGCGGAGAAGAAAGGTTGCGCGATTTCGAAGGAGACGAACGGGACTCCGGCGATGGTGGTCGTGGTGGCAGCTGTTGATGATGAGGGCGGCGACGGATCTTGCGAGGAAGATGAACGGTGGTTGCGGATGATGATGCGCGACGGAGGCGGAGCTTGCGTCAATGGAGGAGAAGACGAAGATGGAGGTGCGATGGTGATGCGCGACGGAGGATGGAGGCAGCTTCACGGTGGCGGTCTTGGTGGCTTCGAACCCTTGCGCGAAGGAGAAGGAAGGTGGCGGCGGTCTTGCGGCGTGGTTGCGGCGGAAGCGGAACGGCGTCTGACGGCACTGGCGGCTAGGGTTTCTGTGGAGAAGGTGGAAGATGATGCTCATGGGTTAGGGCTGACGTGGCATGATCTGGTGGACTCTAGCTTAGGAGGGGTATGGGTAAGGAAATTTAGGGGGTGTATTTAGAATAGGGTTACTGTTTGGCTTAGTATTGGGCCTGTTTAAGAGAAGAGGGGTGTAGGTAGGGAAATTGGGAGGTGCAAGGGTAAAAGTTGTCTGTTTGGCCCATCTGTACATTATTTTCCAAATAAAACCTGATTTTGGGCCTTGAATTGCCATTTGAACCAATAAAACTTATATTCTCAGCTGCACAAATAAACATTAGAACATCCAAGAATAATTTATGCGCTAAAACTTACTTTTTACGTCTCTTTCTTTCCCAAACCCAATAATTCCAATCATCACAAATTCACTTAAAATCAACCATTTAAACACAATTATCCCATCAAAATTTTAATTTTTCAAACATAAATGTGGGCATAAATATGCACTCATCATTAGCCCAGCCACATTATAAGCCATTGAAAAGTCCTTGTGATGATGCATGCTTGTGAATGTATTTGATTATGGTTAAATGAAAGACAAAGTAACTTCCTGTGACATTGTGATAGTAGAGTGAATGAGTGATTACCTCTTATACAACAGAACCTCTGCTTGAAGGTCTAGACGAGAGTAGACGGAGGAGAAGAATCCGAACATCTAGAGAACTTTTCCCTTCTCCAGAAACTCTCTTACAATCATCACCACAAGGTTATGTTCATAGCACAGAAAATATGGAGAACAACAATGTTAGAAGAACTCTTGCTGACTACACCAATATAGCTGGACCTCAGCACTTTAACAGCATAGCTAGACCTAGAGTCAATGCAGCTAATATGGAGGTCAAACCAGCACTGATTCAACTGGTGAAAAGCAACCAATTTAATGGGCTATCTCATGAAAGCCCATATGAGCACCTCACTATCGTCAATGAGATTTGCAACACAGTCAAAATTAATGGGGTGCCAGACGAAGCTATCAAACTTAGCTTGTTTCCTTTCTCATTGGGAGGCAATGCTAAGCTTTGGTTGAATTCTTTCCCAGAAGAAAGTTTCACAGAGTGGGAAGCAGTGGTCACAAAATTTTTAAACAAGTACTTTCCACAATCTAAGGTGACAAAAGGCAAGCAAGAGATTTCTTCATTTAAGCAGGGCATGGAAGAATCACTGGGGCATGCATGGGACAGATATAAAAGCTTGCTAACAAAAACACCCACGCATGGCTTTGAAGATCAGGAAGTAGTCTTAACTTTCCTTGGAGGGCTTGGTTCACAAACCAAGATGATGCTGGACGCCTCAGCAGGAGGCAATATTAAATGGAAAACTCCAGAGGAAGCAACAGAGATTATAGAAAACATGGCTACTAGTGATAATGAGCTACACAGTGAGAGAGGAGCTCCTATGCAAAAAGTAGTCCTCCAATTACAGACACATGATGCCCTGCTAGCTCAAAACAAAATTCTAACTCAACAGCTGGAGACTCTGACCAAAACTCTTGCACAATTACCCAAAGAGTTGAAAACTGCTGCACAGGTACAAACCCAGTTGTGCGAATTGTGTGGAGGCGACCATATCAATGGTCAATGTGCCTTTCCAGTTGAAGCCGTAGAGGATGTAAACTACATGACCAATCAGTACCGTCAAGGGAGCTACAATCAGGGGTGGAAACCACACCCAAGTATTGGTCAAGGGCAAACTGGGCAAGCTGGTCAATATAATAACCAGCAGCAACCCACCTTATGGCAACAGTTATCTATGCTTAATGAAAGGTCCATGAGGATGGAGGAAACTCTCAACAATTTCATACAGAAAACTGAGTCTACCCAAAAGAGCACTGAAGCTGCTATAAAAAATTTGGAGACTCAGATGGGGCAGATCACCAAACAGGTGGAAGAAAGGCCAAATAGAAATTTTGGGGCTAATACTGAGGTTAACCCCAGAGAAGAGTGCAAGGTGGTAGAGAGTGTTGATGATGAGAAAGTTGAGTTAGATACAGAAGAGAGAAGAGAAATAGAGAGCAAAAGCACTTCTCTTTTTCCAATCCATCAAGGGAAACAACTGGACTTCACAGAATTATTCAAAATGGTGGATAATGATGCACCTTGGGAACAGATTCTACAACAGATTACGATTTACACTAAATCTAATGAAGAAATCTCTACAAAGAAAAGACGTAGAGATGATGAGGCAAAGGACTGTATAACTGTTAAAAAAGAGTCATTCCCTCCTAAAGCAACAGATCCAGTCAGTTTTTTTATCCCTTGTACCATAGGGAAGAGAAGGGTGAAGAAAGCTCTTCTTGATTTAGGTTCAAGTGTTAACTTGATACCTTACTCTTTACTGGAGCAAATCGGCAATGTTAATGTGAAACCTGTAAAGGTTAATCTAGTAATGGCCGATGGATCTTCAAAGGAGGCATGTGGGATTGCAGAGGACATTATAGTTTGTGTTGGCAAACTTCAGTTCTTGGCAGACTTTGTGGTGATGAAGATGGAGACAGAGAAGATACCTATCATACTTGGAAGACCGTTTATGAAAACGGCCAGAGCTATCATTGATGTAAATGAAGGTATAGTGGTGCTCCAGGACAGGGAGGAGAGAGTGGTTATAGACGTCTTTAAAGATGAGACGCAAACACAGGAGGAAGAAGCTAGTTATAAAGCTGCATTTCAAGATGCACCCATGACTAGCTGTAAAGATAAAATCTCAAGGTTGCAGGTAACCATTGTTTGTTGTTTCAGGTACACAAGGAAGAAAAGATTGGAAGAGGAGGAGAAATTCCTGATGACTGGGAGAAAAGAAGACCCCAACTTGGTACACCTGTGAGAATCAAATACAAGTTGTGGGTTGTGAAGGGCTTTAAAGAGAAGGAGATGATAGAGATAGAGTCTCCACATTCTAGAAGGACCAAAATAGTTCACAGGAAACAGCTGAGGAGTTGGTGGGATGACAACATCAACTATAAAGAAGGAACTTGAGCTTTACTGGGTCAAGCTAATGACGTTAAAAGAGCGCTTTCTGGGAGGCAACCCAGTGATTTTAGAACTTTTAAATTTTACTTTGGTTTGTAATCTTTAAATTTGTTGAACATTATATTGCTGAACATAGCATCTACTGAAGGATGCCAGTTGGATATAGCATATACTGAAGGATGCTAAGTGTGTAACACCTACTGACGGGTGTTGGTAAGTTTTTAACACCTACTGATGGGTGTTGGTAAGTTTGAAACACCTACTGATGGGTGTTGGTGGATTTTGGGTCAGGCTCGTGACGTTAAACAAGCGCTACCTGGGAGGCAACCCAGTTGATTGATTGTTTTTGTTTGTTTCATTTTAGTTGCATAATAGGGTTTACATAAGTATTCTAAACATTGAATTGCAGGGAACCAGTGAGGGGCATGTCTAGGAGGCACTTAGGTTAAGCAAAGAAGGAGAAGAGCACATCACGAAAGTGCCGCTGAGCGGCAAATTACTGCTGAGCGGTACTATCGCAGAGTGGGCTTTGGTTACCCTTTAGCGGAACCCGAGCCCATTAGGGTATTTTTATACCCAAAGCTGTGTTTTGGTTTCTCTTTTCAGACTCTTCTCTGCACACACACTCCTACATACCTTTTCAAAGGTTCTCTACAACTTTTCCCTCATCCCTCTTTAGAAAATCTCCCTTCCACTCACTTGCTCACTAGTTTTCCATCTAAGTTTGGGGTTGGGAGAGAGCATCATTGAAGGGGCTGATTTCTTCATTATGGTTTACTAATGCTTAACAATGTATCTTTTGGTTTTGTGAATTATGTTTGATGCAGGGATGGCCTCCTCATCGGGCAAAAAGAATCAAGACTATAAGATCCAAGAAGAAGGAGGATATAGAGGACAGCTCAGATTGAGGAGGAGTTGAGATAGCATTTACGGATGAATGCTATCATATGCTTATGCTTTTGTTGGTTTAAGTTTTCTAAACTTATTTATTTTTTGTTTTAGATTAGGGTTTGATGTACTCTATTGGAAACCTGGTTTGTTATGATGGTTTGTTATTAACTGTGATTGTGTGATAAGTAATGCTTGATGATGATTAGTGATTGATTGATGTTGAGATAGATGTGCACATAAAATGCTTATACAGGTGATTCACAAGCTTTGTGAACAAATGCAGGATATCATGATTGTGATTGTGAAATTAAGCAGGATGTGTATGTCAAATGTGAATGAGCTTATATGTGAGGTTTTGAGCTCCAGAGTTTTTGGTATGATTGAATGCTATTACTTTGAAAGCATGAATGACTTTGCCCAGGTTTTCTATGATTGAATCAATTGCTTGTTTTGCATCATGTGATCAAGGTCGTTTGTTGGAACCCTTTTTATTGGCCAAATTCATAAAGTTAGCCCACTAAAAGAGAACACTTTGTTCTATCCTTTGAACCCTTAGCCTTGAACATACACTGAAAACCCTTGATTGAAAATCTTTACCTTGAGTTAAGTAGAAGATCTTTTGTGGTATTGTTAAATGTTCAAGTTTGGGGTTGTTGGGGAAACATGAAAAAGGAAAAGCATTGAGCTAAGAGCTAAAAAAGTAAGAATATGCAAAGAAAAAGAAAAAGAAAAAGAAAAGAAAAAGAAGCAAAGCTCAATGCAAATGCAAAGGCAAGTTGGGAAGAATAAGAATAATTGTGTTGTTATGATTCTCTTAACTCAAGGATTTTGTGATCCAGAAAAACCAATTTTCTTGTTAGCCCAGCCACATTATAAGCCATTGAAAAGTCCTTGTGATGATGCATGCTTGTGAATGTTTTTGATTGTGGTAAAATGAAAGGCAAAGTTGATTCATGTGACATTGTGATAGTAGAGTGAATGAGTGATTACCTCTTATACACTTGTGTGTGAGTGAAACACTTTACCTAGTGAGGAAATATTCCATGAGCACATGAACATCCATGCTTAATTGATTGATCATTCATGAAAAATAACATTTGTTGGAATTTAAATGACTTTGTGAACACTAAAGCATGTGCACATCTAGATTGAACTCTTGGTCATAAGTTTGATTGAAATTTTTACTTATCTTGAAAAAGAGGATTTTTGAATGAGTGAACCATCATATGAATTGGTTGAAGATTGAGTTACATCTTGTTTGCTTGAGGACAAGCAAAGTTCTAAGTTTGGGGTTGTGATAACAGTTGAAAAACTGTTATTTTCATGCTTAAAATTGACACAAAAAGCAACCTTTACACTTAGAAACTAGCTTGAAATCATGCTTTTATCCATATTTTCAGAAATAAGAGAGTTGGACAGGTTTATGCTTGATTTCAGTGTTTTTGTGCAGGTTTTAAGGTGAATTTAGTGAAAGAAGTGAAGAAGGAGAGAGTTGAAAGTGAATTTAATGGTTTTGTGCAAGATTCCCTTGATTTTGTAGGCTAATTGAATGATTTGAAAGAAGAATTGAAGTACCGAATGATTGGAATGCTGAAAAGTCAACCAGAAACTAGAAAAGTCAACCAGTCAACCAGAAAAGTCAACCAGTCAACCAGAATACGAAAAAAGTCAATCAGACGAGTTTTGGGCCAGTTTTATGCGATTTTATGATCTGTTTGGGCCTGGACCCGTTTTCTATTATTTTTATGTCCTATTTAAAGACCTAGATGTCTTAGGGTTGGTATCTTTGGCAAAAACGAAGCAAACACTCTCTTTTCCACCCCTTTGAAGGAGGATCTTGGATGCTCAGGCTACCTCTTCACCTTTCTAGGGTTTTATCCTTCATTCTTTCATTATTGTTCATCTAGGTTCACCATGAATATGGTGAACTAAACCTTGTATGTTTGTTGGGGAATCAATGTAATCTTTTAAAGCTCTCATATATGGAATTTGTGTTTGCATCTTAATCTAAGATTTATGCTTTCTTTCATCATTAGTTAGGGTTTTTCCTCTTTGCCTAATGCTTCCTTTGTTTAACTCATTCAATGCATGATTATTGATTTTGTCGATACGGGAACGTACGGGGAAGTCTAGATCCGGGGAATTACTCCCAATATTATATTGGTTGTCGTTAAGCTCCTATGCTAAGAGAACTAATTATTAGGAATGCTAGGAATCGTATGAACTCGTAATTAGGGATAGGCCTTCTTGATAAGGTAATTTAGAGAGTGGCATTAACAATGATGATTTGAATGTTGAATTCCTAAAATATATGAGAGTGGATAAGATGAAATTGACCCCCAACAACATATTCATATATATATTTCATTGAAAGTGCTTGTCGTTTGCTTTTGCCATTGATCAAAACTCATGCATACATGTTTATTTTTTGTCTTGCATATTAAACTCCAAATATTTCGTTCTTAAGTCTTAGCTAATCAACAAACCACACAACTAAACTAGGCCGTGAGTCCTTTGGGAGAACGATACTTGGTCTTACCAAGTTTATTACTTGAACGATTCGGTCATACTTGCCGATTGTAAAACAAGTTTGTGACATCATATTTTGGTGATCATAAATTTGTCCATCACATATGTATGTGTGCAGCTCTTTTATGCTATAGCCAAGTATTTTCTTCCTTTGCAACTAAACATGTTATATTGTGACTAGATGCACTTTCAATGTCAATCAAATATGTATTGTTATGCCTAACACCTTGTAATGCAATGGTAGATGAATCTTTACTATAGACAGTGAATTTATCACTTTCAAAGGTTACCTTAAGACCTTTATCACATAATTGACTTATGCTTAGGAGGTTGTGCTTTAGTCCTTCAATATATAGCACATCTTTGATTGTCAATGTACTTCCTCCTCCGATGTTTCTGGTTCCAAGGATTCTTCCTTTGTTGTTATCCCCATATCTAACAAATCTTTGTTTCTTCTTCTCAAAACTTACAAACCTTTTCTTGTCACTTGTCATGTGTCTTGAGCATCCACTATCAAGTTACCACAATGACTTCTTTGACTTTGAAGGTTCCTACAAAACAAGTTAAGCAAGAATTTAGGTCCTCAATCTCATTATGGGTCCTTGGGTATAATC
Organism: Vigna angularis; assembly: GCF_016808095.1. NCBI lineage: Eukaryota > Viridiplantae > Streptophyta > Magnoliopsida > Fabales > Fabaceae > Vigna > Vigna angularis. The sequence goes on along the minus strand of NC_068971.1, from coordinate 19,759,066 downwards.
AATGAAAAATTATTTCACAAGTTTAACCAAGGATATTTTTCATTTGGTACACCAAAATGCTTAATATTACACTTATTAGAGGTGTGACCATGATTCATACAATAGAAGCAACAAACACTATGCAATTTGGTTTTCATAGTTGTACCTTTTTCAACCCAAACTCTACATGTTCTTTTAGTTTGATTTTTCTTATGTTGATGCACATTTTTGTTTTTAAAAGTGTTCTTCATAACATCATTTTTTACATAGGAAGTAGATTTAGTTGTTTTAGCAAGTAAGTTTTCAAGGATATCTATGTCAAACATATGACTCTTACAAGACAAACATTCAGCAGGATTTACAACAACATCAAATTCAGACTCCTTCAATTCTAGATTACTAATTTTATTTCTTAGAATTACCTCGTTATCTAACGCTTTTTCATATTTAAGTTGTAAATCATGAAATTCACTTTTCAGTTTCTCATGTGCAGCATCCAATTTCTCAGATTCATTTAACAATTCAAAAAATGTCTTTTCTAAGTCAATTTCACCAGTTTCAAAGCTAAAATTAATTACTTTACTTGCAGTGTCATCAAGGTCAGCCATTAAACACAAATTTTCTTCCTCATCTGAGTCGCTTGAACTTGATGAGCTAGATTCATTTTCTTCCCAAGCAATATAAGCTTTCTTCTTCTTCGAAAACCTCTTTTCTTTCTTTTCTTCGCTTCTTTTGCTTTTCGGACAATCCGCCTTGACATGTCCTCTTTCTCTACATCCGTAACACTTTATACTAGATGAGGACCCATGACTATGCTTCTTTTCATTTTTGAAATTGTTTTTTCCCTTTGCTCTCATAAGCTTAGCAAATCTCTTTATCGTGAGGCTCATGTGCTCCTCATCATCAGAATCATCATCTTCCCTTTTTGAACTTTTTCCTTTGGAGACTTTGGTTTTGAAGGCCAAGGTCTTCTTCTTACCTTGGTCTTCTTCTACGGTCAATCTGTTGAGCTCAAGCTCATGTTTGTGGAGCTTTCCAAATGAATAGCCATGGACATTTAGGATAGGTTTTGAGATTCTAAGATGGCAATCACCTTGGGTTGCCAAGACCTCTCCAAAGACTTTAAGATTTTAACATTCAATTCATCAATATCAAATGTCTTACCCAATCCTTTGAGATGGTTGACGATGTGAGTGAAACGTTTTTGCACGTCTCCTATTATTTCTCTAGGTTGCATTCTGAACATATCGTACTCCTGGTTGAATGTATTCTTTCTAGCCCATTTCACGTAATCTTTACCTTCATGAGTGACCCTGAGAACTTCCCACATTTCCTGCGTTGTCTAACAAACTAAAAAGATTTTAACATTCAATTCATCAATATCAAATGTCTTACCCAATCCTTTGAGATGGTTGACGATGTGAGTGAAACGTTTTTGCACGTCTCCTATTATTTCTCTAGGTTGCATTCTGAACATATCGTACTCCTGGTTGAATGTATTCTTTCTAGCCCATTTCACGTCATCTTTACCTTCATGAGTGACCCTGAGAACTTCCCACATTTCCTGCGTTGTCTAACAAACTAAAATTCTGTAATTCATCAAGTACAACAGTATATGATATTATATTGCGAGCTTTAATATCAAATTGAGCTCTTCTATTTTCCTCAACAGTCCAATTTAAATAAGTTTTTTCTTGCTCAACACCATTAACAATTCTCATTGTAATAAAAGGGCCATTTTCAAAACCTTCCTAGATGCCTTTGTCAACAGACCCCATAAAGATTTGCATTCTGACTTTTCAGAAAGCATATAATTACCACCGGTAAAAAGTGGTGGTTTGTTGATGGAAGCACCCTTAGCATAGACTTGGTTATGATTGGCCATTTTCGTAAAGTTTGAAAAACTATCAAAGCAAGCTTTGATACCAATTGTTGAGATTGGTATCGCGCACCGGAACGTTTAGAGAGCATGAAAATAGTCAATAACCAAGAGGGGAGGGGTGAATTGGTTCTTTTAAAAAATATGATTTTCTTTCGCAACTTTTATCGAACAGTTTATAAGAAAAAAGTATAAAGATAAAGAAAATCACACAAATGGATTTTTATCCTAATTCGAATCAATAGATTCTACGTCCAGTCTTTAATCACTATAAAGAGTGATTAACCTTTTCACTATAATTTAGTTTTAGATTACAAAAAAAAACTCACTTAAACTTAGAGAACTTCCTCAGAACTTATGTGTGCTCTCAAGTAGTGTAGTTAACCTTCTAAAGGTTTAGGAAAGGTGTATATATAGGCCAGGGGCCAAAAAATGAAAACCTTGCTCCCAACTGCCAGTGATAATCGATTACCATAAGTAATAATCGATTATCTTTAGTGATAATTGATTATTGTTGAACCTTGGACAATATCAAACCAAGCAGTGATAATCGATTATCCCCTATGATAATCGATTATTGCTGCGAGCAACCCTTTTCTGTTTTAGCTTGTGACAATTGAATATCCCCTTTGATAATCGATTATTGCCGTAAAGATTCACTAGTTTATGAAACTTCTAAGTGTTTTTATAATTGAAAAATGATTCCTATACAATGATTGCTTAACATTGATAATATAGATTCTTCAAGTTTTCAAGAGTATCATCATCAAAATCACTTCAACTTCAAGACATCAATGTTCCTCATTGGTAACACAAATTTAAGTTATAAACAGGTTCCTTAATCAAATACAATGTCAAGGTTACTAATTTTCTCTTTTGAATGGGTTTAAATTTTATATAGATCAAAATTTGAGGTTTATTGTCAAAAACTAATATAGATAATCAATTGTCAGGCTGGATAATTGATTATCTCAATTAGCAACTTGTTTGATCTTCAAGACTCTCTAGGATAATCGACTATCCTACTTGATAATCAATTATCTTAGTTAGAGTTCCTTCTTGACTTGAAATCTCTCTAGAATAATCGATTATCTTGTCTGATAATCGATTATTTCAGTCAAAGATCATTCTTTATTTGAAATTTCTCTGGAATAGTTGATTATTAGATGAGATAATCGATCATCTTAGAAGAAATGGAGTTTTGAATGTCTAGCACTTGTTTCTTTTATTTTTGTGGTTATGTTATGAATAAAGATTTGTTTAGACTAGTTTATAGGTATATATATGTTGGATATTATCGATGTTCATGGGATAATATATATGTATATGATGATGAGAATGAGAGTTGTGGTATGAGAAGAATCTCAATGAGAGATTCTATATTCAAGTAAGTTGTAGTGGATGCTTGATAGTGAGACTCAGTAAGCAGGTATCCTGATACCAATCATTCAACTCATGTAGAGATGAATGGGGTAGTAGAGAGAATGGCAAGAGGTCTTTACTCTAATCCTTTTGTGTCTTAGGAGTGAAAGATTAACCTCATGGGTAGTATGTCGAGTTACCCTTGTTTATAACTCTATAGAGTATAAATATTATCATGGTTGCACACCTTCAGTAACATCCATATCAACATCGTATATGGATAATTGAGTTAAAGGTCTTTTGTTGCATGATTTGATGCTTATTGAATTTTATAAATTGTTAATTTAAATTATGATATGTTAATTCCTTTATACATTACCCTGCTTGCTTAGTTTTCTATTATCAGTATGTTTTGTTAAAATCTTTGGCAGTGATCACCAATTGGTGTGAGCAGAGAATGTTGTAGGTGATAGTCTGCCATTGATGGAGCGGGAAGATACCGTCGAGTGATATTCGGAGTTTAGTATATAGATATATACTTAGATGTTTTATATAATGATTTACCTCTTTTGAGATACTTTGTGTAGAAGCAGTTTTGTAAATATGTTTTTATTGATATAATATTATTTGGATGGTTGTGACGATAAATTACATTTTTTTTCTTATCTATATGCTATGTTCTATTTAACCTATAATGTTTTATTTAGTAGATTACTCTATTAAATAAGATGTTACAAAAAGTCATCATTATACCAGTGAATAAGAAATATTATTATAAAAATGACTCAAATTCTCAATAAAAAAATAAAGTAATAAAATAAAACAAGACAAATAAAATTAACATAATTTCAAACAATTAAAAAGAAAATAAACAAAAAAAACAGAAAAACTTATTTTTAATTTTTTTTCTTATTTATAAATTATCTATTTATAAAAATAATAATGAAATGAAAAAAAAAATAGTATTAACACTATATTTTAATAATACTTGACAATAAAATGTGCAAAATCATTTAGCCAACTTATTTCTATATATTTGTTTCTTTTATTAAAGTAATAACTTAATTACTAGTAACCAATTAATGTTGTTATATATACATATATTAAAAACGGGTGTTACAGCAAAACATTATAAGTTGTTAATAACATGAAAAAAAAAAGTGGTTACATCCCCTATATATACTATAGGGAATAAGTTTTTCCTATTGTCCAACTCTTGTTTTGCAGAGACATTCAATAGGTCTTTCTGAACGTCAAAAATGGAGATTTTATCACCTTTGAAAATCTGGAAAACTATTCTAACAATCTTATATGTGGCTTTAAATCCCTGCTTATCAGCTAGGGTTCAAGGTTTGAATTTCACCAATCTTTTAGTACTTATTATTATATGAAATTTTATGAATTGTATTATATAGATGTAGAAATGCTACATATTTTGTTAAATTTATTTATTTTGTGCCTTCATGAATTATTGAAATTTAATTTATATTACTTGTTTTTATTTACCATATCTGTATTCCTACATCTATTCCGAAATTATTGATTTCTCATTTCATTTCAAAATTATTAAAGTCTTAAAAAACTTCTAACTCTCGTCAATTATTTTTTTCTCACACACACCCCAGTTTAAACAACAAAATTTGATTTTTACGAGGAATAATATCCTTACAACCCATTGATAAAGCACATTAATTAACAAATAAAAAACAATTTAAATATAAATATTAAATAAGAGAGGTTAGATTATATATATATATATATATAGCAATACTTTACACGTATTAAACGCTCCTTAATTTAATGTACTTACATTGGAATTAATAGTTTTAGAATTAAATGATTATTTTTAAGGCAAGAACACAATGCAATCGCTGGTGAAGTGTATTTATGTTTTTCAATATGTAATTGGTATCACCCATATATTGTCATTGTTTAAAACTTATATAAAATTATGATTGCAGATTCACACATTCCCGAAACGTTTCCATTATCTGACATTGATACTGGTTTTGGACTTTCTACAACCCAGGTACTCTCGTATGTTGTAGTAAAATACGTTTGTTTCATTGTTTTTAGGTTACTTTTAAGTTACTCATTTTCATAACAAAACTGATCAAACCAATATAATCCATTTTTTCATAATGCATAAATAAAAGAAGATTAATGAATAGAGATAGAAGAAGCAACTACAAATATAACATTTTATTTGTTGAATATAGATAGGAGAAACAAATACTATTCCTTATCGTTCTTCTTTGGGAGATTTACGAAAATTTTACCACTTTCCAAAACGGGGATCATTTCCACCAAACTTCTTGTTTGGAGCAGGAACTTCAGCCTTACAGGTACGAAAATTTTTTAAGACAACAAAATATCTTAGTATTTGGGTAATTTGTCGTTATTATGTTATTACTTAATTAATCTTAATATAGGTTGAAGGAGCAGCTTCTGAGGGAGGAAGAGGACCAGGAATCTGGGATGATAGAATTAACCGTAACAAAGGTTAACCAACATATGTTTTTATGTTATAATTAATGGAAATATTTAACTCTCAAGATATGTTATTACTTGAATTATCATTTTCTTAAACCCCATTCATTACTTTTTCCATAACAACCAGAAGCATTTATTGATGGTGATAAGTTTCCTACAATGATCCAACATTATAAGCGATACAGGGTTAGTAACGATTAGCATGATTATATGTTTGTGTACAAGAACATGGTATTTTTCTATTTTATATGTTTATTTTGTTAATGATCTTGTAGGAAGACGTCCAACATTTAAAGAATCTTGGAATAAATTCTTACAGAATGTCCATCTCATGGAGTAGAGTCTTGCCAGGTAAATTTTGAAAACCAAGAAATATAGTAATTAATGTGATGATATAAAGAACACTTACATATTTTTCTCTTCATTTTTCAATTAAAAATATAGATGGAACCATAAAAGGAGGTGTAAATCAAGAGGGTGTTGATTTCTACAACCATTTGATCGATGAATTACTTGCAAATGGTATGGCGTAATTATTTTTTTTTCAAATAAGTAAAATTAGAGAAATTTTTTTTAACATTACACAAAAAAAATAAATTTTTAATGTGCTTAACTTGATATATTAATTAAACGTAGGCATTACTCCTTTTGTGACTATCCTACACTTTGACTATCCTCTTGCCATTCAGGAAAAACTTCATGGATTTTTGAATAGCTCCATTGTGTAAGAACTTTCTTGATCTATTCTAGATATTGTGCTTTCATGAATTTAATTGAACAACATAGATTTTTACATCATGTTCACAATGATTATTATAAAAATGAAAATTTTCAGGAATTATTACAAGGATTATTGTGAACTCCTTTTCAAAACATACGGAGATCGAGTTAAGCATTGGACTACAGTGAATGAGCCACAAATTGTAGGTTTAATTACTTACATGCATGGTTTTGACAATGATGATCCTGAACCATGCCAAGCTACCAAACTCTGCCAACAACCTTATACTGTAGTTCATAACTACATCCTTTGCCATGCTGCAGCAGTGAACCTATACAGAGAAAAATTTCAAGTACAGTATCTTTTGTGTCGTACATTGCCTCAAAATATGTGTATAGTTTAATTTTAAGTTGCTATGACATATTCAATTACATGTGGGTGCATTATATAAATAACCAATCTTTTACTAATGCTAAATCAAACTCTATTAGTATAGTAAGGATTGTAAACAATAATTTTAAATTTTACTATATTAAAAAGTAGATTTTAAACATGATTCAATTCTACAAAACTAAGTAGGGTTTGTACCTATTTACTATTAACTCGTTTTATCTTTAATCGACATGAAATTTATAATATGAATTTTGAAGAAAAACAAGTTATTCTCTTGTAAACATCTGGTACATGATGAAGGCAACACAAAGAGGAGAAATTGGAATTGTTATCGGATCTGAAAGTTTTGAACCCTACAGCTCAAAATCAGAAGATGTGGCTGCTGCTGAAAGACTTACAGATTTCTTGATTGGATGGTTAGTTTTGTTAATTAAGCCTTCACAAAATCACACCCTTATGCTTGTTTGGTATAATATTTGAAGTATTGATGTATGATAAAATTTGTGACAGGATTTTAGACCCTGTAGTCTATGGAGATTATCCAAAAATCATGAGAGAGTTAGTGGGGAACAGACTACCCAATTTCACAGAAGATGAGAAAAACATGGTTGCAGGAAGCACAGACTTCATTGGAATCAATTATTACACTTCTCATTTTGCTAAGCATGAAACAAACAAAACAAATATATCTTTAACAGACAATTATGATGCCTTAGGAAGATCAGAAGGTGAGTTTTTTCTTACTAAATTCAACTAATTGGATTACAAGAGACAATGATGCATCAAATCATTAATTCTTCTCTCTTTTTTTCTCTATAGATTTCAATGCAGAAGGAAAAACCCTTGGTTACTTGGTGAGACAATCATTTCATAAGAGTGTTGTAGGTTAATAATAAAACTATTTTCTTTTTACATTTTTCAATGTTCATATTTTGTAGGATAAGTATGGTGGTAATTTTGTCTATCCCCAAGGATTATATAACATTTTACAACATATCAAGAAAAAGTACCAAAATCCCATTATCTACATAACTGAGAATGGTTTGTGAAACAATGATTCATTATTTTCACATCAAGTATCTATGATTTCAAATAAGAAGATATTGATCTGCCTTTGTCTTCCTTCCCATAGGTATTGCTTCATTCAACATCACAAATCCATTGATAGACATACATCGGATCAAATACTTAGCCACACATTTAAACTATACCAAAGCAGCAATTGAGTAAGTTCTGTGTCTTAAACTTTTTTTTTGTGTGTGTATATATATACTTACCACTTTTAAGTGAGGTAAGTTAATTTTGTTTTATATTTTTCCTTTTGTTATGGCGTCTATTTTGATATTTAGAGGAAAATGTATAAAAAATTGACGAGTTTGTTAAATATGTTTTTTATTTAATGTAGAAAATATAGAATTATAATTATAAGTTGAAAAGTTAATTGAGTGAATCATAATTCACTATTCATAAGTTGATTTTTTTTTAATTAATAAGTTATATATATAATCATTTACTTCGAAAAGGTCAAATTCATTGAAAGTTTATTAGTTGTAAAAGTTGACATAAATGTCTAAAGCCAACCAAATATATAAATTTAATGTTGAAGGTGATTTTACTTACAATATTCCTTGAATGAATGAATGTTTTGTATCTTGTAAAGTAGACACTAATGTTGGTGTTTTGAAATGTTTTTACCAATAGCAACGGTGTAAGAGTTCGTGGTTATTTCGTGTGGGCTGCCTTTGATACCTTTGAATTCAGAGCTGGGTTTTCCAGAAATTGGGGAATTATTCACGTTGATTTCAATAATAATCTCTCGCGTTGCACAACAGTTGCTGGTAAATGGTACAAGAGATTCTTGAATCGTGTCATTCCACATTAAGACATTCTTAAATTTCACTGATCGAGAAAGAGGAATTACAAAAACAATAAAGAGAATCTCAAGATTCCAGTTGATGTTAATTTTATTTTTATAGTTCTTTTCCTGCCACACTGTGTTCTTTATCCGAAAATACAGATTTTTGTGTTACATTATAAACATTAGTTTTCCAATAACAGTTTTTCCTCTGGTTTCATCCAATACAACGAATTTAGATGTAAAGAGATGTCAAAATTTACTTTGGATTCAAGTTGCTTTGTAAAAAACTAAGTTTAGGTGAGCTAAATTGTTTCATCATACAATACTTAATGGAAAAGACACCTTTCTCATACAAACAGAAAAATATTATTTTTCTATCTAATTTTAACGGGGACGAGAGACTACTATATTATAAAATTTAAAGACTAAAAAATAAATTTTAATTTAAAACCCAAACAATCCAATTTTAAAAAAAGACAAAATATATATTCCAACCTTAAAAATTTCATTAGTTTCTAACAATAATGTAAAAACATATTCACAGAGAAAGAACATTATTTCTCATGGAAGTAATTACATGATTTGCACAAAGTTAAATATGGCTTTTCGATCATTTTTAAGAGAGTAAACTCTTTTTTTATATCAGTTATAATAAGTATAATTTAATGGAATAAAGGAGTTTTCCAAACTCATTCGAAAAACAAAATAAAAAAAGGTGATGACATTTTATGAATTCTCTTGCTTACATAACTTTCTTTTAATTAAAGTAGTTTACATTTTACATGTATATTTTTTTTATCAATTTTTTTAATTAAAAAATTGAATTCACAACTTCTTTCTTTTTCAAACCCTTAAAACTAATCTTATATTTTTCAAGTTAATGAAGAAAGTTGAATTATAATTTCTTTCACCATCCATTCCCAATTTTTCAAACTAATTTTATATTTCTCAAATGTTAATTTGAACCCGTAACTTCTTCCAATTTCTTTTTCAACTTTTATCATTTAATCTATCTTATAATTCTAATTTCATATGCATATGATATATTAAGAAGCGAAAAGTTTTTGTCATGTAATAAGAGAAGTAATTTTAGACCAGACATAGATATAATTTCAGACCCCACAAACTAAAATTATCATGAAAAGGCTGAAAACATCCATTGAGCCTTTGTCTTGAACACGTTCCATTTGTGATTTGTTTTTCCTGTTGGGGACCAATTGTCCAATTTATTAATCTCATTCCTCAAGAGAATTTATTTCTCACACTATCATGTGAGAAATTTCTTTTCCGGGTAGACGAATTCTGGTGAAGATTTTTATTTGTATTATGTAATTGCCTGCTAAAATTTGGCTCTCTAGGAGACGAATTCTAAGCAGCTATTTCTTTTCTAATTTAAAGAAATTAAATAACTTTAAAAAAAATTCTTTATTAAACAAATTAATTATATATTGATTTATTAAAAATAATTTATTAAAAATTTAAAATTTTGATAGTGTGATGTAAATTTGAAATTAAAAAATATATTTAATTTAATATTATAAATAAGTTACGAGTAAAAGATTTGAAGAATAAAAATAATAAATAAGATAATTTGAATATATTGTAATTATGGTAATAGGAAAATTATGATAATAGTATATTCTAATGATGGTTGTTAATTTTGTAAAACTAAATTTGAAATGCATAAGGTAGAGTTGATGTCATCTTCATGGATGGTTTCCACTCTTTTGAAAGTGTTTGATCATGGTTAGGAGATGTGTTATCATCCCCTCTATCTTGAAAAGGATTTCTTCTCAAATCTTGAACTTGAGCTAAGACAAACTTCTTCATCTTCTTTGGAGTCATTGTGCTCTTTTTTTTTTTCGTCGGGGTCAAATACCTATTTTATAACACAGGTTAGAACAAGTGTTAAAATAACACTAGTACAAAAATCGCATACAACGTCGAATATTTTGGGTTTTTAACGGCAAATTCGTGAACGACGTCATATCAGGAGACGTTAAATTTACGTCGAATTTTATTAATATACGACGTTAACTTAACGTCGAATTTTATCAATATTCGACGTTAATCAATTTTTTTGTTTTTTTTAATTAATTTTGATCTTTTTTACAACTTTACGAGACCTGAAAAGCAAAAAAAATAACAAATTTCAGTGTTTGGTATTTTATAAAGCATGAACTATGAACATGTAGTGCAGTATCAATAGCAAACAATAATAACCAACAACAAACAAGTTCAATCAAACAAGTTCAACTAAACAACAACAACAAACAAGTTCAACAAAAAAAACAAAAAACAAGTTCAACAGATAAGTCCTTCAAAACGAAAACGAAAACTAACCTTCAAAAGGTGGGTTCACAGAATAAAGTTTTGTCATAGTGAGAGAGAAAGCAGAATGCGCCTATGAAGGACAAGAGCACGAAAATAATCGGTTAAAAAAAAAACCATACATAAAGTAATCAATTAATATGAATTTGTATCAAATGAAAGAAAGATTACATGTGATGCTTGTCAAACTTCGTTCGAGAAAAGTTTAATAAGAGAAGAGGGTATCGCGCGCTATGATAAAGTTAATGAATTTTCAATCTCCCGCTCAAATTTTTATTGAATTCACTAACCTTTTAATGTCGAATTTAAAAATCATCCGACGTTTTATATCCTTTTACGTCGAATTACAATTCTAAATGACGTTTAATATTTATTTACAAAAATGTCACCTCTCATTTTTAACGTTGGTTATTGAGTAAATGAAGAATATAGCTCCCAAGAATGATACACCTTAAATCAAATGAATGATCAAGGTCTTGGAGATTAGAAGCATCTTTAAAGCTTTTATTTGTCTTGTGTTGGGTGTAAGTGTTTGAAAGAATATTCATTCCAACTCAAGAGTCTATTTGTAGGGATATGTCATCATACCCTCCCTTTTGAAAAAGATTTGTCCTGAAATCTTTATGTTTCTTTATGACAAAAACCTTTTTCCTATTATTGATCAATGTGTGTTTCTTTCTACTAGGATCAAAGATCCATATGCAAGTTTCATCAAACACAAATTCAATAATTTTTTGTACCACAAACAAAATGCATTCAAAGGAAGATTTAGAAGAAGACCTTATATTAATTTTAAGAGAGTTTTGAAGGCCTACTTCACAAAAATGTTTTTGTTTTCTTTTTTAGTTAATGCTAACATAGAAGGTAAAATTAACTCAGTGTGAAGTTGAAAATTTTGAGAAGTTTAAAACGATGGAAGGTGAAAATGAAGATGAAAACAAGAATAAAAGTTGGAATAATGAAAGATGGTTTAATGATGAATTGAGAAAAACTCAAAGATTGGAAAACTCCCTTTATCATATTAGTTTCAACTATGATTGAGGGAGTGGTAGGAGCCTTTAGTAGCATTTCCTCTTCTTTTATTCTCTCAATTTCTTCTTTTTCTCTCTTTTCTTTCTCATTCCTTTCTCTTATCTTTTTATCTTCATACTCTTTACTTTTTTCTCTCCTTCTCTTTATCTTTTCTTTCTTGCTCCTCTTTCTCTCTTATCTTATCTTCCTTTCTCTTCTTTGGACTCTTGGACGAGGTTGGTAGAATTGATTGATAATTCAACTATCTTCCTCAAATTGGGTTATTTGGGTGAGAGTTTTGGAACTCCTCCTTAAGTAGCTCCTACTCCTACTCTCTTTTATTTCTAGTTGAATCTTTTCTTGTTTTTCATTAAGAATTCTAAGTTCTTCTTCTAAGGTAGCAAGACATTATTTTCTTTCAACACTTTCTTTCTTTTCTATCTTTCTCATTTATTCATCTCTTCTTCTTTGAATCTCTCTTTTTCTCTTGTCACTCATGAGCTTTCTCACTTTTTCTTCAAACTCATCTTCTCTTTCAAAGAACCCTTCTACACTTTTTAGAAAAGTTTTTTCTCTTTTAATGAGTTCTCTCATCTCACATATTTGCTCTTGGTTTTTACAAGGGAAGAAGGAACAAATTTTCTTCTCATGCATGCTCTCAAGTCACATCAATATTTAATTGAAGATTTTCTACCTTTCTCAACCTTAGATTGTCTTTGATTCTACCATTCACTTGCATGTCCTACAAGCCTAGAGATGCATAAATGAAGTATATTATATTTACCATGCCTAACTAGGAATGGATGAAGCTCTTCTATTTTTTTCTCTCATGCTAGGTATGATAATGCACTAGTATTCTCACCAAAGAATGGAAGGTCACTCTTAACTTTATAATGTAGTTCATCCTCACCATGACATAAATGCAAGCTATATATAAAAACTCATTTGTTTCAAAAGAATTTTGAAAAATGATTTTCATAAATAATTCTAAACATTTTTAAGATTTTTGAAATTGACTTATGCAAACAAACTTAGTATTTCAAATGAAATTTCTTAAGAGACTTAAGAAGACAAAAGAAGCTTAAATTTACTTCTAAGAAGAGAAATGAATCATTATGGATTGCTTAAAAACCAAGTCTTTCCTAGTCAAAGCTTACCTCAAACTCTTTATATATATATATATATACTAGTAAAAGAAAATTCATTACGTTTGTTATTTGTTATGATAAAAAGTAATCAATTATTATTATAATTATAAAATTAAATATAAATAAATTTTATAGTTTTATTGTAAATAAATTGTGGTTAGTTTTATAATTAAAAAATGATTAAACTAAAGAAACGGTCAAATCGAAAAACTATTAAATTTTAATAAAATTAATAAAATAGTTATTTTAATTAAAATAATTATTTAAAAGATTAAATTGTAAGAAAAAAAAGAAAATGTATATATATATATATATAAATAATATTAATCTCATAAGAAATATTATAATTTAAAGGTAACATTTTCTTGAAATAGTTTATTATGTCTTGAATGGTCAACCTATAAGTTAATTTTAATTCACTGTTGAAAAAACTTTCATTTAGGAGGTCCTGATTGAATAGGTAAAGAAAAAAATATAACCTCAAAGCTTCTTTTTAAGTAAATTAGGGTTAGAATTAAGATGAATTTACTCCATTATATATATTTAACTAATTAGAACTTGATCCATGACTTATAAACTAAAAATTCATTTTAAATTATTGAGCCTTTTCAAATTATTTCTTTTTAAGAACTAAAAAGATTTGTGTTAAAATAATAGATGCCAAAAGAATAAGAAACTTTGAACATGTAATGGATATTTGAAGTACTATTTTCGCATCCCCTTGTCAACAAATCCGCCGACATTAGGATTACTTGTAAATGATTGATCAAGTTTGATAAATACACCTTTTGAAACAAGAAAATCTAGTCCTTGAGATATAATATCAATCACTTCAGGCTCATCCAATGCATCTACTATAGTGATTTCATATCCCTATTTTCTTTTCATATTATTTTTTGACGACCCTTAAATAAATTTCTTTTAAGAACCCTAATTAAAGGGGCAAAAAAGAAAACCCCGACCCCCAAAGCCTCACTCAAGTGAGTTAAAGTGAGGGATAAAGTGGATTTGACCTCACTATACACTTTAATTAACTTTTAAAAACAATGTTTTCAATTTGGGTCATATGTCATCTCGGGCCAAAGATTAACTCCAATAATAATTCAGTCGACTCCAACAATAATTCAATTAAATTTGGTAAAGTTAACTCTGACCAAAATTCAAGACGAGTTTGTTTAGGTCGAATGTTGAGACGAGCCGAATTAGGACAATGGTCTAAACAGATAGTTTGTCACAAACAAAAGGTCGAGTTTAAGCAATCTAACTAAAGCTAAAATCAACTTAGGCCGATTCCGGTTGAAGTTCAAGATTGGTTGATTCGATCCAAAAGTCAAGAATAATTGTCCGGAAAGTCAATTCTAAAGAATTTGATTAAAAGTTGAGATAGATGGCAACCAAATATTTTAGTGGATTTTTTTTACGGACTTTTTTATGTTGTACACTTTTATAATAGGGATGTTTTTACTATGTGAATTTTTAAATCTATTCCACGTTGATTAAGATCAATTTCTATATATTAGGCCAAATTAACAAATTACTTGCTTCTATCATATTTTTTTTATTTGTTGCTTAGTCTTTGCTTTAGGTAATTGACGATTTTTTCATTTCTTTAATTTTTTTACATATAATTCAGATGTGAACTATCATTTTATATTATTTTTTTCTATTCGTTGAGAAAGAAGACAAAAAAAAGAAGTACACAAATTTAATTCCATCTCACAAGGATATTTGTCTATAAAAGTGTTAACCTTGTTAAAGGCTTCACCTCACAAGGATATGATATGAATAATGCCTGTTGCCAAACAAATTTGCAAGCAAAATTGCTTCTATTTGATACTTGGGAAAACTCCGGAACTTCTTGTAATAAGTGAGTGAGTAATAATATTATAAATGCTTTTTTTTCTAAAATTATAATAAAATAAAGAGTAGGTAATTGATTTAGTATAACAAATATTCATATCTTTAATTTTTAATACAGTAAAAAAATATATTATTAATATAATAATTTTAATTTCATCAATTTTGTTTGAATTCATAGTTGAACTAGAATTTAATTTTTAATAATACCATATATTTATTAAAGACATATTTAATTACCACAACTATTAATGGAATTTAATAAAATTAAATTTTATATTAATATCATAACTTTTTTTCTTATTATATTTAAAAACAAAATACTAAATATATCAATTTTATATTCAACCTATTATGTACTCTAAAATAAATATTGTGAATATTGGTGGTAAGAGTCTATATTATAAACTAACAATAAATTATAATTTATAAATTATAATAACCTAATGTATTACCTTTGAATGTCATCAATATCAACATATACTTTTTATAACACATCAATTTATTTTTAGAAGTATAAAAAAAAAAATTTCTCATTGTTTTTTATGTTAAGAAGAAATCAAGTTTACACAAAAAATGGTTTTATTGACAATTAATTTATGGTGGTCAATTTACAAATAATTGTAATGTTTGGAAACTAATACATTATTTTTAACACAAGAAATCATCTAAATACATTTAAATGTTAGAAAATTAAAATAAAAAGAGTGTTTCATCCTGCACCTTCAAGTATTTCATCCTGCACCTCCAAATTTTTCTAAAATACCTACATTACCCATAATTAATACCTATTTAAAAGAAAAATTTAAAAATGGTCAAAGATTCTGGCAGAGATATTATTCTCAATTTCTCTCTCATCTTCATTTTTCTAGACTGCCACATCCACAGCAGCACAGAGCACCAGCAGGACCCGCATCAGACCCTCTCCTCTGCATTTCCTCTTTTCAGTAGCACCTAACACACTGCTTGCATTTCGTCTCTCCAGTCGCACCCAACACACTGCTTGCATTTCCTCTTTCCAGTAGCACCCAACACACTGGTTGCATTTCCTCTTTCCAGTAGCACCCAACACACTGCTTTTCCTTTAAATCGGAAACTTTCCAGTAGCACCCACAATACTTTTCCTTCAAATCGGAAGTTTTCCGGTAACACCCAGCAGTTTCCTCTTCCATTGTCGCACACACACAGGTTATCCACTGTCGCAGACAGAGGTGGTCGTCCAGGCACAGAGGTTGTCCGTTCGTCGTCACGCAAAGGCCAGAGAGATAGAAGAGCTCATCCAGCGCCGGCCAATGCAGAGAAATACCCACCCACAGTACCTTTGAGCACCCAACAAAGGTTGGTCCGTGTTGTTTTTTATGCTGATAGAAATCGGTTATGGAGATCCGAGGAATGCTAAATCGGTTATGGAGATCCGATGAATACTAAATCGGTTGTGGAGATCCGACCGTGTCATGTTGTTTTTTTTTTGTTTATATTATGTTTTAATTTAATATTCAGTTTTTATTTTGTTGCTGGTTGAATTATTTGAAATGTTATTATTTTAGATGTTCTTTTATAATAATTATTAACTTTGTTTTAATTTTTTTAAATGTTATGTTATAATTCTTTTAAATTTTCTGTTTTAAATTTTAAATTTATTGTTATATTTGAAATAATTATTTATTGATATAAAGAAATAATTTTATTCCTTTTAATAAAATAATTTTAATTATTTAAATTTTCCGTTTTAATTTTTTAAATTTTTTTTGTAATTATTTTATATTTTGTGTTATAATTATTTTAAAAATTCTGTTTTAATAATTTTCAAAATTCTGTTTTGTTCTTTAATTTTTTAATTTATAGTTATTTGATTTTTATTTGAATAAAATTTTTCTAATTGAATGAATTATTTATTTATATAAAGATTCGAATAAAATGTTTTTATTTTTAATTAAATAAATTTAAATATTTTAATTTATCTGTTTTATTTATTTTATATTATTTGTTTGAATTATTTTATACTTGCTGTTTTAATTACTTTAAATATTCTGTTATAATAACTTAAAAATTCGTGTTTTAATTTTTGTAAATGTTCTGTTCTAATTATTTTAAACTTTCTGTTATAATTTTTGAATTTATAGTTATTTGATTTTTATTTTAATAAATTTGTTTTAATTGAATTAATTTTTTATTTATATGAAGATTTGAATTAATTTTTTTATATTTAAAAGATTTGTTTTTTTTTTTTGTGAAATATTAGATTTTTACAGTTAGTTAAAAATGTTTTAATTACTTTTTGTAATTATTTGCAATATTTTTAATTTTGTTAGAGATTTAAGTTATTTTGTTTGTAATAATATATTATTTAATTTTATAATGAATTAGTTAAATTGATTTTGTTTGAAATAAATTGTTTTGAATAATTTAATATTATTTAGTAGTGAATTTTTTGTAATTATTATAATATTATTGTTAATAAAGAAATTTATAATAGACATGGCTCGTACTCGAGGAGGTTCCTTTTCACATCGCGGAGAGAGTTCGTCACAGGGTGAGAGGCGGAGACCTACAGCTTCTGCTCGTAGAAGACGTGGAGCAGTTGAGTCTGATATTCATGTTGAGGACCAAGGAGATGTGAGGTTTCACGAGGACGCAGTTGAGGATCATGAGGATGTTGCTAAAGGTGGATTTCCTGGAGGTCCATTAAACGCTTCAGTATTGACACATTACATTCACCATGTTGCTTATGCGATATGGCAGGGTCGGGTAAGTTGAAAACTTTAATTTTAATGAATATTGTTTAGTTGAAATAATTTTATCGCTAAATATTATTGTTTAGGAATGGGAGGAGATCAAGTTGATCTCCCATGGGAAGAAGTTAAACAGATTAGGATCCTGCCATGAGGGTATTCGAGACATCGTTAATGGTTCTGGTCTGATGTCTTTGGTGGGCATGTCATATGACTATGTCGATAGGGGTCTACTGCTGGCATTTGTAGAGAGATTTCATTTCGAGACTAGCAGTTTCCATCTCCCCGTGGGTGAGATGACTTTGACTTTAGATGATGTGTCATCGTTATTGCACCTCCCAGTTTTAGGGCAGTTATGTCATCTAGAGGAAGTAGATTTTGAAGACAGTAGATGCGCCATTATGGAGCTTTTAGGCGTGGATGGCGGGAGAGCTGGTGCTGAGTTAACTGCAGCTCACGGTGTGAAAGTCAGATTGAGCTGGCTTCGAGACATCTATGCTGAGCACTGTGAACAGCAGCAATGGGAGTACGCTGCCCGGGCATACTTGTTGCATCTAGTTGGATGCAGTATATTTGCTGATAAGACTGCAACATCCATTCGTGTGTCTTATCTTTTGCTCTTTAGAGACGTACACACATGTGGCCGATATGCCTGGGGTGTTGCTGCACTAGCATACATGTATGACCAACTAGGAGATGCCAGCTTGGCTTCGACCAGACAGATGGCAGGTTATTTGACTCTGTTACAGGTAGAAATTTAGTTTACAATTTGATTTGATTGAAATTTTTCGATGTCGATTATGTAATAATGTATAATATTTTGTTTTGTAGAGTTGGATATATGAGCACTTCCCTACATTGGGAAGAAGGCGTATGGTGTCTTCGTACATGGAAGACAGACCTCGTGCTGCAAAGTGGGAGTCACCAAGGCAGGGTTCCACCCTCTTAGAGGTCAGGGTACACTTGGATGCGCTTACATATGATTCAGTCATCTGGTACCCTTATGAGTCACATCGGGAGAGTCGTCCTTTTTACGGCATTTGTATGTTCTCGGGATGGATCAGGATTGGTGAGACATTGTGTCGACATTTGCCTGAGCGTGTTTTAAGGCAGTTTGGATTTCAACAGTCCATCCCTCGAAACCCACCCGTTGTTGCAGATGCGGACATACTGGCGACCGATGATGTGTGGTTGCACTATCGTGATCACGTTGTTAGGGGTGTGTCCGTAAGCAGATTCCCATCTGATTGTGTTGATGGTTACCTTCATTGGTTTAGGATCATATCTCATCCTTACATTATTCCGGCTGCTGATGACGACCGACCGAGTCTTGCTCCCAGACTCCGACGTGACATTTCTGATGAAGTGCCGCAGCGTCGTAGATCGGCTTCACAGTCTGGTTTACTGGTATGTTTACCTACATTATTTATATTATATAATTTTGTTGTGATTGTTTATATAATTATGTGTTATCGTTATAATGCAGGGTGTAGTGAGGACATTTGGTAAAAGGTTACAACAAATGCTCTCTTGTAAGGAAATTCCCGAGGGGACGATAGGATACACTCATGCACGGGAACTACTGGATTTAGCTGACGCAGCCGTTGAAGAGTACTCACCGACCAGGATAGCTGCCAGGAATGTTCGTGACAGGCATGTTCGTGGAAGACGATCTACTTCAAATTGAATTAGCTTTTATACTTTTATTGTATCCCATTATATAATTATTTTGGACTCATTTTCTATGTTATTTTTTCCTGTAAAATAACATTAAACATTATATATGCATGATATTTAATGTTTCTATTCTATGTTGTTTTTAACTAAAACAACATTACATAAAAATACATTACATCATGAATCCGTTATGTCAACATAGGAGGTAGTAACACCCATCAATTCTGAAAATGCTTGCATCCTATTTGTATACGAATATGACCACATTCGCGCCTCTGGATAACAATTAGTTGAGCATATCACATCTGTCATAGGCAAAGGACAACCATCTTGTAGTTGAACCTGTAAATTCCCTATTAGTAAATAAATCTTATTGTGTTGCAATTAAACATAATAATAATAATGTTACCTGTACGAAATGATTGCCGTTAACATGTCCTATACATATTAAGTGATGTTGTCTTACATCAGAAGGCGGTCTGGTACGTAGTGGGAATATCGTATAGTTCTGAGTATGTGAAAGACAAACTAGGATGATGTTATAGCGATTAACAATTGCATACCCAATGTCTAGTATAGTCATCCACTTGGTTGCATTAGCCTATAAGGAATAAAACAAATTGTTATGATAAAACTAATAAAACAAATAATAAATACATTGTGAAGTATATGAATGCGTACCGCTGACTGTGGGTCCACCATCAAAGACCTCCTCAGTTGTTCTAATCTATCATAGCCTCCCACTAGTGTCGCATATTCATCACGCCACTGACTCAGTTCTTTATAAAGATCATTTCGTATAGTGGGCCAAGAATCTTCCCCTAGCCCTAATGACGAAGCAATGCATCTATAACCACAGTGACCATCAGCAACGACATCAACAATATTGAGAATGTATGGTTGACAAATAGGATGAAATTGATTTATCATAGGTACTCTCCTTCGTTGTCTAGGTTTATCCTTTAGTTGCAATTTGTTTTTTGCTGACGAAGATTCAATTGTTGACTGAAATGTGTCTACATGCTCAAAATATGAGGGATCACGCTTTGTAGACCTCTCTGTTCTTTGGAGTTTTTTCTTTTGTGCACCCTTCGTCTTAACTTTATGCAATGGAGGTATCATAGATGTCATTGCAGGACAAACAATGTCAAGTAACTTTTGTTTAATTGTCACTTTACCTCCAATCTCAACCTCCTTAAATTTTTCTTCAACCATAGTCAGCTCATGTTGTATGGATAACTCTGGCTGTGATTCATTCGATACAATATCTGAAATAGACAATCTTGTCCACATCACATGAAATTCACGCAAAGGAATCATACCAGGGCCATAACGTGCTAATTCACAGGCACAAGGGACACCGTACGTCCGTCTAAGTATGCATCCACATCTTCCCGTATCGAGACCTACAAGATTCACTCGTTCTAATTCTTTAGCTATTAGTCCTAAAGCATATATGGATACTCGTCCAACAAGTTTTTTGTATTTTATGCCTATATAAGCTTCACTCATAAGATTCAGACTAATTTCGAACGACGCTTTGATCTTATTATGTTGCAACACAATTACATTATGAATGGCATCCCAACAAGAACAAAGATCTCCCATACTGTTTCCCAATACTTTCTTTAAGTTCCAATGAGCAAACTCAACCCTAACAAAAATAAATCAACAATATTATCAAATATTCAAATACAGTGTAAACTAATATATCATTAAAACATACCTGTTCGTTGTTGTATTCCCTAAATGCATAACTTTGTTTGTCCATGCCTTCACAAAGTAAGTATTGTATGGAATAATCCAAGTATTATTCACATATTCAAATAATAAAGGACATGAACGACAGGTGTATTCAAAGTGATTCACACAGTCCCCAAACATAGATTCATCTTCACAATTCATGACGTTCTCCCATTCTTCCATTACGGCATCCCATGCTTCCTTACAATCAAGTAACATTTTGCACTTCGCTAGTACATTTTTTGAAATATGGAAGCGACATAACAACTGATATGACTGAGGAAAGACATTGCCGATGGAATTCATCAAAGACAAGTCTCTATCGCTGACAATGACTTGTGGACCGGTATCAGATGTCAAAAATAAACCTCTAAGCTTTTAAAGAGCCCAAGTGAAATTATTTTGACGCTCACTTGATAAGAATGCAAATGCGACTGAGTAGGTTAACCCAGTAGATGTCATACCAACAATCTCTAACAATGGCAACCGATATTTATTTGTTTTGTAAGTTGAATCCATTAACAAAACAACATTAAATGCATTCAATAACTTTATTGCATCGGGATGTGTCCAAAAGAGGTCACTAACAACTTCAGAATCCTCTACACATCTACTCCAATGTATGTAGTTATCCCGATCCAACATCATCATCAATTGTTGCAACTCAGTTCTCGACCCTCTCAATGAGCGTTTATATGTATACCTTGCTGTGTAAACTTGTTTTATTGTAGTTACATTATGCTCATTATTTTGTTTCAGAGTCAACAAAATATTTGCTGGTGTTACTTGGGTTTTAGTCATATCAACAAGTACTGCTTGTTCAGTAGGATTTAACCTACCAGCATAAGGATGCCCCACTAAAGTTTTTGCTAAATCGTGGTTATGGTATCCACATATCACTTGTAATACCCACCCATCGCCATTACTAGATGGTTTGCCCCTTAACTAGAAAGGACACTCACATTTTCGGGTGCCATATGCACTAGGTTGGTCGGGTTTGTATTTTCTATATTTTCCGCCTCTTTCACATCCTAGCAATACAAACGTCTTCCTCCCAGGTTGACCGGTAGCTTTATCGGATCTTATAGTCACCACAACAAATCCTAGATCATTTGCAATCCCTTTTACCCATTCAATTAAGTTTTCACGAGAAGAAAATATTTCATTTGTTGTGAAATTATTCGTCAGATCTTCCTCAGCAACCTCATTTATAAATGATGAAAATTCTGATTGCATGGTACAATTTATTTCAGAATCCATCCCATAATGATATTCCTCCATTTAAATTATAATCACCTATAAAAATAAAAAAATAATACAATAAATTTAAAATTTATAATTATATTATAAAATCAAAAACTAATACAATAATTATACAATTATAAATTTATGAACAATATAATCTAACTTAAATCAAACACCAAGTTAAATAAACATAAAACTATATAAAAAATTATTAAAAATTATATATTTAAAATGCCTTTTTTATATTAACAACAAATAATAATTATAAAAATAAAGTTAACTACTTTTAATCAATTTTTATATAAAACAAACCTACTTAAATATTATTCATAAAACAACATGGAAAATTATGAAAAAATTACATATTATCTAATTATATTATAAATTCATAAAAATTATACATATACTTAAATATAATTATAAAATAATATATAAAATAGGTACAAATTGTATAAATGAATGAATGACTGTCAAATATCTTAGGAATTTTTTAAATAAATGCTAATCCTTGCTTGTATTAATTGAGTATTGAAATAGGTAACTGAGTTTTCTTCCATAAAAAATGACACTGGTACTAAATAAGATAGTCGAAAGATTTTCTTTCTCGGATATGGAAATCCGATATATATATATATATATATATATAAATTACTTTTATTAATTTTAATAAATTCAGAAAACAAAATTATATCAATTAAAAAATATATAATTTCGTTACAGACTAATACAAAATCATAAATAATTTTAAAATTAAAAAAATAAGTAAAACAATAACATAATTAAAATGTTATGTATGAGATTAAACATGTATCGGATATTAATATCCGAATTTTCACTATCGAATCTCCAGGTCCGATCATCGAATGCATTTCGTTATTTCCAATTTCTTGATAAAAATTAATTTAAATATTAAAAATAAATAAACTCAGGTAACCAACATACATAATAATCTAAGTTCAGGGTTGAGTATCGGATATGTATATCCGAAATTTCATATAATCGGATTTCCATATCCGATGCGCATCATCGGATCTCCACATCCGATTACCATCATCGGCCATCCGCAGTGGATTGACATCATCGGCTACCAGCATGAGTTTATATGTTTCATTTACTGTAGCATGCATTAACGAACATAAATTACATCTCCATCAATAACAATATCTATCTATGCATTAAAAATAATTACTAACCTCTACAACATAAACACAGAAGAAAGAAGAATGAGGTAATCCAAAACTCCACCAACACAAAGAGTCAAGCTGCCAATACACCACTCCAAACTGCACACTCGGAACAATACTTCTCTTTAGATAATACTCAATGACTCTCAAGAAAAAAAATATTATCAAAGTCCAGTGAAGAGTTGTGAAAGAGCCGTATGGTTTCTTTATAAAAAAAAATGAGATGCAAGAAGTGTAGGGGTGAGGGGGTGCAGGAATGAAGGGTTCAAGGAGTTCAGGGGTGAAGGGGTACAGAGGAGCAGAATGCATGTTTTTTAATTGGTGGAAAATAGAGGTGGAGTCAATGGTGGTATAGAAATTTTCAATAATCAAAAGATTAAACTTTTAAACCATTTATTAATTAAGGGTATTTTAGGAAATTGGAGGTGCAGGATGAAATCCTTGGAGGTGCAGGATGAAACACTCAAATAAAAAATACTTAGATTTTAGAACGCTGTTGGTAACATTGTCCAGCAGGCCCAGACCAATTTCGTCGAAGTGCCCAGTTGAGGCCCAAGAGAAAGACCTGGGGTGGTATATTATAGTTGAACAATAAACCCTACTCCCTCTCTCTACCGTCTGCAAGCTCCCAGTTTTCTGACCACTCTCACAGAGAGTTTGACGCGGCTGCGGAACAACATTCCAAAATGAAGGTTCTCTTCTGTGCAAACCCTTCTCGTAGTTGTTGTTTTTTTATTTTTTTTTCTGATTCATATTTTTAGTTTTGCCTTCCTCATCCTAGTCCTTCTTATTTATGCCTATTCTTTCTTACCTGAAGTACTGTTGTTGTTGCTCAATTTCATTGTGCCTTTTTATTCTGCAGTTCAACATTGCGAATCCCACCACTGGATGCCAGAAGAAGCTCGAGATCGACGACGATCAGAAACTGTATTCTCTTCACTTTTTCTTTTCTCTTCTTTTAATCTTTTCCAATTTTTGTTTTATCATGAAAGAAGGATGTATGGTTAAATTTGCCTGCCCCCATTTATTTAGGTTGTAGTAAACTATGCTTAAAACTTTTCGAATTCCTACTCTTATCGGTTCCTAATAGTTATTTTGAATTAAAGTTCACTTTTTTTAAGAGAAAAATTAAGCATCTCAAAATATATTTGTATCATTTGCCCATTTATTTATAAATACAAATCCTAACTTTTACTGAAAGTGTGGCTGTTATAAGTAGTTCCAAAGGCAAGTAGAAATATGTATATATATATATATGTATGTATATGTATATGTATATGTAATGTGGGATATTAGCAAGGAGTACCTTGCATATTACGTGAAATTATAAATGAATCTGTTGAAATTTTAATCGTTTTGGTGTGTGAAATTTATGAGCAAATTATATCTTTCTAGTTCCAATAGTATCTTTGTATTAATCCTCCGTATACTTGATGATCACTATAGGAAATAAAACAAATAAATGAATTTAATTTAAATTTTAAAAAAATGTTAAAAGCTTTATATGAGGCTCGTGTCATATGTTCTTTTGGTCATGCAACTTGTCTTCATACTAAAGTATTCCCAACTTCAAATTACAGACGAGCATTTTGGGACAAGAGGATCTCACAGGAGGTCAATGGAGATGCACTTGGGGAGGTATGTACGCCCTTTAGCTTCAAACCTTAAATGTGTGAACCAAAGTTTTGCTGGATTTTTAGTGATTATTTCATCTATTCTTTTGTTGCCAACAGGAGTTTAAAGGTTATGTATTCAAAATTACTGGAGGCTGTGACAAACAAGGATTTCCAATGAAACAGGGAGTGCTGACCCCTGGTCGGGTTCGCCTGCTTCTTCATAGGGGTATGATTTAAGTACTCTATATATACTTGTACTGTTCCCTTTTTGTATTTAAAATCAGTTCCATTTTTGGTTCTCTGCCTTTAAGAACTTTATTTTTTAAAACCTACTCCGTTTCTTGAATAGGAACTCCATGTTTCCGTGGATATGGAAGGCGTAATGGAGAGCGCAGGAGAAAGTCTGTTCGTGGGTGCATTGTCAGCCCTGACCTATCTGTTCTTAACTTGGTAATTGTGAAGAAGGGAGAAAATGACTTGCCAGGATTGACTGACGTTGAGAAGCCAAGGATGAGAGGGCCAAAGAGAGCCTCCAAAATCCGGAAACTGTTCAACCTTTCTAAAGAGGATGATGTTAGGAAGTATGTCAACACCTACCGTCGGACATTTACAACAAAAGCAGGTAAAGTTCCAATGACATATATCCTGTATTTAATTTTGTAATTGACTATGTTTCTGAACTAGAGAAAGGGATCATGTTTATATGTAAACAAAATGATGTTAATCTGTTACCGAACATACATTTATTGACAACTAATCTGTTACCCATAGCTGTTTTATTTTATGTTGATGTACATTTGTATTACCGGCAGATATACTTCATGCATGGTTGATTGTAGGAGTTCTCCAAAGATCATTTCTTAAAGTGTACAGCAAAATGATTTCCATAAAAATTAATCGGCGGCCTTAGTACATAATATGTTACATTGAAACACGATGTTATTCTTATTGATTATTGAAATTGTGGTTTTTGATAGATCCTAAAGTTTTCTTTGTTTCATGTTGACTGAATGGGATGTTGCTTGACTTGCTTTGCATTAAATATTTTAAGGTCAATTTCTTGTCTCAATATATTTTATCAGAATGGTATTAAATTTTTGTTGAAGTATATATAATTTTCTCGCCCACTTCCCGAATGAAGTTTTACCCTTTAAGAATATGCTCTGATGATGCACGCCTGCTAAGAAACTATATGCCAGATCCTTGTATCAATTTGAAATGAAGAGTTTGAGGTATAATTAGGCTATGGACCCTTTGGGACACTGGATAAGAAACGTAGTTTGTGATGGATTATAGTCTGAATGGGTTTGAACGTATGGTTGCAGGGAAAAAGGTGAGCAAAGCTCCAAAGATTCAAAGACTAGTCACTCCTCTCACTCTCCAAAGGAAGCGGGCACGGATTGCTGATAAGAAAAAGAGAATTGCCAAGGCAAAATCAGAGGCAGCCGAGTATCAGAAACTCCTTGCCTCCAGGTTGAAGGAGCAGAGGGAACGCCGCAGTGAGAGTTTGGCCAAGAGGAGGTCCAAGATTTCCAGTGCTACCAAGGCAGCTGTATAGGCTGACTTCCAGATATAGATATGGTGAATGTTTTATAATACCAATGTTATGATAAACCATGGTTGAGTTTTTCGGTTACATTGAGTTACTTATTACGCAGTGTTATTTATTTAATTATTCTAACTTTGTCTAATTCGACTTAATCGTATTTTATGTATGAGGGAGATTAATCATTCTTTTCATTCCTTCATCAGTCGTTTTTTCATGATTTTGAACATTCGCTGTAACTTCTAGGATTACTTATTAAACCTTTTTCCCTCTTTCCTCTTTTTCTCTTCATTCCTTTGCTCCAACAAAACAATGCATTGTTCTTCACTCCACTCATACACGAGTCTCAATCACTAACACAAACAAGGTAGGTTTTTGGTGCACTCCATAATTTCAATGGGTTCCCCTATAAACATGAAAATTCCAAATTCACTTTTTATTTACGATTTCTATTTTCACTTTTATATTATACATTTTAGAATACAAATTTGTATTCTAGATTGTATTTTAGAATGTATAATCTAAAATATAATATTTATAATTTAAATGGTTAAATATATTTTTAGTCTTATTTAATTCTTTCTTTCAAACTTTGTTGAAACTGTAATTTTTAGTCTTTAAAAACAAATGAGTCTTTAAAAACAAATGAGTGAACTGACTAACAATGTGTTACGTTAAAAATCACCTCTGCCTTCACCCTCAACACCACCATCTCTGTCCTGGTCTTCCATCTCGATCCTGCTGCCCTCCTTAGCCTCTCTAGAAAGCCTTTCATCCTTGTTCTCTCCATCTACAAGGGCCCAATGGGCCGTTTCCTGGGTGCGCCGCGCCAAGCTCTTGTGCCAAGTTCATCCCACCGTTAACTTTTCACTGATTGCATAGAAGGGGTGTTGCTTCCTACACCACCACAAATTTCTTCCTACAACACCCCATTGCATAATTGTCCTTAAGTAGAAATTGAATTACCGTAATTAAAACGTTAAAAAAAATAAATCAAAATGAAAGATCCAACATCCGTAGGCCAAGCCAAACGGATATGATATCCATTTAGACCTTCATCCGTCATCTACTTGTATGTTCTTTTTGTCAACTGGATTTTTTTTTTATGTTTTTCATGAGATAGTATACAATAAAATATAAAACTTTTTTGTAATAAGGTTTTAGTAGTTAATGAAATTTTTCATTTTTTTCACATACCAGCACACACATTTTACATTTTATATATATATATATATATATATATATATATATATATATATATATATATATATAAAAGGTTTAATACCTATTTTGGTCCCTCTTTTGGTATGGTTTGTTCAAAGTGGTTTTCTTTTTTTTCAAAAGTTCACTAACATCCTACTTCTCGCAAAAACGATGCACGTTAATCCTTTTTGGTTACGGCGTTAAAAAGACTAACGGCACAGCTGTCCAGCTGGCACAAAATTGATAAGTTGTACAATTTTGATTGAGGTGTTATGTACCATGTGATGTAACTAATATTAGCTTCATTAGATGTGGAGATGAAGAATTTGAGAGATTAGTTCCTGGATCTTCTGAATATTTTTTAGTTTATCAGTTTGTTTTATTCTCCTTCATCTTTTGCCTCAAATTTGTCAGTCTTTGAAAGTGCTGATTACGTGTTTTTGACTCCAAGTTTTGGGTGAGAATATTCACTTCGTTTTTTATGCTTTTCACAGACACATTCCGTGTACCCTTTCTCGGTAGATAGTGCTTCTTCAGCTGCAACAATGTGTATGTAAACATGGAATTTAACACTTAAGAGTGGTGGTCATTATCAACATTAGAAGCAAAACTATAACATTACTCTCAAACCAACCCTTCTAAATCAAACAGTAGTGGCCAGTCTTTGATATTAAAGATTATTTTCTTACCTCACTAGATGCTACTGTGATCTCTGAATACATGAGATTACTTGCTTAGAGTTGACATGAATGCCGAAGAAAGTTGCAGGGTTATGCACTTTCATTCTCACTGAGCAATTTACTGTCAGCGTCTTGGTTGGTACTCCTATCATGTCTGTTCCTTCTCCGAAGTAGTTGTGTAATGTCAAACTCTGTAAAGAAATAACAGTAACCTATAAGGATATATAACCAACAGTGGATAAATGAAGATTACATTTTTTAGCAAGGCACTTATTGTGAGTATGAGGTACAAGCAATTATAAATTAGCAGGAAAAATTAAAAAGAATGAACAAACAAGTGTGCAATAAATAATTGAACATCACTGAAACTAGATGATTACATAAAACCTATACACAAAAATTCTGTCACATCCCCAGAATTCCAGTAAATCAACTGCAGTAACTTTTTATCCCAAACAATCCTTGGATTATATATGCTAGACACTGACTTTAACCATCAAGGATATGTTTTATTAGGAAGCTAATAAAAGTAAACAAATTTCGTTTATTTTTCTTAGGTTTAATAGGTTCGGAGGTCCTTATATTTGTGGGTTCGTTTCAATTGAGTCCTCCAATTTTGAAAGTGATCAATTTGGTCCCTAATTTAACAAAATTGAGTCAATAATACCCTTTCCGTTAAATATAATGGACGGTGTTAACTTTTTAAACATGTGGCATGTTGAGGCATCCTTTTATTTGCAGGTGGCACAGTTTTATTTGAAGGATGCTTCAACATACCACATGTTTAAAAAGTTAATGACGTCCATTGCATTTAACGGAAAGGGTATTATTGACTCAATTTTGTTAAATTAGGGACCAAATTGATCACTTTCAAAATTGGAGGACCCAATTGAAACGAACCCACAAATATAGGGACCTCCGAACCTATTAAACCTTTTTCTTATTTATCTCCGGAATGTACTTTTCTCCTAACAGATCACAAGTCTAGTCTCAGTTTCACAAATCACACCACATGAGTGTCTCATTCAATATTCTTTCTTGTCTCACACATCACCCTAAATCCATATCTATCTTTTCTTAAATTTGCCTTCCTTCAAAAATAGTTCTATTTAAAAGCATATCACACACTGAACATTAGTATCTCTTTTAACAAATAATTAGTTTATCATGTTACAAGAGACTAATCCTTCTATTAGAGTCAAACCCCTTCGGTCCCAAACCTGCTGCAAAATATAAACAGTAAGCGATTCCTGCTAACTACATTAGACAAACATTAAAAGATCTATTCCCTAATTAACACAAAACTTAAAATTAACATTATTATAAACTATAATACACACGTTCAAAGTCAACCCAACTAGGTTGAGCCACAGAAGTGGAAGGTATTGGAGTAAGAGAGGGAAGTAAAGAGGTTAAATGTGATATGAACTCGGCCCAACAGCTTGGCGTCGTGCACCCAGCAGGAACAACCCATTGGGCTGTTGTAGACAGAGAGAACGAGGATGAAAAGCTTTCCGAAGAGGCGATAGAGGGCGGTGGGGTCGAGGTGGAAGGCTGGGACGAATGTGATGGTGTCGGGGGTGGAGGCCGAGGCAGAGAGAGGGAGAAGGGTCGTTAGCCATGGTAACGAGGAAGAGAAAATGACCAAAGCATTTTCACTTGAATTTTAGATTTTCAATTTCTAACGTGACATCCGTGACACACTCTTAGCCAGTTCACTGAAAATTTAATGTCGTTCGTTTTTTAGGACTAAAAATTACAGTTTCATTAAGGAGAAGAATGAAAGTGAAATAAAGTTTGGAAGAGGGACTAAACCCAAAAACATTTGATAGTTTAGGGACTAAAAACATATTTAACCCTAATTTAAAATACAGAATTTGAAGAAAAAAAAATATTTCACATTGTTGAATACAAAATTTGTTTGTATAGATAGTTAATTGAATTAAAAATTCAATTAGATAATGATAACAATCTCCTAGCTATGTTGGGTCAAAGTTAAAAGGATGCAATGGATAGGTGGATCATTAAGGATAGAGGCTGTAAATACGGAAACTATCAGCTAGACACCTTTATCTATTATAGACAAGAGTGTCTTTTAAAAATCCTAAAAACATGATTTTCCACCTTTGCAGTCATTGGCCGAAAATGAAGCCTTTTAAAGAGTGGACAAGTGTCCACAAATCCTCTCCAATAAGGGGAGGACATGTGGTCACTCATAAAGAAAAATTCTCTCCATTCCTAGAATGTCATATGACCACTATTAAAGCTAAATCCTCTCTAATGGAAGCATGACACATGACACATATTTTCCACATGGTTTGGATGTCTAGCTTAAGGAAAAATTCTACGCTAATGAGGCCTTAATATAAGCCTTAAAAAACCTATACTACTTGGCCGAGCTATATGGCCTAAATTAAACCCATAGTACTCCAAGTTAGGCTCCATGATGACTTCAATGGTGGTCCAAAAGATAGAGTTTAGACCATCTTCATAGATGACTTCAAATCTTCTTATAGATGTTTGACCATGGTTAGGGGGTATGCCATCATCGGGGTATGTCATCATCCTCTCCCTCTTGAAAATGATTTGCCCTCAAATCTTCAACTTGGGCTAAGGCAAACTTCCTAATCTTCTTTGGAGTCATTATGTCTCTTTTCCACCAGGGTCAAATACCCATCTTATAACACAAATTAAACAATTGTTATGTGTTAACACTCCGACAAGTGTACCGAATCGTATCAAGTAATAATAAATGGTAAGACCAAGTTATCGTTTCCCAAGAGACTCACGGCCTAGACATTCATATGGTTTCTTGATTAAATAAGACTTGTGAACAAAATCATAGTGTTTATAGTGCAAAAAATAAATATGAATGCAAGTTTTGATCAATTGACTTGAAGAAGGCACAAGTGATTGATATAAAGTATGGAATGATTATGTTATTGGGGTTTTCGACTTATCCTATCCACTCTCATGTATTTATGAATTCATCTTCTTCATTATTGTTAATGCCACTTTCTAATTTACCTTAAACCCGATGTCTCGGTGAAGAAAGCCTACTCTTAATTACTAGTTCACAATGTCTTGTATCCCCAACAATTAATTATGCATTACATTTGCACAGAAGCTTAAAGGAAACCAACCCTCCTATCTCTATGTCTAGGTAATATTGCGTTTGAGAGAATTTTCCCAGTTCTAGATTTTTCCATATGTGTCCATATTGACAAAATCAATAATCATGCAATTGAATGAGTTAAACAAAGCATGCATAGAGCGTAGAGGAAAAACCCTAACAATTAATGAAGTAAAACATTTATAATATAAATAAATTCAATACATGAGAGTTTCAAAGGATTACATCGTTTCCCCAACAACAATGGAGGTTTAGTTCACCATAGACATGGTGAAACTAGATGAAAATATGGAAAAGAATGAAAGATAAAACCCTAAAAGTTGAAGATCGGAGCTTCCGCGACCAAAATCTGCCTCCAAGGGGTGTGTTTTCGCCTCTTTCTTTCAAAAGATATGAACCCTAGAATGTCCAAAACCTTAAATAACTTATAAAAATAACATAAAACAGGTCCAAGCCCACGTCGTCAGCGCTCAACGCCCCATAAAGGCACTCAGCGGTAGTTGCGACACTCAAATGACGCTCAGCGGTGGCGCTCAAGCGTGAAATAGTGGTTGCAGAACCAAATTGGCGCTCAGCAGTGGCGCCCAGGCGTGAAACAATGGTTGCACTTCCAAATTGGCGCTCAACGCCCCAAACTGACGCTCAACGCTATCTACGATTCTTCTATGCGTCACCTTTCCAGCCTTTCCTGACTCCAGCTCCTTGGTACTTCAACTTCTTCATCCAATTCATCTTAATTCCTATCAAAACAAGGAAAAACAAGCACAAAACCAATAATACCACCTTCAACTCTCTTATTCTCACAACTTAAGCAAAAACATGATTTCAAGCTAGTTTCTAAGTCATAAAGGGTGTTTTTAATATCAAAATTAAGTCTAAAAATAACGATTTTTCAACCGTTATCATTATGATAGTGAGTAAATGAAGAATATAGCTCCTAAGAATGATACACCTTAAATCAAATGAATGATTAAGGTCTTAGAGAGTAGGAGCATCTTTAAAGCTTTTATTTGTCTTGTGTTGGATGTATGTGTTTGAAAGACTATCCTTTCCAAAACAAGAGTCAACTTTTAGAGATATGTCATCATACCCCTCTTTTGAAAAGGAGTTGTCCTCAAATCTTCGTGTTCTTTTATGACAAAAATTCTATTCTTATTATTTTTTAATTTGTGTATCTTTCCACTAGGATCAAAGATCTATATGCAAGTGTCATCAAACACAAATCCAATAATCTGATGTGCCACAAAAACATGTATCTAGATGAAAGATTTGAAGAAGACCTTATGTTAATTTTAGAAGAATTTACTTGAAAATTTTGAAGGTATACTCCATAAAATTGTTTGTGTTTACTTTGAGTTAATTGTATCCTAGAAGGTAACATCAACTTAACATTTGATTTGGAAAAAGTTAAGGAGTTAAAAAAAGTGGGAGGTGAAAAAGAAGTTGAAATTTTTTCAAAAGTAAAAGTTGGAGTTATAGAAGATGGTTGGATGTATTAAGAAAAGTTCAAGGATTAGAAAACTCTCTTCATCATCTTAGTCTCAACCATAATTGTGGGAGTGGTAAGGGACTTTAGTAACTCTTCCTCTTCTCTTCTTTTTCTCTCTTTTCTTTCTCATTCCTTTCTTTTATCTTTTTCTCTTCATACTCTCTTTTTCTTTCCTCCGCCTTTTTTTCTCTTCTTACTCATTCCTCTTTCTCTCTTTGTTCTTTTTCTTTTCTTCCTTCTCTTGTCTTCCTCTCTTCTTCGCTTAATCTTCCTTAAGTCCTCTTGGATTTTTCTTTTTTTTCACTAAGAATTCTAAGCTCTTCTTCTAAGGTGTCAAGATATTGTTTTCTTTCAACTCTTTCTTTGTTTTCTATCTCTCTCATTTGTTCATCTCTTATTCTTTGAATCTTTTTTTTCTCTTGTCATTCAAGAGCTTTCTCACTTTTTCTTTAAACTCATCTTATCTTTCAAAGAACCCTTCTACACTTTTTAGAAAAGTTTTTCCTCTTTTAATGAGTTCTCTCATCTCACATATTTGCTCTTTGTTTATCACAAAGGAAGAAGGAACAAATTTTCTTCTCATGCATGCTCTCAAGTCACACCATTTTTCAATCAAAGATTTTCTACATCTCTCAACCTTATATTGTCTTTGATTCCACCATCCACTTGCACATCCTATAAGCCTAAAGATGCATAAACTAAATATATGATATTTACCATGCCTAACTAAGAATGGATGAAACTCTTCTATTCTTTTTTCCTATGCTAGGTATGATAATGCACTAGTATTCTCACCAAAGAATGGAAGGTCACTCTTAAATTTATAATGTAGTTCATCCTCGCTTGACTTAAATGCAAAACTACTATAAAAACTTATTTTTCATTTTTTTTTTAAAAAAAAACATGCTATGCATAAACAATTACTTAGTAATTCAAAAGACTTAAGGAGAGAAAATAGACTTAAGTTCACTTCCAGGAAAGGGAGGTGAATCATAATGGATTTCTTAAAAACCAGGCCTTTTTATTTATCTTTTGATTTGTATTTTTTTCATTCAAACCCAATGACAAATGTGGCAGTTGACATCCTTTCCTTCTACTGAGGTTTTTTAGGGATTTTATTTGTATTACGTAATTTTTTAATGGCAAGATGTTGGTTAATTTGGTAGGATATTCAATCAAATCTTTCAATTTAAAATTTGAAATTTAAAGTTTGAATCAAAAGTTGTGATGATTGTTTATCTAATAGGGTGTTAGATTTTTGTTGTTGAAAAAAGTAATTAATGTTATATAAATTAGGTGTCTAAATAAAGTATAATAACAAGTAATTTGATACTTATAAACCTTCTACATTGATTAGTGATAAAACTAATTTATAATATAAGTGAAAATAATCTCTATCTTACGAGTCAATTTTGTATGTATAAGTTAGGCTTAAAATAACTTTTTTAATACAATATTAGAGTCATTCAAAGTATATCCTATCAATATTTGTTATTATCAAACCTATCGTGTCACCCATTATCTAGCCACTATTGTATTAGTCACAAATATCTAGTCTCACGCTTGATACGTACATGCCTTAACATGAGAGACGTGTATTAGAGATTCCACATCGAGTAACAATAAAGTTAATTTACAATATAAGTACAGGAAAATCTCGTCTTATAAGTCGATTTTGTAAGATCGCATTAGACTTAACATCCACTTCTTACTTTGGTGTTAGAGTCTAACTTAAAAAAATTTATTACACCCATTATGCTACTTGTTATTGAACCGATATCAAATCACCAATAACATCTAGTCTAACGGACAAGATGTCAATATGAACGCATAGAGTGCATTGAAGATTCCACATAAATTAGAGATAATGTCAAATTACAATATATAAGTATAAAAACAATTCTTATTTTACAATAATAATAAAGGTTAAAGCCCTCGGATGGTCCTCATATTTGTACTGAAATCTCAATTCAGTACTCAAGTTTCAAGTTGTCTCAATTGAATCCTAATTTTTTAAAATGTGTAAAAAATAGACCATTTACATTAAGCAGACAAAAACAACGTTAGAGTGTGTTGATTGTGGCACAGGTGATGTGATTGAGTTTCTTATGTGGAATACATATTTAATTTATTTTCTGAAATTGTTATTTAATTTTTCATTTTATTTGCATTTAATTGATTCTCTAATTGGAGACACAGATAACCCTAATTTAATCCCCAATGTTTTGTTTCTCTCTCAAAAAGAACTCAATCTCGCGGGGTTTCTCGGTTTCGTGCGCACATATGTTGTTAAGGGAGGTACCTTTCTTCTCCTTCTCTCCATTTTTGGTTCGTGGTGCAAGGATGGGGGCCTATCTTCTTCCTTTTTTTTTCTCTCTGGTTCAACTCACGATGTAGGGACGTTTTTCAGTGGCAGGCACGACAGTTTGCGGTGAAGGGAAATCGCATGTGGCCTTCGACCTTGGGGTTTTGGGGTTTTTTTCTACCTGTGTTCTTTGCGATTTGTGGTTCTTGATAGTAAAATTTAGGGTTTGAAATTAGACTTTCTGAAATTGCAAATTTGGGCATTAGGGTTTTCGCATTTTGGGTTTATGATTCTTGTGATTTAGGTTCGTTTGGCGATTTGGGTTGCGAATTGATTTTTTGATTCATCTCTACATGTTGGTGGTGCGAGCCTGATGTTCATGATCCAATGATTTAGGTTTTTTCCGTCTCTTGTGTTTTGGGTACTCATCGTTTGTGGTTGCACCATGGGGTTTGTTTGGGTTTCTAATATAAAAGTGAAGGTTGTTGGAGGTGGCTGGTCTGACTTGGAGTTTTTGGGTGGTGGAAAAAGCATAGTAGCTTGTCTTTTCTGACCATTATAAGTGTAGGATGAAGAAGAACGATACATTTCTTAGTTGATCAATTTTTGAAGAAGAAGATGAACAATGTTAGGCTTAATTTAAATGTTAGGGCAAACAACGCATGACTAAAAAGGATGAAATAACACGTCAATAACTTAAATTATTCAAAAATGACATATGTTTCACTAAATATTACACCTTAGCACATTTTAACATTGTTTTTTTTTACTTAACGGAAATGGTTTATTGATTACACATTTTAAAAAATGAGGACCCAGTTGAGACAACTTCAAACTTGAGAAACGAATTGAGATTTCAGTACAAATACGAGAACCATTTGAGGCTTTTGACTTAATAATACAATTTGTATATCTTTTTTCTTTAAGGAGAAACTACACTAGTACAAAAATAACATTTTAAATCAGTTATTTTTAACATATTGCATTAATTTTGGACTCGATGTTGACTTTGTCGATGTGATAACTTGTACATATTTATCATTAATTCTCTTCAAAATTGATGTAGTATTCCAACAACAACAACAACAAAAACTATTTTTGAAACTAGCACGAAGGCAAGATAGGAAGTAGCAACACAAAGGCAAGACAAGAAGCAACGACGCAAACATTGATCGACGACTAAAGACATTCTGAGCAAACTCATGATCAGAGCCAACAAATGGATGTGTGAAAATGATGGCACTAGGGTTCACGAACACTGGCATGGAGGTTGGAGGCGCAGACGTTGGACAGTGTAGGTAAGGGCGATAATAGAGCAACAACCAACGTAGGAAAAGAGCAAAACCTAAGCACGAATGGCGAGCAACCAAATTTGAAACGGGTGGCATTAGAGTTGGAATAACAACGATTGAAAACAACGAGCAACCATATCTAAAACCTTGTATCACCAGAGTTAGTGCAGGAACGAGCGAAAATGACGAGCAACCAAATATGAAACAGGGTGCCACTGGAGCTAGAGTGTGAACATCAATGCGAAAAAGGGACGAACAGTAGTGCGCATTAGACACGTAGCGAGCGTCGAGGTGAGATCAACCAACAAAGACGAAAATATTTGACGATCTACAAATGTAGTCACATGACAAATATATATGCACTTTCTTAATCTGAGTAAGTTGATTTTCTCCCTTTTTCTCTATAAAAAATATTTTGCATCTTGCATGTGAGCTTACTTTGCTTGCATGTGTTATTTGCATCATCTATATGAGCCTTTGTTGATCAGTGATCATAACGGTATGCCATGATTATTCTTGTGATGTTTCTATGTGTAGATAGATCATCATGTGGAGTTAGAGGAGGATTGATGTTTTAAAGCTGTTTGAAGTGTGTAACAAGTGAGGGAAAATAATTTTATGCTTGTATATTGTTGATGTTTTTCCCAACTTGGGACTTGTAATTTAGTTTGTTGACCTTATTGAATGTAGTGAATTTTACTTTGACATGTGTGGCTATGTATGAAAACTATGTTTTAACTTTGTTTAGAAATGACTTAGTGAGGTCTTTGAACTGATTAATATGGCATTGTCTGGATTAGGAACCTGAAATTTAAAAGTATTTAGATGTTATTAAGTGGAAATTAACTCAAAAGTTTGAAATCATTACAAGAAAAATTAATATACTCATTGTCAAAATTCGTAGGTAATGTTTAAAATTAGTCGGTAAATCAAAATTACCAACAACATACCGAGGATAAAAATCTATTGGTAAAATCTTCATCGGTAAAATTGGTTGAAGGAACAAAAATTTTGTAGGTAATCGATAGAAAACTTCGTCAGTAAAGTTCATTGGTAATTGTCCATGAAAAAAATATGTCAATAAAATCCTTCTGTAATTATCGACGAAGCAATATGTCAATAAAATTTGTCAATTAATATCACAATCTAATTCTTCTTCTTCACCATCCCTCTATTTAATTTGAAATTCCATCAACCAAATATCCAACTATGAATTGTTTGGTCACTAGTCATCTTCCATTATTTCTTAGATTCATCTTTGATTTGCCTTTTTTAGAATCACAAACACTTCGTCACCTTCTCTTCATTTTCACTGATCATCAAACAACATCCAAACCTATCATTATTTAACACGCACAAAGACAATCCATCAAACAAAAAGAACACAGTTAATCGCATGACCTTTTCAAACTTTACACTCATGAGCCACGACATAACACCATAACATAATTAATCACGTCTCCCAATTTTACCATTCATTGCCATTTTCATATCTCCAACCTGAACAATTATCAATTTATAAACATAATCCAAATCAATACAAGAAAACATATAATGGAATGTATCAGATCAATAGAAGGGACGAGCACGGTGGTTCGACAATAGAGCTAGTGATGACCATGAAGGTGATTGGCGTCGTCATTGATGACTTCGACAAAGAAAACTCGTCAGTCGGAGGCAAGGTCATACATTTGGAACTAGAGAAGGGATTTCTTCATGCAAGCTTAATGAAGAAAAGGGATGATGGGAAAATGTAACCGGTGGCACTAGCGACACCGCCGAAAACAGTGTGTAATGCAAGAACAGAGGTGGCACTTGTAGAAGGGATAATGGTCCCGTAGTTTGGGGCGAATGGATATACTAATACAAATGAAAAAAGAAGATCGAAGGGAGATAGTAGATGTGTCATCGACCCCATAGAAAGGTAATAATATCGTGACATATAATATTTTATGAAATACAATTTCCTTTTGCTTATATGCCTTCCTCCTTTATCTCTACTTATGACAATTTCACTGATGACATACATCCCTCCCTTGTTCAGCTAAGGACCAACCCTGAGTCGAAGCCTTTGCCTAAACCTACAAGATTATCCTTCCCTTCATCCAGCACATCAAACTCCACGACTAGCTTATCTACCTTTCCTACATCAAATAGCCTATCTTGCCTCTGAATTCTACCCCTCCATCGCAACCTGCCCTTTCTAGTAGGACCATGGACACCTATAGCATGACTGATTCAAAAAACCCAGAAATCTCGTTAACTTTTTTGTTTTCATTGCTAATATGATGGTATCACCTCTTCCCAAAAATCTAACCCTTGCTTTATAGGCCCTTAATTGGAAATCTACCATGCAGTTTGAATTTTGATGCTCTAATTAAAAATAATACATGGGATTTGGTTCCACGATCTTGTAATGTTGATATCATTTACTGTATGTGGATTTTCAAACATAAAAAGAAATTTGATGGTATTTTTTAGCATTACAAAGATCATCTTGTACGCGATGGTAGGTCTCAAATTGTAGGTGTGGATTGTGATGAGATGTTTAGTCTTGTGGTGGAACTCACAACCATTAGCACGATTCTCACCATTACTCTCTCCAAATCCTACCTTATTCATTAGTTGGATGTTCAAAATGTTTTTCTCCATGGTGATCTACATGAGACTGTATACATGCATCAATCGTTCAGTTTCTGATATCCCCTTCATCCTGATCATGTTTGTCACATGAGGAAATCTCTTTATGGTTTGAGTCAAGTGCCTCGTGCTTGGTACCAACACTTTGATGACTATGTTTCTACAATTGGGTTCCAACATAGTGCTTCGTATCACTCTCTCTTCATCTACCAACGTGATTCTGACATGACATACATGCTCTTCTATGTTGATGACATCATTCTCATCACTTTCCTTCGTAAATCTATTGTGGCACTCCTTTTCTCTGAATTTTCTATGAAAGATCTTGGACCTTTGAGTTATTTTCTTGGGATTGTTGTGACAAGACATGCAAGTGGCATGTTCCTTAATCACAACAGTTATCCTAGTGACATTATTGCACGTGCAGACATGACCTCTTGTAATCCTTTTACTAGTCTGGTTGATAGTAAGCAGAAGCTCCATACATCCTCCTATACACTATATGAGGAAACCACTATGTACCAAAGTCTTGTCGGCATCCTATAATATCTCACATTCACTCACCCTGAAATTCCATATGTTTTTCAATAGATCTATATTCACATGCATGCCCATTGAGCACATGTAGCATTGAAACACATTCTGTGGTATTTCCAGGGAACCTTACAGTATGGTTTACACCTCTATCCGCCTTCTATTGAGAAACTTATTTCTTACACTTGATTGGGATGGATGTCCTGACACTAAACGCTCCAAATTTAGTTACTGTGTATTTCTTGGTGATAACCTCATCTATTAGTCTTCAAAGCGCCAACATTATCTCTCGTTCTACTGCAAAGGCTGAATACCAAGGTGTTGCAAATGTTGTTGCTAAATCTTGTTGGCTCCGCAATCTCTTACTAGAGCTTCATTTTTCTCTCTCTCAAAGCTACTTTGGTATTATTGTGATAATGTTGATAATGTGTAGCATCATTGAGATGAATATTCACTTTGTTTGGGAAAAGGTAGCACGTGGTCAAACATGAGTTCATGTCCCTTCTCGTCACTAGATCGTTGACATCTTCCTAAAGACCTATCTCAAGTTTTTTTTGGTGATTTTCAAACCAATCTAAGGATTTGTGAACCTCTCACTTAGATTGTATGGATGTGATAGAATACAAATTATTCTTCAAAAATTAAGCCAACTAGCCATTACTATCCTGTAATTAAACTAATCATAATTAGGTTAGTAAATATTTTGTAATGATATACCTGATTACATTCCTAATTTAGATGATACTCTTATGTATATATACTTATTTTCAATACATAATGACATACATTCAAATCAACTTTCTTTCTTACAATATACATTATATATTAATATTTCATACCCCTTACAATATTTAAGAGAATAAATCTAGTGTCAATTTAAAATTATGAAATTTGTTTTTTTATTATAAACACATTTAAAATATCGAATAATATAGTCTAGGTTATAAGATTAAAAACATAATAAGTTTTGTTTCAAAATGAATTTTCCATGAATAAATATTCAACTTCCAAGAAATACCCTAAAGCCTCTATCCCATTTTCCATTGGTCTATATTTGTTTTTTCTTCCAATAATTATTTAATACGATAGTCTTCGTTCCCATAAAAACAATTGTTTTAAACTTCCTCAAATAGAAGTTGTCTTTTTATAAAGAGGAGTGAAATAAAAAAATTTTATCATGTACGACCGAGTCAAGAATTCTAAGTAGAAAATTTTAATACTATCAAGCTATGATTATGAGAATTAGTCAAAATATTCTAACTAAAATTAAACCATGCAGGCGTTTTCTGAAGCACTGCATCAAGTCTTTCTGCAAGTCTTCTAGTAGCACTGTATACAGGTCCCTACTCCACTGCATTTGTGACTATAAATACATGACAACACTCTTCACACCAATGCAAAGGGAAAAGTGAATAACATATACTAAGCATTATCAAACACTTTCCAAACATGAAGGCCATTTTCATTGCTTTCTTACTCTTTGCTTCTCTTTTCTTCCTTCCTGCTTCAACTATGGCTCGAGAACTCAAGGGTAATCATACTCTCTAACCTCTCTACACTTGCTCATTTCTCCTATGCACCAAACATACCAATATCACACTTCAAACTCACCAAACTTGCTTCTTATAACTTATTTTGGTGCACTTTTATCTTATTTTCTTTTTCTTTTATCTGATTTTTCTTACTGATCACTAGAAGTAGATGAAAAACATGTTTAGGTATAGTTGAAGCAAGCAAATTGAGACAATTCTTTTCTGAGAAAAGATAACTGTAGTTAACGTAATGACATTCACTCTTATGCAGAAGGGACGTTTCAGACAGGAGATCCTAATAATGCTGCTGTTAATTGTCCTCCGGGTCAGAGTTATAGAAGTTGCAATCCATCCTCGACAACACCAACGCCACCAACATCATCAGAGCCACCACCGCCACCACCATGCTCCGATTATAGGCGTAATTGTTGATCAATATCTAATGAATGAATTAAGTATACTTTCACTTATTATACTGTTGACATTTAACACTTGCTGTGTTAAACATGGAGCTACCATCTCTCTGTTTTGCATTAGAATTTCCAGTGCTTTGTCTGAATAATTGTGTGTTTTTCGAGTTTGTTGTAAAATAAAAAGTTGGCCTCTGCCAATCCAATAAATAAGAATATGGTTGCGTGTACTTTTAACTTTTGTTTAAATTTGTTGTTATATGTATGTCTTCGTTTAACACCTGTTTATCAAAATAAGTTAAAAAAATAAGGGTTAAATATGTTTTTGGTCCTTTAATTTTTATTGAAAATTGGAATTAGTCCTTCTTCAAAACTTTGGTCTAATTTAGTTCCTAAACTTTAGAAATGTGTGAATTTAGTCCTTTTAACTAAATTTTGTTAGGTTTATTTGATGTTTCAAAACGCAGATGCTATCATGAAATACACTTGAAACATCAAATAAAGTTAATAAAATTTGATTAAAAGGACTAAATTCACACGTTTCTAAAGTTTGGAGACTAAATTAGTATAAAGTTTTGAGGAAAAACTAATTCTAATTTTCACTAAAAATTAAAGGACCAAAAACATATTTAACCCAAAAAATGATAGAAAATCGAAATATATATAATTACTACAAAATGTAATTGTTTTTCAAAAATAAAATAATTTTTTTGCAAAATATAAATATATAAAAAATTATATTATAACTATCAATAAAATATTAACTATGGATTATGATAAAATTACAATTGATTATAAATTTATATATATTATATAGGACATAATCGATTAAAATATAATATAACTGATTATATATATATATATATATATATATATATATATAAGGGTTAAATATGTTTTTATTCCCTAAACTATCAAACTAAGGTATATTTTAGTTCTTCTATTTAAAAAAAACGTTAATTTTTTTATCCTCCTGGGAGGACCAAAAATTAAGATTTTTTTTGAAGGAGGAGGACTAAAATGTACCGAGGGACTAAAAACAAATTCGCTTGATATTTAGGGACTAAAAACATATTTAACCCTATATATATAAAGATGATATACATATATTTGATGTCTTTTTTTATTTTTCTAATTTTATCCTTTTAATTATTTCATTTTAAATTTATATAGTTATTATAATAAAAAACTATTTTTCACTTTTATTATTTTAATAACTATTTTTTAATTCAAATGGATTATTTATAATAAAAAAATTATTTACACAGTATTACTTATCTATATTTATATTTATAATTATATATTTATAACAATATACACTTTTTGTCTTTTTAATTTTACTCTTTTCTATACTACTTTTAAGTTTTAAATATATAGATACCTAAAAAAATGTTGATATACAGGTGTAGGTGCGACAATGTTTGTGTTTTCGCCAGTTATAGTAAAATAAATAAAAACTAATATATTTGATTCTTTATTTTTATTATATGTTTCTTGCTTGAAATAATAATTCTACTATAATAATGTGACTATAAAATCAAAATTTAAAACATTATTATTGGTGAAAGAGATTAAATTTAAACAATTATTAGT
This sequence comes from Vigna angularis, assembly GCF_016808095.1. Lineage (NCBI taxonomy): Eukaryota > Viridiplantae > Streptophyta > Magnoliopsida > Fabales > Fabaceae > Vigna > Vigna angularis. Next base: position 19,715,480 of record NC_068971.1, on the reverse strand, counting down.
TTGTTATCTTTGCAAGGAAAAGTTATGTTTAAATTGTGAAATGGTGAATGTAACTGGTTTTAACAATTTTAAGATGGGCTTATCAAACACATATGTTCAATTGTGAACTTCTCCTCACGTCTTCGTTTTCTATTGTCGCTTGTCTTTAGATAAGTATGTCTTCGTCATTTGATTTTGTTGGTATTTGGTCAAGAAATTTACAAACTGGTTCTAATTAGGGTGAACAAATAAAACTGAATTGCACTGTATTATTCAAATTTGTACTCAACTAAAAACTAATTTGTCTAAACTGAACTGAGCTGTAAAACAGTTCAGATAAACTGAACTGAACTGTTTTTTGTTTTATTAAACTCGACTGAACTGAATTATACTAAATTGTACTAAACTACAATATAAACTAAACTGAACTACTAACTATACTGAATTGTACTAATTTTAAACTGAATTGTACTAGTTTTTAAACTAAATAGTATAACAATGCATTTTCTTTTTAATTGAAATTTATTTTAATATTTATTTTATTTTATTCATAAGTGTTTTACAAATTAACTTTTTAATTATTAGATATTATTATTTTTTATTTTATTAATATTTCTTTTATTATTACATGTGTATGGAAATTATTTTATTATTTATTTATTTATTTTATTTATTTTTTTATATTTATTTTGTCATGAATATTATTTTATTTTTATATTTATTTTTTAAATTTTTTATTTATATTTTTTTGTTTTATATGTGTATATAATTTATTTTATCTTTTTATCTACTTATTTTATTTCAAACTAATTTTTTATTCATATTTATTTTGTTGCCTCATAAAATTATTTTATTAATCAATTATTTATTATTTATATTTTATTATGTAAAAATTAAACTAATATTTATTAATTATTATAATATAATAAAAGATGATACTAGAAAAATTACTCTTAATAAACGTTTGTTAATTTTTTTGTCATTTGATATTTCTATAATATTAATTATTTTTGTTATATTACTATTTTTTTATGATATTTCATTATATAGTCATTTAATAAAATTTAACGTTAAAAAATATATTTTAGTTTTAGTCTGTAAAATACTATCATTTAAAAATAATAATATTGATATTTATTTTAAAGTAAGTTGATTTTTAAAATAAATAGTTATTTTAGTGTGTGTGCTTACACACATTTTAATATCATTAAAAGTCTTTTTAACATATTTTTACATATTTAATAATATGTTAAAGAATATAATATATTTAAAGTATTATTTTTTTTATATTGTCTTTTTTTCTTTTATGATTTATATTACTTAATCATTTAATAAAATTAAATTTAAAAAAAATATATAACTTTTATTACTTAAAATAATATTATTTAAAAAGTAATATATGTTTATTGATAAAAAAATATAAAAATTTGTGATAAAAAATTTTTTTCTTAAAAAATTCATTATTAATTTTTTACGTGAACGGTTTGTTTTATTAATATTTTATTATTAAATAACGTTTTCTTGGCAAGACGAAACAGTTGAACGAGAACTAGAGAAGACAAAAGAGTAGATACAGTTCTCACAGTTAACTGAACAAAAACTGTTATAAGTTCAGTTTTTAAAAACTAAACCATAAAATAGTATACTAGACTTTTAGTAAAAGTGGATCAGTTTTTTTTAAGTATAATATAGTATAGTTAACCATAGTACAATACATATAAGTTATTTTTGCCCAACCCTAGTTCTAACGTTTAAGTCTAGGTAAGAAATAATACATGCAAAAATGATTGTAACATGTTTTTGGATAAGGATCCACGTTCCTTATTCAAAGCATTTCAAGCTCTTCTGAAGATCAGATGGTCTCCTTAATAATCTTCCATCATTCGAGTTACGTTGTTCGTTCTATCTTCTTCTTATTTTAGCCATGTGGATGGGTACCTGTCAAAGACAGTATGACGCTCAAATAAATGATTTTACTCAATAATTACGTGAAAAGTAATTACTTGACTTTCCTTTATAAATCTTATAATGGGATGCAATTAGGTCTGATCCATTAATTACCAACAAATGACTTTCATTATTTCTATTAATTTCCAATTTATGACTATTATTCTTATTAATTGTTCATATTAATTATCAATTAATTATTGTTTCTGACCGGTTGGTCATTTCGTTATTGGATAACTGTCTGGTCCTTGCTGACCGTGTGGTATACAATACACAAGCCCCAAGCTCGAGCATGATATAATGTGTGAAGGGGTTTTAGGTAGTCTGCTTCCGATGCGGATTAGTTTTTCCTTCAACACTTGTCTTTGTGTGTTGTTGAACGTTGACCAAGATCCTAAGCTTCATCAACCACTTGTTGCAAGTAAGGCAGCAGTTAAAAAATGTTTCCTACGAATTGGTTGAAGGTAAGTGGTGAGTTTGAAAGACGTTCTCTAACCATCCGTAGAGGGCTTAGCAAGAGTTGAAAAACATTCTTCATCGACTGGTTGAAGGTAAGTGAAAGAATAGACAAGCCTTATATCTTAAGCCAAGAGGGGGATGAATTGGATTAACCCTTTTAAAATGACCTTTTCAAAATCTTTATGAGTTCTTTTGCTTTCTTGAAATCAATAAACAAAAAATGAGGAATCAACAACAGAGAAAGAATAGAGAAAGAATAGAGAAAGATTTAACACATACAATCTATACTAGTTCGGCTATCACAAGCCTACATCTGGTCCTCCTTCAACAACCTGAGTTGAAGGGATTCCACTATAATTGATTGAGTATACAAAAATACAAAGATACCCCTCTCAATGCACTCCTCTCACCACTCAAAATCAATATAGCAACCCAAAAGATGAACAATCCTCAATCTCTTACAATACAAGAGCACTCACAACCGTTAACACCTGACAAACCCGCACAAGAACAAAATACAAAGATTGTCTATGAAGAACCTGATCTATAAGTCACACTCCTCTAGTGTAGATCAAATTAAAACAACTTTAGCACATTTTCTTGATAGAATCTTGATGAGTAATCAACCAATGAAGCTTTGATTCTCCAAGAACACTTATTGAAAGCACTTGTAAGCAAAACTATATGAAAATATTAGTATTTGAAAATGATAACCAATTCTTGTTTTGAAACAGGTCTCAAGACACACACATATATATATATAGGATTTTTCAAGTCCCACATTATAATTGATTAGGATTTTTTTGTAATCTGTTAAGCTTTTACTTTTGTTTTAACATATTATCTTGAGCATGTAATCGATAATTTAAGCACACAAGCCAATTAATTATTTATTTGACTGTTATAACATATCAGGCTATAAATGCATAGGATTAGATTATGTAAACTGATTTAATCGATTAGAAATAATCGATTATTCCAACACTTAAGCAAATTGTTTATCCAATTTCCAATTTAAACAGATTTTCTCACTTATGAAACAGATTTATGTACTCTGTTTTAATCGGTTATATACCCTATATAATTGATTATAACAGAAACAAATTGTCCTTGTTAGCTTACTAAGTGATCTGGTTAAAACTAACCGATTATATACCATTTTTATCAATCTGTTTTAAGTATGATTCATTCATCAATAAGGAACTCATAAATCAAGCACAAACATAATGAAGATAAAACAATTGTTATGCCATTTGTTGTGCAAGAAACCATTAAACCATTCTTTTGTTCATCATCAAAAACCAAGATATAAGAAGGTTAAAGCTCCCTCTATGAATAGTAAGTCAGGAGTTGAAAAACGTCCTTGACCACCCGTGAAGGGCTCAATATGAGTTGAAAAACGTTCTCTTTGAGTTGGTTAAAGGTAACTTAGGAGTTGAAAAATGTTCCCTGACCACCCGTGGAGGGCACAGTAGGAGCTGGAAAACATTTCCTACTAATTGGTTGAAGTTAAGTCAGGATTTGAAAAATGTTCCACCCGTGGAGGGCTCGAAAGGAGTTGAAAAACATTCCCTTCCTGCTAGTTGAAGGTAAGTCAGGAGTTGAAAAACGTTCCTTGAGCACCCTGGAGGGCTCAACAGGAGTTGAAAAACATTCCCTGTTGTCCAATTGCTCAAAGTTGGCCAAGTGATTTGTATGCAAGGTCCTATCATCTACACAGAAGAAAAGGAGCAATTCAAATTTGAACGGTCAGAAAAAGTGTAGTCAATCAAGCTAACACATTTACGAGGTTAGACAATTAGTATTAATCTAGCTTAGGCTATAAGGCCGGATGGTCAAGAAAGCGAGACCATTCGGTCTTCAGTTGAATGTTTAAAGGCAAAAAATGAGGAATCCATATTAGGATGTGTCACAACCAAGATGTTAGTGCTTAATGCCCTATGACTTGTAGGAGAGTTGAGGATGTTGACCTTGACTGTATGGATAGACACCACTTGGGATATGCTAAACAAGAGTTGAGGTACCCAGTTGAGGCTTGAACGATAGTTAAGCCATTAGAGCTTGAGAAGGCTGAACATATGCAGTCCAATCGACCGAGAAGGAGAGAGACCAAGGTATGCTCGGGCTATACCCTGCAGAAAAGAAAAATAGTCCAACATGTATGGCTAAAACCGTGAGGCAAGAAGACTAACACGTTGTGGCTGAGCAATTAACATTGGAGCCGGTCCATGTTCAGGCAGTCATATTAGGATGCGTTGAGATCGAATGGTCACTCATCAACTAATGGAAATGAATAGTCAAATGGATATAACGAATGTTGCAGAGTTATTTGAACTAGCCTCTACTTTAGGGACTCATGGGATTTATCTTTCAGTTGCTCCAACAGGTATTGATTTGCATAATGTCGCATGATGTTATAAAAAAACTTCAAATGTTTTGACTCCGAACAGGACTTTAGATATGTAGCCAATAACTCATGGGGTTGTTTTGATGGATCACTCAAATTGGCCCAAAACGTTTTGGCATGATTGTCCAAGAATTCTTTCCATCCCCTAGCTTACCCTTTAGGCCTCTCTTTTATGCCAGTTTTACAATATCAGCCAACACCTTCTTGTTTGTAGTGTGTATTTTTTCTTTCATATTGGCTTGTTACGAAGAAGTGTCAAACTCTTTGTTGAACAACGTCCAAGCATATATGTCGCGCATCTAGGTTTTTAGGGAAGGCTTCCATTGGCCTAGGGTTTTTACCATGGTAGTCAAAATCGCGTTCCAAAACGATGTTTTTCTCCCACACCGGTCTCGCTCCGCGTTCTTCACAGGTCCTGTTGGACTATCGTTCTCAATAACAACTCGTATGGAGACCGCGATTCTTGCTATGTAGTTCCTCCCAACGGCAAGGGGGAAACCAGTAGAGCTTGCGACCGTGCTTCTCTTGCGTCCTTGCAATGTAACCCCTCCCAGCACTGAGGGAGAATAAGAAGACAGACCTCGCGACTCTCGCAGTATAAACGTGTCATGAGGCGGCTTGTGTGAGAAGGGTAAAGTGGAGAAAGCGAATGGAATGTTGAGTGTGTTGATGGATAAAGGGTTTTTATCGGATGATGTTACTTATTCTTTTTTTGATGCAGGAGTATTGAAGTTGTATTATGAAAGGTGTACATACGTGTGAATCTAGTGTTGTCGGTTATAGCAACTGTTGTTCGGTGTTTGTCTTGTTGTGGAAAGGTTGAACACGCTGAGAGGTATTTGAGGGTTATGAAAGAGTGATTGGTGGTTGGTGGCTCTAGATGCAAGTGTGTATGTGATAATGGTTGAAAATACCGTTATCTGTGATATAATTTTGATACTAAGCACACCCTTTTTGACTTAGAAACTTGCTTGAACTCATGTTTTTGCTTTAGTTTTGCGAATAAGTGAGTAGAGGTTATACTTTATGATTTTATCACTAAATATCATATTTGTTAGGTTATTGGTATGATTTGGAAGAAGAGCAAAAGTATCCAAGAGTTGGAATTCAAGAGGGATAGTCAAAGCATCAAAAAAGGAGCACAGGAGGTCAAGCAGGGCGCTTGAGCGCTAGTTTGTGTAGAGCAGGGCACCTGAGCGCCAGTTTGGACCCGTACCACGCCTAGGCACCCCACTTAGGGCGCTGAGCGCCAGCGAACTGAGCTTGGACCCGTTTTCTGTTATTTTTATGTTCAATTTAAGGACTTAGACGTCCTTGGAATTATATCTTTTGATGGCTTGAGCATAGAAACACATTTTTACCCCTTTGGGGGCAGATTTGAGGATGTGACAACTCTCCTCTTCTCTTTCTTGAGGGCAGATTTCGGGATGTGACATCTCCCCTTTGTTTAACTCATTCAATAACATGATGTATGATTTGCATGAGTACCGGAAGGTATAATACAATTCAGGTTCTGGAGAATTATTCCCAAAAGCAGTCTTGCTCAGGAATGCGGGTATGATTTATGATTGTCTTAAGCTACTAATCGTAATGCAGAATTAATTGTTAGAGATGCAAGGAATTGTGACCTAGTAATTAAGGATATGCTTTCTTCGCCGAGGAATCGGGTTTTAAGTACTTTAGTAGTGACATTGACATTAATGAAGAAGATGAATTCTTATATGCATGAGAGTGATTAGGTGAAATCTAAACTCCAATAACATATTCATCTCATATTTTCAATATCATTCATTCATCTTTGTGTTTAACCTCAATTGATCAAATTGCATTCATGTTTATTTTATTGCATTTGCATTCAAAACCCCTAAATTGTTCTTCAAAAGTCTTAATTAGTTGAGTAATCACATAACTGTTTAGTGTCGTGAGTCATTTGGGAAACGATACTTGGTCTTACCATTTTATTATTACTTGATACAATTCGGTACACTTGCCAGAGTTTTAACAAGTTTTTGGCGCTGTTGCCAGGGACTCGTGGTTTAAACTATACTTTTGTGTGATTCTTAACCGATTAGAATTTATCTTTTCTTTTTATCTTTTTATCTTTTTATCTTTTTATCTTTTTATCTTTTTATCTTTTTTTCTTTTTATCTTTTTATCCTTTTATCTTTTTATCTTTTTATCTTTTTATCTTTTTATCTTTTTATCTTTTTATCTTTTTATCTTTTTATCTTTTTATCTTTTTGTGCTAATTGGGTGCTCTAGTGCAGTGTTCTTTAGTGTCTGCGGGATAAAATCCGAAAATTTGTACTAGAAGCACAAGATCATCTAGAGAAGAAGGTTAAAGAAGGTCGTAGGGCGCCTGACTGCCCCTTTAAGGGCCCTCAGCGCAGGATGCCACACATCACCGTTTGGGCACCCCATTGAAGGCGTTGAGCGCCAGCCTTCAAGTGCCATGTTCACCAACTCTGTGCATGAAGTGGGTTAAAGATATCAAAGAGAATGAAGTTATTGAGATTGAGGCTCCTTATTCAAGGAGGGTAAAGATGGTGAACAGGAAGATGTTGTAGATAAGTTGGTGTGATGAAAGCAAAAGGAACACCACCATCATAGATGTGGATTGTGCTTAATGGTGTCAGGCTCGTGACGTTAAATAAGCGCTTATTGGGAGGCAACCCAATTTTTGATTTTTTCTTTTTAAATTGATTATTTGTGTGGTTTGGATTTGATTTTGTGTTACACTAATGATAACATCTACTAATGGATGCTGGACAACATCTATTGAGGCATGCTAGGAGGACTCAGATGACAACATCTACTAATAGATGCTGCTATGATGAGGGTGATGAATGATAGCATTTACTGATGGAGGCTATGTGAGTAAACGTCTACTGATGGATGCTACTGACGACATTTACTGATGGATGTCGATGAAGATGAGAAAGATCAGCATTTACCGATGGATGCTGATAAGAAATATTAGATATCTACTAATGGATGTTACTGAGAGCATCTACTGATGGATGTTGATGTGAAGGATTTGTATCTACTGATGGATGCTGGAAGATTCAGATGAAAGCATCTAGTGATGGATGCTGCTGGATCAAGATTTTTTATGTTTTTGTGTTATTTTTATGCTTATTTGAATTTTGTTTATTTTGTTTTTATGTTAGCTTGCTTATGTACTTGGTTTAATGAATTATGTTGCAATGGTTTGGTATGATGTGATAAACTGTTGTTTGTAATCAGTAATATTCTTGTGTTTGCTCTATTGTTCTATGATGCATGTTGAGTTAATGATTGGTGAGGCTTTTAAGCATAGATGGTGTTGCTCATAGTTTTGTTAAAAATAGATGCATGATTTCAATTGTGATTAATATGTTGGGCAGGATGTTTATCAAATTGTGGAACTTGAGTTAACCTATGAGAGGTTGGACTCGAGAGTCTTTGATTGATTGAATGCTATTGCTTTGGAAGCATGATTGATTTTGCCTAATTTTCTATGATTAAACCACTTGCTTGTTTGTTACATATGATCAAGGCCATGTTTTGTTCTCCCTTAGAGCCAATGCCAATAGGTGAACCCAACAAAGAGCAATGTTTCTCTTTACCCTTTGAACCTTGAGCTTAAATTTGAAAGTGGAAAAACCCTTTTTGAAATCCTTACATTGAGTTAAGTAGAGTATGTTTTTGTGGTAATGGAGAATGGTTCAAGTTTGGGGTGGTGAGAAACCGAAAAGAACTTTGTGAAGTTCATTAAAGAGCATTAGGCAAAAGAAAGAGCAAAAGAAAAAAGAAAAGAGAAAAAAAGAAAGAAAAGAAAGGTTAAGCTCAATGAAAGGAAAGTTGGGAATAAGTTGAAGATTTGGTTTCTCACATAAAAGGAGAAAGATTATTGTTAATGTGAATAAATGAATTGTGCACTCTCTTAACTCAAGGAACTTTGTTGTCTAGAAAAACCATTTTTCTTCTTAGCATGGCCTCAATACAAGCCTTGAAAAGTCCTTGTGATGATAACTTGCTTGTGAGTCTGTTTCATATGTGGTTAAATGAAAGGCAAAGTTGATTCATGTGGCATTGTGATGGTAGAGTGTAAGAGTGGCACCTCACTATACACCTTTGAGTTTGAGTGAAACACTTTTGAGTGCTTGAGTGAAACACTATCCTTGGTGAGGAATTGTTCCATGCATTATAGGGTAACATTCTTGCTTGGTTGTTGATTAATCATGAGGTTTGCATCTGTTGTGTATGTCTTGATTATGTGAGCACTACAATTGAAACTTGATTGGCTAAAGGATCATTATATCTTGACTAATCTTTCTATGATGAGCAGACATGAGTAATTTACTTGTCTTAGAGTAAAATGCTTTTTGATATGCTAGACCATTGTAGTATGATTATTTTGTTTAAGCCAAGTTACATTATGCTTGAGGACAAGCAAAGTTTCAAGTTTAGGGTTGTGATAACGGTTGAAAATACCATTATCTATGATATAATTTTGATACTAAAGGAACCCTTTTGGACTTAGAAACTAGCTTGAACTCATGTTTTTGCTTTAATTTTGCGAATAAGTGAGTAGAGGTTAAACTTTATGAATTTATCACTAAATACCCTTGATTTTGTAGGTTATTGGTATGATTTGGAAGAAGAGCAAAAGTATCTAGGAGTTGGAATTCAAGAGGGACAATCAAAGCATAAAAAAAAGGAGCACAGGAGGTCACGTAGGGTGCCTGAGCGCTAGTTTGTGTAGTGTAGGGCAGCTCAGCACCAGTTTTGACCCGTACCACGCCTGAGCACCCCACTTAAGGCGCTGAGCGCTAGCGAAGTGGGCTTGGACCCGTTTTCTGTTATTTTTATGTTCTATTTAAGGACTTGGATGTCTTAGGGATTGTATCTTTTGATGGCTTGAGCACAGAAACACACTTTTACCCCTTTGGGGGCAGATTTGGGGATGTGACAGCTCTCCTCTTGTCTTTCTTGAGGGCAGATTTGGGGATGTGACAACTCTCCTTTTCTCTTTCTAGGGTATTCTATCTCTTCCATTCTTTCATTCCATTGTTCATTTAGTTTCTTCATGATGATGGAGAACTAATCTCATTTGTTATCGGGGAAGATGTAAACCTTTGTAAACTCTCATGTCTTGAATTGATTCTTAATTATATATGCTTCTTTCATTAATTTTTAGGGTAATTCTTCTTCACTCAATGCTTGCTTTGTTTAACTTATTCATTAGCATGATGTATGATTTGCATGAGTACTGGAAGGTATCTTACAATTCAGGTTCTAGAGAATTATTCCCAGAAGCAGTATTGCTCAAGAATGGGGGTATGAGTTTTGGTTGTCTTAAGCTACTAATCGTAATGCATAATCAATTGTTAAGGATGCAAGGAATTGTGACCTAGTAATTAAGGATGAGCTTTCTTCACCGAGGAATCAGGTTTTAAGTACTTTAGATAGTGACATTGACATTAATGAAGAAGATGAATTCTTATATGCATGAGAGTGATTAGGTGAAATCTAAACTCCAATAACATATTCATCTCATATTTTCAATATCATTCATTCATGTTTGTGTTTAACCTCAATTGATCAAATTGCATTCATGTTTATTTTATTGCATTTGCATTCAAAACCCCTAAATTGTGCTTCAAAAGTCTTAATTAGTTGAGTAATCACATAACTGTTTAGTGTCGTGAGTCCTTTGGGAAACGATACTTGGTCTTACCATTTTATTATTACTTGATACGATTCGGTACACTTATCGGACTCTTAACAGTATGAGGAATTGATTGATGGCTACATCAAGAAGGGGGATTGTTAAGACCTCAGCAATCGTATCAAGTAATAAACCGGTAAGACCGGATATCGTATCTCAAGAGACTCGTGTGACACTAAACAATCGTATAAATACTTAACTAATTTAGACTAAAGAATGATTCCATTTAATGTGATTTCGGTGCAATAAAATTAAACATAGTGCATAAGTTGTAAATTGAACTTTTGGGTTTAAAACACTTGGAAATGGAATGATTAAAGATGATAAGGAATGGAAATATTGGAGAATGATTTTACCTACTACACTCTCATGCAAATTCACATTACTGCTTCTTCATTTAATTGCTCATGTTAACCTACTAAGTTACTCAAACTCAATCCCTTGGTAGAGAGAGCTTAGACTTACTCATTAAACTCCAATCCCTTGGAAAACCTAACAAGTTTATCCGCATTAAGAAATCAGGTTTAAGATAACTAAAGGTCCAAGATCTATCCCTAGATACAATTCCCTTTAGGTGTTAAGTTCAGTTCAAGATTCACACAATATCTCCCAACATTAAGCAAACCAAAAGATCATGCTATGGTTGATCAAGTCACAACAAGCTTTAAGAGAAGGAAATAAACACTAACAATCAATGAAAGAAGCTTATATTCATTCAAAACAAGTGCATTTACAAGAGAGTTTCATAGTTACATCATTCCCCAACAAAATGAACTTAGCTCTCCATTGTCATGGAGAGCTTGAGCTTACAATGGAAGAAAATGAGGAGATGGAGACCTAAGGAAGATGAATGGAGAGCTCCCACTACCCAAAACATGCTCCAAGAGGTCCAAAATGGTGTTTTCGTGCTTCAACCGCCAAGAAGTTGGCACCCTTGTTGCATGGTAAATAGGTCTAGGGTGCCACATCAGTAAGTGCCACGCTCAACGCCTAGACAGAAGGGCGCCTGGCGCGACTTTAGCAAATCAAGATGGCGCTCAGCGCCCAAGAGGGGGCGCGCGGGCGAGAATGCGAGGTTGTGGCGCTCATCGCCCCAGGAGGGGGTGCCTAGGCGAGACTGTGAGAAGCTGACGCTTAGCGCCCCAAGAGAGGGCGCCTAGGCGTGACTGCGAGAAGCTGGCGCTCAGCGCCCCAAGAGAGGGCACATAGGCATGCTTACGAGCCTTCATTAGCCTTCTAGTTTTGTGCTTTTGTTGTTCTTCCTGTGTTCCAGTCTCCTTGATGGTGTTAATGCTCTTCCAATGTACACCTTTTTCCTACAAAAATGGGGGAATTAGTAATGAAAATCCCTAAGTATAACCTAAACTAAACTTAATCACAAAAGTTAGATAAAAGAGAAGATTAAGCAGATTTTAAGCATAAGAGAGTTGATTTGATATAAAAAATGCACCACAAATAATGGTAAGAATTACCGTTATCAGGGATACTGCTAAGGCCCTTTACCTTCGTGAGGAAATGGATTTTTTGGAGTTGTAATGTGATAATGTTATTCTACAAAGAGGTGAAAGGACTGTAGTGCTAAATTTTTCGCAAAATGAAAATTCTTGCTAACGAGTATGCAAAACCTGTATAGCTGAGCCTAAAATTGGATCTATTGAAGCCCAAGATCTGTTCAATTTCTTCAAGGAAAGTATATGTGTTTGAATGAACAACGTCCAGTTTTTGAAGAAACTAAGCCCATCCATTGGCAAAAATTTGCCTTATAAATGCTAGAAGGTTGTAATTACTTAACAAAGACACAATGTTTGGTCATGCAACAAGTTGTTACATACAAAGCTGTGCAAGATCATTAAGCCAAGGTTGAGCACATCACACAATGACAATTGAGGCCAAGCGACTAGGTGATTGTTTTCCATTGTATCGCTCGTCTGGTTCCTTGTGGTTATAGGACGATGTCGCTCGGTCCCACGCTGGGCGCCAAAATGTTTCGGGTAGGGGGTTGAGGTCTCTTACTTAAAGCACTTCAAGTTGTCTTGAAGACCAGATGAGCTCCTTAATGATCCTCATCGTTCGAGTTACGTTGTCTGCTCTCTCTCTCCTTGTCCTAACCGTGTAGGTAGGTACCTGTCAAAGACATACCGATGTTCAAGTCAGTTTTTACTCAATAATTATATGGTAAAGATGAGTCATCAAAAGTAATTATCTGATTTCCCTTTCTAAATCTTATAATGAGTTATAATTAAGTCTGATTCATTAATTACCATTATTTATATTAATTTCCAGTTAATGACTATTATTCTTATTAATTATTTATATTAATTATCAATTAATTACTATTCCTGATCGATCACTCTTTTCATTGTTGGATGGTTGATTGTCTGGTCCTTGGCTAAGTGGATGGTCATGTTGTACATATCATATTTCATATATATACATAATTAGGGATGACAAAATAATTTGCGCTCGCGGATAAAGTCCGTGATGGATAATTAATATCCGTGGATATTTATTACCCGCGGATAGTGAATATTTTAATACCCGCTTATAAACGGGCGGATACGGGTATTATACTATTCATACCTGCGGATATCCGCTACCCACAAAAAATAAAAATAAAAATTTAATTTATATTTTATTAAGTTAAATTTAATTAAAATTAACATTAATTTATATTTTATAAGATTAAGTTTAATTAAAATTAAATTTTAATTTATATTTAATTCAATTTATATTATATTTTTTGTAATTTTATTTAAATTTTATTTTAATAATTTATAAAAATATATTTTTTAAATATTTGCGAATATCTACGAAAATTCTTGAGTTTTAAAATATTCACCGATATATTTTAAGTGAATATATATATATATATATATATATATATATATATATATATATATATATATATATATATATATATATATATATATATATATATATATATATATATATATAGATAACTAATCGGATGATGAGTAGATTTTGTTTCTCGTATCGGAATGCGAATAAACATTATTCGTATGGGTCGTCATCTTTATATATAATACTTGTATGGAATTTTATCCTTTATGAAAATAGGTTTGATAAGTGTGTTAGGTGATTAGTTGGTTTTATCCTCTTTTAATAACATGAAATGGTTTTAACAAAGTAGTATTATTTATGTGGGAGTGCGAAGGTTACACCATCCCTCTCAGCTCCGTGACGTCATATTACATGTCGCCTAACACTTCATTTTTTTTTAACTATACGCAAATAATATCATGAAAACAAAATGAAATTTATGTCTTTATATCTTGAAACTTTTTCAACACCTCCAAGATGTTATCCTATTCTATTGTGCCCCCAAATCTCATCCTATTATGCATTACCAATTAAGTTATGTTTTGCTCCGATGTAAAAATACACAATCACCATAACAACAATAAAAACACAAATGTGACTCGCAAAGTGTTAAAAGTCCTGAACATATTAAAATATAATGTTTTCAAAACTCATTTTCATTAAACATAAAACATACCAAAATTCACTGAAACTTCCAGTAAAGGAAGCTGAGTTATAATGGATAAACTTGAAAATATAATTTTTCATAGCTAAAGTTTTCTCCAATTCGCCCTCACATATCTTGTTTCTAATTAGAAAAAATGAAAACAATTTCTGACTTAATAGTTTTTAATAAAAATCCTAATTTTTTTATAATGAAACAAAAGCAAGTAAAACAAGTAAATAAACCAAATATTCTATTTTCAACACAAGCATTCAAATGTTTAGATAAAAATAGTGTAAACTATATATTTAAAAAAAAAATTCAAATGATTTATCTTTAATTTATTATGCTGAGTTTAAAATAAATAACTTTAATAAAATTATTTTAACATGAAAGGGATGGAAGTTGTACCTTGATGTTCAATATTGATTATCTGGAGCTCCCGAATATCACCATATAGGTATTTGACGTTTGCCAAATTGTAAATGTCAAATTTAAGTCTAATAACTTTTAATCATATTATGAGCTGAACAACAATTTGTATTGAATTTAACTGTGTCTCAGTTACGTGCCTTAAATTCCTTCTTTACTGACCTCAATCGTTATAAAAATGTAATTATATATTTAGTCACGTAATTTAAAAAATGAGCAATTTTAAAATTTAATTATATATTTAATCATCAATATTTTATAACACTATTAGTGTATTATTCACATAAGTATATAGTAATAACAAAACTTGACAATTAAAAGAATATTAGTATTTTTTTTCAATAATTAGAACATATATGAATATTAGACTCAAATTGTTTAACTTAAAATTAAAGGTTAAAATTGGTATTAAAGTTTTACATTAACCAAAAGTATCATTCACGAAATTGTATTAAAATAAAACAAGAAGAGTGAATTTGAGTCTAATTAATTTATCTACTCATGCTTTGAAACATTTGTCTATATATAAATACTTTTAGAAAAATCTGATACTATTTTTGTTTTATGGGAATGAAGATCTCACATTTAATTAAAAGATAAATAAAATAAATAAAAATGGTATCGGTGGTAAAAGTTGATGAAGAATGACAGCTTTAAATTATGTTATGCTAAGATACTCTTTGTTTTGGACTTATATGTGGAATTTATGTCCAAGCAGACTTGGTCTTTACAAAATTCATTACTCTCCAAAATATCAAAATAATATTTAGTACCACTCAAACAGTATTTACGGTCACAAATTGTTAAATTAAATTCATATAAACTGTTAGATCCTTCCACAACGCAGCAATAAACAAGAATTCAAAGTCAATTTTTGAAACTTGAATTCAAACTAGACATATATTTTACACCTTTTAACAATTTCTGCAGTGTCTAATAGAATTTTTAATATAATGGGATGGATACGCTGCTATTTCAAAGGACACAGTATTTAGCACTAGTGCAAAATATTGAAATCACAATGACAATTTATATTGGTTTTGGCGAAATCGATGTGAAAGAGAAATAAGATGGTATGATTGTAATTATAAGAAACTTTAAGTGTGGTTGATATTTAAACTGATGTAATAAAAGAATATTACATTGGTTTGTTTCTCAAACCGATGTTAATCCTTTTTTATAAAATAATTTTTTTTTTAAAAAGTTACATATACTACATTGGTTGGTATAGGAAACTCATCTAATATGCTTTTTAAGATTTAGGAAAAAACAACATATATTCCATGAAACTAGGAACCTATGTATTATCCTCTATTTTCATACTCATGTTGCATATTCATTTCGCACTTCTAGTCTCTATTTTCATATCCATGTTACATATTCATTTCGCACTTCTAGTTTCATGTTTCGTCTTCTTTGTTTGGCTTTTATTCCAGGTGAATGTGTTGAAGTTTTTGTTCACTCAATTTTCTCTTTCTTTCTCGATACTTTTTGAGATCTTTAGTGTTTCCGTAATAAATAGAATCAAATATTTTAAATATTTTATTATTTATTATTCTTGATTCTGGCAAGTATTATTAAGAAAATATTTATTTGTATTACTATAATTATAGGATCTTAATTATGCATTACTCCTTGTATTTAAACAATACATTATCAATGCAAATTATTATATTTAATATCATTTTCTATCTTGGTATCAAGTTATCAAGTAAATAATTATAATCATCACGTCATCTTCGACTAATAAGAAAATGATCTACCTTCTACAATCTCCATCAAATTAGACAGAGGCAATTATCCACTGTGAAAATCTCTAGTCTTACCAATGATTAGAGGATGTAAAGTTGATGACTATATACTAGAAACAATAGAATGTTAAGACTAATTGATCATTGCATATTTATGGCCACATTTATGGTCTAAATTCAAAATTTTGATACAATTCTTATCCTTTAATGGTTTATTTGAGTCAGATTTGTAACAATTGAATTTATCGGATTTGAAAATTAAAAAGAGTTGAAAGTTATTTTTATATGGATGAAAAGTGTGGAAAATTGTGGAACTAGTTTAGAGAATGATGAAGATAAAGGTAATAGATTATTTTCCATTGTATTAACCTACGTTACGAAATGTAGAAATAAAGGATAAATAGATTAGTTCACCACCACCAAGAACAAAAGTTAAATTGAATTTTAGATTAAATATATTTTTAATCTTAAAATTCGTCTCAAACTTATATTTTGATTTATAAACTTAAAAAAATTTAAAAACAAATAATTATAATCTTTTTAATCTAATTATATTAATTTGTTTAAATGATTAACACTTTCTATGTTATTTGTGTTTGACATATTAGTGATTTAATATTAATTGAAAATGCTTTTGATATGTAAAAAAAATTAATATAATTGAGTTAAAAATTTATTTGTCTATTTTATAAATTTGAACATTAAAATATATTAAAATTTTAAATAAAAATTCTAAATTCTTTTATTAAAATTCAAGAACTAAAATTATAATTAATTCTTTAATTTTTTAGTAAAATAAGTCCAATCACATATGGAAAGTTTGATAATAAAACATTTTTCTCAAATCTTAACCCCTACCATCACTAATAATTTGGGCAACATGCATGTTCTGTTTATAGAATTAAAGGGAAAAAACAATTTAGAAGGCTATATCCGGATAACAGAGTATCGAGGAGAACAAGTTTTTGATATAGAGTTGGTTGTTTTTTATGCATCTAAGAACATAGTGAGGAAGCAACCCTATTACAACATAACGCCGCACGTTCTAGATTAATAACATCCCCATATGTACCAATTGTTTCAAGGAGAAGCAAATCTCAATATGACCAATTATGTTCCAATACTTTAATTTAATCATATATCAATACTTTAAGATAATTTATTCATACTTATCAACAAAATATTAATAAAATATCTAATGAATAAATAAATAGTACTGTTATATGATAATGATTTATAATTTATGCTAACAACTTTAATATACATATAATTTTAATTTGAATTAACACAAAATAATTATATATTTAGCATACTTTTAAGAATTATAATACATTTTTTTGTATGCATACATATTATATTTTATTATTTTTAAATTAAAAATATTTACATTTTAGTATATATATATATATATATATATGATTCCCTTCTGGGAAGAAGTACTACACTGAACTCATGGCTAGCGAATGAATTGGGCCGGCCCATTTTCTATTCTATGCGAAGGGCCTCCAAACAAAAATACGCAGTTTATTAAATGCCTAGCTAAACGACGTGTTGTTTCAGGGCCAATAACCTAAACGACGTCGTGAGTGAGTTCTCAAATACCGAAAAAGCTGAAACGGTGGAGCGTTTAAGAGATGGGTGTTGCTATAAATACGGCTTCTGAGAACAAGAAGTTAGAATCTCAAAACCCTAGCAATGGTTACGCCTCTCAGAGATGAATCGCTAGAGAGCAATTTGTACGTTTTTTTTATCTCTTCGTTTCTTATTATAAACCTAATTATTTGTGCGTTTTGTTTGTTGAATTGAAACTGTGAGGGGGAGAAGGTGCTATGATGATGAGATCGATAATCTCGTTAATCTGATGAATAAATCATTCATGAGGATAGCTTTTCTCATCCATTCAATATTCCTTCTGAGCACACTCTCTCCTCGTTTTCTTATACGAAATATTTGATTCACTTCATTTTTGTTTCGAAATCTGAGTCTCAATTTTTATACTTTTTTTTAATACTTTTATTCTTTGAGCTCCCGAAAAACTTAATTATTAAATAAAAACTTTATTAATTCTTAAATCAAATTTATTAAATAAATGTAATGTAAAATGTTATCATTTTTTTCCATTAAAATGGAGATTTGATGAAATTAATTTAATTTTATCATCAATTGAATCATACTAAACTTTTTTGAATGATCTTTCTGAATAATTTTTATTACAACGCATTTTTGGAATATCAAAATTAGCTTTAAATTAAGATTTTACGATATTTTTTAATATATTTTTCTTTTTTCCACACGTTCTTTCTAACTCTTCTATTTATTTTTTTGCTATCTTCTATTTATTTTTTTGCTAGGTATGGTAGAATGAGCGAGATAACATTATGAAAAGCCGATTATAATAAAACATTAACATTATATAAATATATATTTTAAAGTGCAAAAATATTGTAATATTTAAAATTGGATTTAAAAATGAAATTATAAAATTGGATGCCATCTAGCAATAAAAGTATTTAATAAAATATAGTGAGACTAAAAGGATTTTAAATTAAAGTTTAGAATATGGATTCGATTTTTATTATTTTAATGTAAGTTTTTATAATGAACTTTCAATGGTAAATTTGAACCAATTTAATGATAGAATCTTGTAACCCAGAAGACAAACTTTGAGAGAGTGGTTTGGTGAGGAAGTCGGATCACCATCGATGTGGAATTCTTTGAGCACTTAACTAGCAACCAAAGTTTGGTTTTTAGACCACCTTTTGACCACAAGGAGGAAATACGATCACAAACCGTTTTAAGTTCAGGTTGGAAATAACAGTTTGTTTTTCTTGTAGAATACCTTTTAAGAAGGCATTATTAACATCAATTTCTGAATAGGCCACTGATTTGTGAGAGAAGAGGTAAGAATGATACGAACCGTGACAAGTTTCTGAATAATCACATAGTAACTTTTGATGAAATTCCTTGCTACAATATGTGCTTTATAATTATTGATAGTACCATCAACGTTTTCTTTAACATGAAAAATCCATTTGCACCCAAGTGAGGGTTAATCTCCAGTTACTTGAAACATCAATTTTAGGTTGGTATGTCGATAACTCAAAGAAGTGAAGACATGAATGCTTTTTTTGATGGATTTATAAATTTAAGTATCACTCTTCAATAATTTGTTATTTGGTACAATAACGTCATTAAAGTGAAAGCTAAACAAAAAATAGAAGTTGACTTTTTCTTTCTGAATACCATAGAAGTTGACTTCTCCTTCCTGAATACCACAGTTTCCTATGGTTCTCAATCACCAATTGAGAGATGGTATGTCAAATTTGAGGAAGTGCAGATTGACTTTCGATCAAGAATGAATTGTTTTATAAAAAACATGGTCACATACACATTTTTCATTAAGTGCACGATTAAGGAGAACTGCATTTGGGATGTAAAATGTGTCGATAAATATTACCATGTGGATTTTGATTTAGTTACAAACAATATGAGCTGCACTTGTCTATTGTTTGAGTTTAGAGGTATAATTTGTCGTCATTCTCTATTGGTACTTGGTCAAGAAGACGTCTACAATGTGTCGTCAAAATACGTTTTACGGCGTTGAAGCAAAAATATTCGTAAGAGACACACTCATTAGAGCAGTACAATACTTTGAATTGAGAACCTAAAATGCAAAGATATCAATAATTGTGTAAACGATTCCATGACATCGTTGTGGTAGCCTATGAATCCGAAGCTGCTTCTGATGAGTTGGACAAATAACTTAATTGTATTGCCAAAAAGTTGAGATTGAGTTCATAAATGAGAAATAATATCATAATTGAGGGAGGACAACTTAGATATGACAATCCGATGACCGCTACTCCAATTGACATTGCAGATGGAAGTAGTGATGTACTTGTCCGCACTCCTGCAACAGTGAGCAGAAAGGCCGACCACGAAACGAACAAGTTAAATTCCACCGTTGAAAGAATAACTAAAAAAGAAAAATCGGTTCTCAGGAAACTAGTAACAGAGCATCAATACAACAAACTGTGAGTGATTAAAATGGTTGTCTATTTCATTTATTAATTCACTTTGTTATATGTATTTTGAACTGTACTTGTGTTTAATCAAGAAACAACAACATTTGATGTTAGACAAAGCCAGGAGGTCGTCGAATATGGAACCCTACCTTACCAACAATCACAACTATCTGAAGTGGTTCCAGTTGAGTTTTGGTCCTTGTTATCAGCTGTACATAACAAAGTTGATAACACCCAATTTTGATGTATATCATTTTCATCTTCTATGTATATGATTTTTAGATTATGTTTACTTAGTTCTATTATTGTTGTCCAAATGAATACATGTAATCCAAGATAATATAATGTTTGCTTATTTGTCAAAATTCCTTTTGTTGTCCAAAACTGTTATTGGAATCATGTGCACAATTTACACAGGTCAGTGTTTCAAAATTACAGGGATATCCAAAAAAACTCAGTCCTAATCGATTACAAAATATATGTAATCGATTACAGAGGTGTTGTAATTGATTCTGTAATTGATTACAAAGACCTTGTAATTGATTACAATGTGATGTGCTTCATATACCCCTCCTATGTAGCCACTGTTCAAACCCTATTTTCTTCCCCAACACTTTGTGCCATCAAAGCTCTTTCTCTGTCTCACTTCCCCTTAAATATCTAAACCCTTCATAATTTGTTCACCCTTCCAAAACCCTAAATCCCAACGAATCCCCAATAGTAAACTACACTAACAAAAAGCAAAGACGTCGTCGTCGCCATAGCCCACCCTCATCCCCACCACCAATAAGTAATGAGAATTTCTCCATGGATGACCAATATGAAAGGTTTTTTTCCCATTTTTTTGAGTGTCCAATCATCAAAGGAAAATACATTGATGAGGAATTCTTTGAAGGTCAAAATTTTGAATTCTACAACATCTTGTCAAATGTTGAGCTTAAGGATTTCGTCTCGTATATAAGACATTTTTATCCTGAATTAGTGCGAGTTTTCTACAATAACATGCATAATTCCAATTATGGAGTTATTCGACGTGAGGTGAAAAAGGTGAAAATGACAATAAACCCAACTCTTTTTCATGAAATCACTTCCCTCCCTTCTGTTGGTTTTCCTTTTGAAGGAATTGTTCTTGATGTGTGGAACGAGGAATATGATTTTGTAGCTGCTAGGAAACTGATTTGTAAACTTGGTGCAAACATACACACTATTAGAATAATGGCCAGGAATATGAAGGTTGAAAGTAGGATACTTCATTACGTTCTTTGTCGTATATTAGTTCGACGTCCAAGCAATGTTGCACAGGCAACAGAAGAGGATATTATGTTGATGTGGGCCCTTTTCAATTTCGTTGATATTAACTGGGGGCCTCTCATTAGACATAGGATGAAAAGAGCATTAAGGGACAACACACATCTACCATATCCCTATTTGATTACCATATTCATGGACCACTTTGGGGTCCCTACAGACATTGATACTTTTACCCAAATTAAGATTAAACATAGGATTTGAGTCAAAGTTATAGCATCATTTGGTTTTGAACAAAATGCTGAGGAAATATAGGTTCACAAAGCAGATGATGGCAATCAAGAGCATGAGGTAGGAGAAGCCTCTAGTAGTCCACAAGATAGTTCTTCTCCAATGTTGCAAATACAAAATTATATGAATAAAATCACTCGACCATATAAGAAAATGGACTACATAACGTAAAACGACCCCGAATAGCACCTATACAGTCAAAAAAATGACCATGGGGAGTGACGTTCTCCCAGGTGGGGAGTGACCAACAACTTTTTGTACAAATAGCCTTTTAGTCCCTAGTAATCCATTATAGGTACTCTGTAATCGATTACCAGGGTATGTGTTGTTGGAAATGCTGCAACACTTCACCTACCTTGCTAAAAACACCCTCATTGGGTCTTTCCACCACAAAGGTGTGGGCAAACTATGTTTTTGAATCACTTGTCACCATCAACCTTTACCAACACATGTTATCCATTGCAAAATATTCAAAAAGACACCCTTAATGTCAAAAAAATGACCATGGGGACTGACCAACAACTTTCTTTAGAAACAACCTTTCAGTCCCTGGTAATCGCTTACAAGTACTCTATAATTGATTACCAAGGCATGTATTACCTGAAAATACTATATGACTTCACCTACCTTGTTCAAATCATCCACATTGGGTCTTTCCTCCACAATGGTGTGGGCAAATTACGGTTTTGAACCACTTGCCACCATCAATCCTTACCAACACGTGTTATTCATTGCAAAATATTCAAAAAGACACCCTTAATGCCAAAAAAATGACCCTAGGGAGTGACGTTCTCCCAGGTGGGGAGTGAGTAATGAATTTTTGTACAAACAGTCTTTTAGTCCCTGATAATCGATTACAAGTACTCTATAATCGATTATCAGGGCATGTGTTGCTTAAAAATGCTATAGAACTTCACCTACCTTGCTCAAAACACTCACATTGGGTATTTCCTCCATAATGGTGTGAGAAAACTACGGTTTTCAACCACTTGACACCATCAACCCTTACCAATGTGTTATTTGTTGCAAAATATTCAAAAAAGCACCCTTAATGTCAAAAAAATGACCCTGGGGAGTGATATTCTCCCAACTAGGGAGTGACCAACAACTTTTTGTACAAATAGTCGTTCAGTCCCTGGTAATCGATTACAAGTACTCTGTAATCGATTACTAAGTCATGTGTTGCCTCAAAATGTTGCAGGACTTCACCTATATTGCTCAAAACACGCACATTGGGTATTTTCTCCACAATGGTGTGGGGAAACTACAGTTTTAAACAACTTGCCACCATCAACCCTTACCAACACGTGTTATCCATTGCGAAATATTCGAAAAGGAACCCTTAATGTCAAAAAAATGACCCTGGAGTGGCGTTCTCCCAACTTGGGGAGTGACCAACAACTTTCTGTACAAACAGTCTTTCAGTCCCTAGTAATCGATTACAGGTTTGTAATCGATTATCAGGGCATATGTTGTCTGAAAATGCTGTAGGACTTCACGTACATGTTCAAAACACCCATATTAGATGTTTCCTCCACAATGGTGTGGGAGAACTACGATTTTGAGGCACATTCAAATGGAATAAAAATGGTTCATAAACTTAAAATTGATAAATGATCAACAATGATGACCAAGAACAATTCAAATCAAAATGACAATCATAAACAGAATAACCTGCATCTTTATTAACATTGAAAATATTTTTTATAATAAATTTACATTTACATCAATCTACAATGATATCCTACTGTCAATAATCACTAAATACACAATTCAGTCATGTTTCGAACGATATCTAGTGTAGAGAGTTCTATAAGCTTTACTCTTGTAATCGTCCTTGCTTCATAAGGTTGTTTATATTGGGTTGGTTAGTGTAAATGCCTCACTTGCTTAAAAAGTCAGTGTTGATGTGGGTTTCTTGACAAGGCGTACTATGACCACCATGATCTTTATTCTTCTCTTCAAGCAATTGATCCTCCAAAGCAAAAACCTCTGGTTCGAGTTCTTCAATTAGCGTTTCTTGTTCCTCTAAAGCACACATAAAAGCTTCTTTATGATTGCTATTGCGTGTTGGTTTTTTTGTTCCTTCAAATCCTCTCCATTTGTATTAGCTTATGCTTTCACAAAGGAGTGACAAATTTCTTTGCTTAATGCACCGACATCATCAACCAACTAAAAATTAAATAAAATTACCATTCTATAAAACCATTCATTTCAAGACCAAACTTCACGAAATATACTATAACATTCAAAACTCAAACAACAAACTACATACCACACCTGTCTCTATAGCACGTTTGATGAAGTTGTCACCCACATTTGTATTCATCCAATGCAATAGTCTTGGGAATTTGTCTACAAGAAAATTTGAAGGAATGAAATGATCACAAAATCAAACGTGAAATACAAGAAAAACATAAAAATTAGTAACAATCTAATCCACAACATAAAAATATTTACATCTCAATCAATATACAAAATTTACCTGCAACATGTAAACACATTCATCAACATAGACATTGTTGGTACCTTTTCCTTTCTTCAAAGCTATAGAAGCTTTGCATAAACTACTTACCAGATAATGGTAAACTAAACTACCCTAACAATTTCAAAAAAATTTGGAAAGATTGTTCTGCTACTATTAGGAAATAACACTTGAGATATTCCTACCAAAATGTATAAGCTACAAGCATGTGATAAAGGGAAGTTCTCATGTTCTTTCAACAGAAAATCGTATATCAATTGCAAATCATGTTTTTTCTTTACCAAAGTATTTGCGACACTCACTGAATCCAACAATGTCATTTAATTTAATATTTTTTCCATCTAAACTCAACCCTAATCTTAAACAAACATCCATTTTCTTGAATTCGACAACTCTATCTCCAAAACAGAATTCACCACTCAAATAAACCCATCTAACCAATAATTCATTCAAAATATTCCTACCAAACTTAAACATTATCATTCAATTCTAAAAACCATCAAAATGATATCTTCTCTCGATAAATGACATGTGCTCCTAAGTCAATCTTTCATTTAAAGTACCAACATACTTGGTTTTGAAAGAATGATGAACACACACAACTACATAAAAAAATAATAGTTTTCACGTTACAACAAACCCGAAAAAATATTAACAACAAAGGAAAAGGAAAAAATTGAAACAACAAAAGGCAAAACCAAAGGGGAAAGCAAAACACGAATAGGAAAAGGGAATACAACATATACCTTGCTCGCAACACCAATGTCAATGGAGAATTCCATTTTGCACAATATAATCAACGGAATGAAAGTAAAAAGGTGAGAACTTGAAGACAAAGAAGAAATTTTGGTTTGTCGGAGACATAGGACATACAAAGGAGAGAGGTTGAACGAAAATGGAGAGAATGAGACCTTATTTCCATTCAAACGTTAAAGGTATTTTCAAAATCACGAAAAGGAGAATCTTAAACCCTTTTCTAGGTCAGCTTTCTACAAAATAAATTTTTTTCAAACATACCTATAACATGCTGACACGTGAACACGTGACGTTGATAAAAAGTTGTTAAATTTGAGTTGTTAACCTATCGAAATTCAAAAAAGAAATGACAAATGAAAAAAGAAGACTCCCAAGTCGAGTTTTGATACCAACTTGAAAAGATTAACTTAAAAGAAAGAAAACATTTATTTAATTTATTTATTTGAAATAATCTCTTAATAGAGTACTCTAACCCTATAATAGTAATTATAAAGAAATATCAAGAATCACCTAATATCCAACTAACAACAATAATTTATTACTTTTTAAAACGAAATACACCAGTTCAATTAACATGAATCAATTATATTACTCATATCCTGACATCGTGATCGACTCTGTTATTTTTAAAAACGCAACACAATAGCGTGCTTGAGACAAAATACTTCAATATTATTGATTATGAAATGGTGGAAACGTTACAGTATTTAAACATAAAAAAGTAACTACCCATTAACACTGTTATCCTAATTTTAATCCACCACTTCAGCCCATAATTAAAAATAACTAAATCTTAAAAATAAAGAACAAACTTTGACTCAATTAAATTTAGAAATAAAAACTCCTAAAGCATTTTCTTAACACTCCTCCTTGCTTTAGGATTTGCAAACACCAAGTCTTGACCTTAAAAATTCAAACTTGCAAGTAGGCAATGGTTTAGTAAGGATATTTGCAACTTGATTTTCTATTTTGCAGTAAATAAGAATTACATCTCCATGTTTCTGTACTTCCCTTAGAAAGAATAACTTGATGTTAAAATGTTTAGTTTTTCCGTGAAACACAGGATTATGAGAGATAGCAATTGCACCTTGATTGTCTACAAAAATCTTTGTACTTTCCTTCTGCTCTAGATTTAGATCAATTAAAATCTTCCTCAGCCACAAAGCTAGATTAACTGCAGATGTTGCAGCAATAAACTCAGCCTCAGCAGTGGATTGAGCCACTATTTCTTGCTTTTTTGAGTTCCACAAAAAAACAGCAGATCCAATAGTAAAACAATGACCTGAAGTGCTCCTCATATCATCAGCAGAACCTCCCCAATCACTATCAAAGAAACCAACCAGCTTGAACTCCTTGCTCCTTGTAAATTTAACACCAAAACCACTTGTTCCTTTGACATATCGAATCACTCTCTTTGCAGCCTTGAGATGAAGTTCACTTTCACAATGAATAAATCTAGACACAATATTCACAACATTCAAAATGTCAGGACGAGTTGCTGTAAGATACAACCAATCAAACTTCTAAAATACCCTTCATCAACTTTATTGGTACCATCTTCTTTGCACAACTTCTCCTTTTGATTCATAGGAGTATTTGTCACTTTGCAATCCTCCATTATGAATTTTTTTAGACTTTCTTTTGCATATTTCTTTTGACAAATGAAAACCTGGTCCTTTTCTTGATTAATCTCCATCCCAAGGAAATAAGTCATTAGACCAAGATCAATCATTTCAAAAGCCTGCATCATATCTAGTTTAAACTCATCAATAAATTTTGCACTGCTCCCAATAATTAAAAGCTCATCCACATAAAGAGAAACAACAAGCATCTCATTGCTATTGTGTTTAACATAGAACGTAGATTCTGAAAGACTTCTTTCAAAGACATGGCCAAGCAAATAATCATCTATTCGACTATGCCAAACTCTTGGGGCCTGTTTTAGGCCATACAAAGCTTTGTGTAAATGATAGACTTTGTCTTCTTTGCCTTTCACAACGAAACCTTCGAGTTGCTCAACATAAATTTCTTCTTCAAGGATTCCATTAAGAAATGTTGATTTGACATCCATTTGATGCACTTTCCAGCCAAGTTGTGCAGAAATAGCAAGAAGTAACCTGATTTTATGAAGTCTGGCAACTGGTGCAAATGTGTCAAAATAATGAACACCAAAAATTTGTGCATACCCCTTAACTACAAGCCTTGCTTTATGCTTATTGATTGAACCATCAGCATTTAACTTGGTTCTAAATACCCCTTTTACCCCAATTACCTTTTTACGTTGAGGTTTGTCAACAAGTTTCCATGTTTTGTTCTTCTCAATCATAGACAACTCCTCCTTCATTGCAGCCATCCAATTTTGATCTTTCTCTGCTGCTCCAAAATCTGCAGGTTCACAAACAGCAACGTTGCACCTCTCATAAATATCCGAGAGTGATCTAGTACCTCTTACAGGAGCATCATCTACCAATTTATTTTGCCAACTTTCATCTTCATTTTGTTCTGTGTCTGAAGCTGAAAACTTGAAGTTCGCATTTATAGAGGCTAGATCTGTCTTCTTTGTATCATTTGAATTCCATTCTTCATCTGCCATAAAGTGAACATCCCTGCTAATAACCATTTTTCCAGTTTGTGGTTGAAAGATTTTATAGGCTTTGCTAACTGTGCTCTAGCCTATAAAAATTCCTGCTACTGCTCTTTTATCAAGCTTATCTCGCTTGCGCTACGGAACATGAGTGAAGCACAAACAACCAAATATCTTAAGAAATTTCAGAGATGGTTTGTAACCATACCAGACCTCAAATGGTGTTTGATCCTTCAACGCCTTTGTGGGAAGTCTATTTTGAAGAAAAACAGTCGTACCTGCTGCCTCTACCCAGAATGTTTTTGGTAGATTCTTGTCATAGAGCATGCATCTTGTCATCTCCAAGATATATCTATTTCTCCTCTCACTAACCCCATTTTATTGTGGGGGTATAAGGAGCAGTAAGTTGATGTTCAATGCCAGAATCTTCACAAAAATTGATTAAACTTTTCAGATGTGTACTCCTTGCCATTGTCTAACCTCAAGTTCTGAATTTTGAGACCAGTTTCATTGTCAACCTTGAATTTGAATTTCCAAAAAATTTGAGCTACCTTTGATTTGTACTTGAAGAAAAAAATCCAACACATCCTGGTGAAGTCATCAACAAATATAATATAATATAGATTACCTTTTAATGAAGGTGTTCTTTGAAGACCTGCAACATCAGTGTGAATTAATTGCAGCTTCCTTGATTCTCTCCATGTTACCTTTGGAAAAGCTTTTCGATTTTGCCTACCAAATTGACAAGCTCTGCAATTAGAAATTCGATCCTCAAGCTTTGGAACATCAACTGCCAACCTTTTTTCACTCAACTGCAGCAACCCTTTATGATGGTAATGTCCAAGCCTCTTGTGCCAGATTTCTGTCAAATTTTCTTTGAGTGAGAAAACAACTTGCTCCCCCTCTAATGGATTTGGAGCAAAGCTTTTCCCTTTCACTTTTACCTTGAACATATCTTGACCAGCTGCATCTTTAATCAAGCAATTTTTGTCTTCAAAAACAACTCTAAATCCTCTTTCAATCAGTTGACCAACACTTAACAAATTCTGGTCAATTTCAAGAACAAAAAGAACATCTGGAATAAATTTTGTGCCTGCGCAGCTTGTAATTGCAATTGTTCCCTTTCCTTTGACTGAGATATTGTCACCATTGCGTATTCTGACTTTGGTGACATCAGTTGGCCTCATATCTCTAAAGAGTTCCTTATCAAAGGTC
Source organism: Vigna angularis (assembly GCF_016808095.1). Taxonomy (NCBI): domain Eukaryota; kingdom Viridiplantae; phylum Streptophyta; class Magnoliopsida; order Fabales; family Fabaceae; genus Vigna; species Vigna angularis. Next base: position 19,686,704 of record NC_068971.1, on the reverse strand, counting down.
ATGTGGTTAGTACAACCACTATCAATTAGCCAAGATTCGCTTGAAACATTAGTTGAAAAACAGGTTACAACAAAAAGTTGATCTTCCTCCTCTTCATTTGCAATTTGAGCATCTTCTTCCTCCTGCTGAGTTTGGTTTTTGCATATGACAACTTCATGCCCAAGTTGATTGCACTTGGTGCATTTAGCGTCAGGCCTTCTCCAGCACTTGAATGGAGGATGACCCATCATGTTGCAATGCTTGCAAGGAGGATACTTCCCCTTGGAACTTCCAGCTTTGCTTTCATTTCTGACAACACCTTCTCTATTTGGTTGCTGGTTCCTTTTTCTATTTTTCCAACTGTCTTCATGTTTGGCAGGCAAGGCTTCCTCAAGAAAGCCTTCTTCTGTCATAGCCCTTCGTTGTTCTTGTGCCTGCAAGGAATTCAGCAACTCTGCCAAGGTGATCTTGGATAGATCCTTAGTGTTTTCTAAGGTGGTTATGGTAACTTCAAATCTTCGAGGTACGGTAACCAAAATTTTTTCAACAATACGAAAGTCCTTAAATTCAGAACCAAGCAATCTTACTCTGTTTGCTATGTTCAGAAGCCTCTAAGAGTACACTTTGATAGTTTCAGATTCCTTCATCTTTTGCAATTCAAAGTCTCTAATGAGATTCAACACTTGCATGCCTTTGATTCGGTCATCTCCATCGTATTCTTCTTTTAGGTAATCCCATATGGCTTTGGTTGACTTTAGAGTCATGATTCGAGTGAAAATTGTTGGTGAAACTGCAGCAAAGAGGCATGCCTTTGCCTTAGCTTTTTTAGTTTTTTCATCTCTGTGATTCCTGATTTGAGCCATCGTTGGACTGCCAGGTAGCGCAATAATTTCATAATCCTCTTCAATTGCTTCCCATAGATCCAGAGCTTCTAGGTAGGCTTCCATTCGTACTGCCCAAATTTGATAATTTTCACCATTGAAGACTGGTGGTGCCATTGCTAAAAATCTTGAATCTCCTTCCATGATTTTAGATTTTTCTCACAGGTCCCTCAAGAACATGGCTCCTGATACCAATTGCTATTTTTAAAAAAGCAACACAGTAGCGTGCTTAAGACAAAATACTTCAATATTATTGATTATGAAATGATGGAAACATTACAGTATTTAAATATAAAAAAGTAACTACCCATTAACACTCTTATCCTAATTTTAATCCACCACTTTAGCCCATAATTAAAAATAACTAAATCCTAAAAATAAGGAACAAACTTTGACTCAATTAAATTTAAAAATAAAAACTCCTAAAGCATTTTCTTAACAGACTCCATATAACGCCAACGTTAGACTAATTTAAATAATTGGGTTTGCAAGAAACATTGACAAATATGAAAGTGAAACAGAATAATTTGACTGGCAACAATTCAAATCAATATTTTGCTCATGAACATTCAGAGGATTGCTGTTGATAACCAATAATCCCATAAACCAATAAATAGTACTTTTTTATGTATAATGATATCGAGGTTCGAATAGAAGACTTCATACATACTACTCAGGTTGACCCATTTGAAGAGTCCACACAGTTCCTAATTAACCTGAAAAGAAACCCTATCTTAATAACCAATGAAGAATTGCAAAAGCTAGAAGAAAAGCAAGCAACATGGAGAACATAGTTAGAGAAAGTCTCCGATATAATAAAGGATTGTTTTGCCCCCCCCAAAAAAAATGTCTGCGGTAGTGAATATTAATCAAGTATGAACATGCCTTCACAGCTTTTCATTCAGATTTAGGAACATCACCGCCCATGATCCTCCAGGGACCCCCATAAAACTTTGGAAACATGATAGGAACTGCTTTCCCAGGGTGCTCTTCCCAGTACTTTTCCTGTGATGTTGCAATAGAAGTTAGTTTTTGAAACACAGATTACCCTAGTATATATTCCAATTAAGCGTTTTTCAACCAAAATGAGCAATCACTATTATTGCACTAGGCAAATGGGCAATCATTATGAAGTTATTCAACGAGACATCATCTTATTAATTGACAGCTATGTTGCAAACGAAAGCCTCATGAAGGAAGGTGTGATTGATTGCGTAGGGGTTGGAATTTCAAGAATATTTATTTTAGCGGTTTCATGGTTGTGACAATTTATTTTTTATTTTTTTTATTTGAAACGTCTTTCTTTGGCACAAGGGCATACAAAGCAAGCTTGGGGTGAATACCATTCATACAATGCAACTGTCCAAAATGTCTGATCCATCACATAAATGGATAATTAATAAACAAAGGTTAGATACCAAATTATTGTGCTACTACAACTTGGCCTTCTATATTAAGTGTTTTCCAGAAAAATATTTCAGATTATATTATACAGAAATTAATGTAGGAAAAGTGATCACAATTTATCCAAACCAGCAGAGGCAGCAAGTAGATTCCCACAGAATAGATGTAATTTGAATTTGTTTAATAAAAATAATCAAATACCTATTACTGTAAACCCAGAAAATGGTATTTTTAGAAGTGGTGGTAGTCTAAAAATAGTGAAACTCGATTATTTTAATATTAAACCGTTTTATTATAAATAGTTTTGTTATAAACGAGTTTTATTATTTTAAAACGTTTCATCTCTCTAGAAACCACTTTTCTAGAGTTCTCTACCTTCTCTCTAAGAGTTCTAACTTCTGAGTCATTTCTTTGATAATCAAGAAGTACCTAATCGACCACGACAACGAAGTCTACAAATCTAACCGATCAGTTTCTTCAATAGAGCAAGTAAGATTTGACTCATTTTTCCCCTTCCGTTCCTAAATCTGTTTTAGAGGAATCTTGTATTGTTGCATGTGTAATCATGCATCTCATACATGTTCTTGATTCATCTAGAGTTCTAAGGACTCTGTCCATTTTCAATTTGGTGTTTCGTAGGCTAGTCTAGGTATTTCTTGCAGTTCAAGTAATCGGCGGAGCGTTCTTTGAGTTGGGGCCGTTTCTTTGAGAGGTAAGGGAAGCTAAAACTTGTTTTATTATTATTGTGTTGAACTGAATTTAATATATCTATGTAGTATAAAATGAATTGCATGTATTTGTATTGGTTGTTCCAATGATGTTTGATTTTTAAATGATGATGCAAGGTGGTTTGATGTTTGAATGCTTGGTGTGATATGTTTAGATTGTTTTACTGTTATAATTATGTGTTTGGAGGTTGTATTGTGGTTTAAATGGTGATCTTAAAGTGGTTGGAGTAATGGAGAGTGAATTACTTGAGTTTCAAGCTTAAAAGAGGGGTTTTGGTGAGTGAGGTTGAGAATTTGGTATTGGAGTGAGATGAGAACTGGTCTAGCACTGTTTTGTGGTTAATTGGGACTTGTTAGAAGAGTTAGATGGTTGAAAATTGATATGGAGCAAAGATTTTGGTTCATTGTGGAAGTTTGGAAGTGTTTTGAAGGAAAAAGGAGGTTTTAGGTAGTGAAATGGTGAGAGAAGGATGGTAAACCGGTTTGAGGCATTTGAGGTCTGTTATGAGATGTTTTATGACTTGTTTAAGCATTGAAATGGAGTAAATCTAGTGTAAGAGTGTTTGGTGGTTGATAGGTAGAGTTTAGTTTGATTTAGAACTAGTTTTTGGGGGTTCGGACTAGTGAGAATTTGAATTATGGGTTCTATGCTTAAATGGTCTTTTTGGAGGGTGTTAGTAAATCATTTGGGACTTGTTGGAGTCCCTAAGTTGCTTGAAAATAGGCCATAATTGGTGGAATTCAATTTGGGTCTCTAAAGTGGGGTTTTGATAAATTTTAGTTTGAAATCTTGTGCTCAATGAGTTTAGAATGTGTTTAGGTTGGTTTAGAAACATTTATTGAGGTATATTTGAGTCTAGAATACAATCTAGGGGTGTTAGAAGTTGAAAAATATGCATAGGATAGGTCATGAGTGGTTGAGTAGTGCAAATTCTACAGTTTTAGTGCTGCAGAATTATGCAGTCTCGCTGAGCGAACTCCCGGCTGAGCGAGAGGTGAGTGAACAGAACCCACTATTTCTGTTTTCGCACAACGAGCTGGTGTCCGTTGAGCGAGTAGAACACTTCTAGCTGAACAAACTCCCCGCTGAGCGAGAGGTGAGTGAGCAGAACCCACTGTTTATGCTTTCGCACAACGATTTTTGTGCGCTGAGCAACTAGTCCAACGCCTGTTTTGAATGTTTCTTTGTTTTATGATAACTTTAAGCTATGTTTTGACTTTGAGGATGGTGTAGAAATATTTATAGTATTCTATGAAGGTTTATTCTTTAAGTTATGTATGTATTTGATGTATGATTAAAGATGAAATAAGTTGGTACTCAATGTGAAAGTAAAGTGACATATGTACATGGTTTCAAAGGTGGTCAAAGTTGTGAAAGTAAGTTCCAAAGTGGAACCTCCTGGTGAGGTTCGAGTATGTTTAGAATGAATGCAAGAACTCAGTCTTGGGGGTTATCCTGAAACTCCAATGGTCTTTCATTCTCAAGCAGATAGGATTGAACCATGTCGTGAGGAGTAGCAGGAGGTCTTAGTCTTGGGAGCTTCCAGTATGCTCCAAGGCCTGGAACAAACTAACCTTGTGAGTGTGGTAGGGTGAAACTCATTGGCAATGGCTTTGCAAAGCAGTAGAAGCCACCACAAGTGCACAACCCGCCATAGTTCGACAATCATTCTAAGTCCAGACAGTCCATTCATAATAAGTGTTCTGCATAAAGTGTTTGATGACTATGTAGTGATATGTGTTAGAGAATTAAAGGTGTATAAAAGAAAGAATAAGAAAGGAGGGAAGGAGATAGAGTAAGGAAGGCGGGAAACAATAGGATATCAGTTAGTTGATATCAGTTAGTTGTGAATTAGGAGGGAAAAAGGGAGAGTCTAAATGGAAGTTAGTTGAGAGGAGAAGGTGATCGATTCTATATTCTTTGAATTGTACTGAACTTTGTCCAGTGGAGGAAGGTTCAGGCTTCCTTCAAAGAACCCATTATACATTGAATTCTTTGATTGATTCAATAACACGAGAGTTATTCATTGTTTCTGATTGTTCTTGAGTATTATCGAGGGTGGATCGACTTCTTGATTAAAGAAGTCTATCAATATGTTTGTTGTATGTAACATGTTTTAAATGAGTTTATTTATAGATATCGTTCCTCAATTGTAAACTAGCTTACCCCTGCTTTTCTATTGTCTGTCTTTGTATGTTGTTTCTCTTTTGCGATGATCACCTAATGGTGTGAGCTTAGGGATTCACCTTTTTAGTTGTTCAAGTTAGAGGTGAGGGAGAAGCAGATGAGTTGTTAGATAGATCTACAGAAGTAGATCTCTTCTTTGAAGGAGGTTTGTTTTACCTAGTTGTTCTTGTAGCATCTATGTAACCTTTCATTTTAGTAGTTTTATACTATTAAAATGGGATGTTACAATTACTATCAATTCAAGCAAAGTATTAGACCCTAAAGATTGAACCAAATAACAAATGCGATTCTTGTTGTTTAGATTGGCTATGTTGGTTATTCACAACAAATAATACAGCAGAGGACTGCAATGACATGGTCAACAGCGATTTATTATTTACAATGCTTGCATCCCGCCAAGTTTTACTTTTAAAAATGTGACCTCTACCTCCACATAATTACTTCATATAAAATCTATATCTTCTTCTAATTTTAGTAACTTCCCTATCTGACCTCTCTTCTGATTGCAATTAATTTCCGTTCTCATCTTGGGCCCTAAAGCTGAACAGTGTTGGAGCCATCTAGGGCCCAAGCTGAATCTTCTTTGTTCTGGTAATATATTGGAATTGAGCTAATTTGGAAGGAGAAGTTCTCAATCTTTTTTAGATTAGCAACCCCATAAAAAAACTAAGCCAAATACAAGAAGCCTTTTCTTCATAACCATGCTACAGGAAACCAGAAAATCCCTGTATAATAAACAATTTATTGGCAGAAATTATAAAGAAAGATCGATAAAATTACTTTCAAAAACCGAAGTGCAAGCATTCAGTAGATAGATTTTATCATAAGGCTGCATCCAAGAAACAGCGACAGAAGGGACAAAATTTAAATGGCAGAAAATGAATTATATTGATAAGTACAATCAATTATAAAATAATTGCTAAAATATACCAGTCACTGCACATTTAGAACCTGGAGGTTAACAAAACAGGTGAAAATTTTAATGCAAATGCACATGTCATATAAGTAATATAATTGCTTTAAGCCGTCAAAATCTAGAGCAGCAGATAATCAAATATAACATAAAACACTTGAAAAGATTAAAACTGAATTAAACTCATGCATAAGCTATCCATGTTGAAGCTACCCAAATCCCTGATCAATCACTGAGCTCCTTCAAATAGACAAAAACTAAATAACAAAATGTAATTCCAATCCCAATAGAACTTAAATTTCCAAATTAGGTAGATAAAGCAAACAAAAATCAGGTCCCAAGTAACAGGACATTTACACATTAGTTTGAAAATAGTTACAGCCTACACGGATTCAATTGAAAGCCTCAAGGCACGAGCTAAGCCTTCAGTGATCCTGGTTAGATACTGAGGCATACTTTCTAACAGTAATGATTAATCAGCCCTTCATCCAACAAACAAAACCCATAAGTGTCATTTCTATAAGAATCAAAATCGTTTAAGCAGCCCCTTTGAAAAAATCATGTTCATAGGAATCTAAGTCCAAAAGTGTACCCAAACAAAAACTACTAGTTGGCATACACAACAAAATTTCACTATTTTTCTTTTTCCAATTCCATCAGAACATACAAACAATAAAACCCACTCAGAGTCTCAGTTATGCCTAAAACTACAGATATCCAATAAGTGGTAGCACAGATAAGAGAAAGAAATTAAAACAAAAATACCAAACATACTAAAAATAACAGAATCAAAATTAAAAATTAAATAATAATAATAATAACCTTGTAGAGTTGTTCAGTAATGGCAGCACCAATGACTCCAGAGTAGAAAGCCGCGATATAAATAGTGACCAATGGAGTAAATGATTTGGGCCTTCTGTAAGGCTCCACCATGTCCCAAAGAAAGGTTTTTTCCCACTTTGTGTACAAATAATCTGCATATTTTCTCCACAGGTAGCTTGCCATTTCAATCACTTCACTTTCGATGTCCTCAATCAGTATTCAAGGTCCTGAAAGGAAAAAGAGAAAGAAGACAGTAATACCACCTTCAATTGAAAAGAAGACTGAAGTAACCATATGATCAAGAGCACACTCTCAGGATATTCATTGTTTGTTATTGACTGTGCTAAGATGAGTCAACAGATTATTTACACTGGCACCTCCTTTATAATTAATCTAAATATACGATTTAGGGATGGAGGTTAAAAGCCCCAACAAAGAAGCTGAGGGTAGTCTGTTTGATAAAGGCAAACAGACACCAAGAAAAACAATAAACAATAAACGCAAAGGTTAATATCTATAGACATGATTTAAGATAAAACATTATGACATCGGTTTAATTTAATTCATCCAACCAGCCCTACATAATAGGAAATGACTCAGTTGTTGTAAATGAACAATTTATAAAAAAGATTATGATTACCATCAAAACTGCCACAGACCAAACAAAAACAAACAATAAACTGATGCAGCAGCAGCAAAACTTCTTCCACCTAGCAGAAAAAAATTAGACAAGGTCAAGACCATTTTCACTATGAAACCCCATAGCATTTTCCTAACCCATCGGAACTCAATAATCCTAAACTGTTGCCACTATATAATATGTGATATGCTTGAGTATTTGCTAGTTATTTCTTTGCTTCAACACTTCCCTTTTACTCCAAAGAACTTTTATCAAATAGTTTATGAGCAAAATTTGAATGGCACAAAACATGAATGATTAATATTTAAGGATCGGTCAATTACACTTTTTCCATCAATAATTAAGGTTGGGTTACTCTTCTTCCTTCAATTAACTAATCATTCTAAAAGCCCCAAAAACAAATCAAATCACAATTTACAAGCGACCCAGTTGTTTGCCTCACACAAAAATATAACAGACAAAGTGGGCTACAAATTACCTTGTTGTGAAGTGGGTTGAGAGCAAGAAGCTTCAACTACACGATGAATTGAACGCTGCGAGGGTGATGCGAACAACGAAACTCAAGAATAGAGCACTAAATTTTAATAACTTTTTGAGATGTTCAAAATTATTACACGCAGATTATTAAAGGCACACTCCATTTGTAATCAAATGCTTAAATCATCAAAGAATTGAACGTGACATTTGTTTTTACAATGAAATTAGAGTTTCAGTCGCTTTATATTTTTTTATAAAACTTTGAGCTACATAATTAAAATTATTTTATCATACATTTTTGTGAATTAAATCATTGTGAAATATATAAAATGGTAAATTTAATATTCTTCAGGTTGAAGTACATTGATAATATTTTTAAATAGCAATGTTTATTAAGATTTAAATAAAATAAATTTATTTGGAATCCAAAGATAATAACGTATTTGTTATAATTTTGTTTAAAATTAAAAGAAAACATAATATATTTTAATGGTAAAAACAACAGCAAATTTTAAAAAATACTTAAATTTGAAAAATCAATCAATCAATTTGCAACAACTAGTTTTAAATGCAACTATATCAAACAAGAAAAGAAAGTAAATATAAAAATGAGTTAATTAAAACAATGAAAATAATTTGTTCTGGGGTTGATATGGGACATGTATCATGCCATGTTGTATACTTGAGATCATGTTGTTAATGGACTATGTTGAGCATGTTGCTCAATTGTTACAGGAAGTTTTAGGTTAAGTCGAGGTGTATATGTGTGATATCTTGTTGTGTCGGGTTAAGGGTTATTATAACATTTTTGGGGTTGTTGGGTTGCCAGGTTGCTTAAATAGGATGTCATGTTGTGTGATGCTAGGCTGAGTTGTTCTATGAATTAACATAAGGTTCTTTGCATCTGTCGAGCTATTAAGTGTGGTTAATTTGATTGTTATAATATTTTCCATGCATTGCTGGGTTGATTTGGGTGAATTTGTGTATGTTTCTAGTATAGTCGAGTTGTGTTTTGGGGTTTTCTAGGTTTCGTGAGTGATTTTCGAGCTATGTCTTGTGGTTTTATGGGTTATGCGAGTGAGTGCAAAGTTGTTTGAATAAGTGTTGAGTTGTTTAGAGTGAATGTTGAGTTGTGTGGTTGGTTGTGGTGCAACTCAAACTTGTGGTTTATTAGGTGTTATAATTTATGTCCATGATGATTATGTGGTATCCCATGATGTTGCATTGATTGCAATATGATTATTGATCTTGTATCTTCTTGCATACTTATTGTTGAATGGTGCGAGAAAATTCTACTTTGGTGAGTAAGTCCTGTTCTGGTGAACAAGAAAGTCATGCTTTGGTGAGCAGATCCTGTTTTGGCGAACAGGAAAATCTTGCTTTAGTGAGTAAACCCTGTTTTGGTGAACATGAAAGTAATGCTTTAGTGAGCAGACCCTGTTTTGGTGAACAAAAAAGTCTTGCTTTGATGAGCCGATCTTGTTTTGGTGAACAAGAAAGTCTCGTTTTGGTGAACCGACCTTGTTTTGGTGAATATAAAAGTCCTATTTTGATGAACAGAAAAGTCCAACAAGCTTTGTTTTGGTGAATAGGAAAGTGGGTTGGACTACGAAAGATGACATAAGTTATTAATGATTGATCGTGTTGGCATGGATTCTCAGAGTTGAAGTATGGATTGGAAAGAATTGTTTGTATAAAGTTTTATTTGATTATGTTTGGAGTGGTAGGAACATAGAATTTACTTGATAAATTGTGTTATTTGGTTGTTATGATGTTTATTCTGTTAGCTCATTCTTGTTTGTATTACTATAATTTGTAATTTATCTTTCTCTTAATTTTATACATTATAAAATTAAATAGAAGTTGATACATACAAAAATATATATGTATAAATATATAAATAAGATTATGGATTTTTATACATATTCAAAAAGTTTTATATTTATATCATGGATATCTAGTTCTTTGAACTCAAGGAGGAAAAGAAATCACTTATCTCATATTGTAATATCTCTCAAATATTTAACAGATTTAATCAATTTTAAAAATATTTCGAAGATATTCTTGGTTGACATTTTCATATATAATTAAATTATTTATTTTTGTCAAATATCTAATAAATTATCAACAACATAATTATGCCCAAAATTTTAATTAAGCTCTTCTTATTTTGTCTAAAATTACAAAGAAACCCAAAAGATATTAATATTTGCACTTTAGCCCCTTTTTTTGACCAAGTTTAATAAGTGACCCTTTGATCGTCCAATAAGGGATTGCTATGTGACAATTCCCTTTTTCTCCCAATATTAAGGTTTCTATCATTGCAAAGGAGATTTGTGTTGGTGATGGAGGCACTCGTGATGTCTCGCGGTTTCCATCTCCTCCGTGGTTGTTGTTGAATTGTTGTAGTGCAGATTCTGATGGTGCGAACAAAGCTGCTCTAATGGTGAAATGATAGGAAAACACTATAGTGGGGTGAATAATGTTTTAATTCTCTATAGAATGTACAACACAACAAGAAACCACTAAAGGATTCACAAAAGATCGATGATTTAAATAAGATGTTCAAACATTGATTTTTATAAATAGTGTATATGAAAAATGTTTTAAAGAGCAAAACAAAACAACACAGATTTTATATTGGTTCACTCAACCTGAGCTACGTCTAGTTCTCCCTTAACAACTCTTAAGGGGTTCCGCTAATCTTTAAGAAGATTGCACAAGTTACCTTTTCAGGTTTACAACAAGTATTAGCACCACTTCTGGTTCACCTGGTCAACACGACTAGTTCGAGTTTAACCACTCCTAGTATACAAGTACTCTAACCACGTCTGGTTTAACCCTAGACAACTGTTTAGACTGTCGCAACCGAAATCGCGACGGGACAATGACCCGATAAACAAACGGGTTTGAGAAATAAATTTGTGGAGTCGCCACCATAATTTATTATGGAAAAACTATGGAAAACCATAAAATAAGACATGGTCTACGAAAAGAGATTTTCAGGTTTGGAAATCGGTTACGCGTAAGGAAGGTATTAGCACCCTATCGCGCCTGCCCAAAGGCAGTGCCTTTAATTAAATGTATAAAGTTGACGTGGTTTTTCAAAATGTTTAAATTTCCCTAAAAAAGTAAAATAAATAAATAAATAAAGCTATTAAGAAACAAAAAAATATTTTTTGTTTTATGAACCCGACAAGAATTGACCTTGGTCCTACGTACATCCATTTATAATGGACAGGGATCACATTGTTATTTATCTAGAAAAAGGTTTGTGAGTTTGTTTAAAAATTACTATTGATTGATTTAGATTTTTGAAAAGTGAATCCGAAAAAAGATTCGGTTTAACAAGATTGACATCTTTTTATAGTTTTGAAGATTTTGTATTTTTATCTATTTATTTAAGAATGGTGGGAAAAAGAAAGAAACCGGCCATAGGCCGACACATACTTATAAAAAAATTATGATTTAAAAAAACATTATTTGTGTGTAGGAAAAAAAATACCTTTAGAAAAAAACTTCAGAGTACAATAAAAAGAGAAAAAGAATACATTATTTTTGTGTAGGAAAAAAAACCTTTAGAAAAAAACTTCAGAGTACAATAAAAAGAGAAAAAGAATGGTGTAGAGGTGACATACCTTTTTAGCTTTCAGTACTCTCCTCTTTCTTCTTTGATGATTGCCGTTGACAAAACCCTTATGGGTGAGAACCTATATTTTTTTTCTATACTCTCTTTCCGTTATTTCTGCATGCTTCTCTCTATTTTTTTTTCCTTCTCCTTTTCTATGACAAAGTGCATATTTATATACACACATTATGATATTATGGAAATCTTGCCTTAATTGTGAATTAATTGACAATAAAACAAAATAGAGAAAGACATGGTCATGGTTGCCAGAAAACAAATTAAATAATATTCAAAACATTGATTATCATTATTGTCAGAAAATCATATTTTCCTCTTTAAAAGCAACTGACGCAACAAATTATATTAATATACTATTTTAATTATTGTTTATAATTATTAGCATAATATTAATTCAAATTATTACCATATTAAACTAACATTTAAAAACTATTGTGTTTGGTATTAAAGTTATTATTTTATCCATTTTTACCCACCATTAATTATTATTCTCTTATTTTTTATATTTTTATTGATTTACTTACCCGGATGAAATTGGGTGTTGACATAGACTATTTAACTCAATTGAGAAAAACACCAAGTGTTTTAATTCTCTTCAGAATGTACAACACAACAAGTGCTAAGAGCAAATACAAATTGGTAACTCTCAAAGAGAGGATAAAAACACTACAATAAAATATGAGATTCTTGTATGAGCGTTCAAGAGCTTACTATGGTATCCTTCTTGTCTTCTCTTCATGCATCTGTCTATATATAGCTTTCTTTGATAAATGACTGTTAGATAGAGAGGTTGACTTCATGTAGAGCTAGTAGCGTTTTAGGTGAGAAGTCAGACTCATGTCTACTTTGTAGAGGTACAATGTTTTGTCATAGCTTTTATCAAAACATAACTTGTATGATGTGTCAAAGCATAATACTTCAAGGGAAACATTCCCAGAATGTTCTTCATATCTCTCAATGTCTTTTATCTTGAATGCAGTGATTCTAATAAAGTCTTTGTACTTTTATGATTTGTACAAATATCAAGAACAAGGTATACAAGCATTGAAGCACTTTATCATATATGCATTAAATATTTTGAACATTGATAAATGTTAAGTTGTATTGTGTGTTCAAAATATTTTATCATATGTGAACTCATTAATAAATGCATCGTTTAGTAAAACATTCAACATAAATTATTAGACCGTGTAAAACATTACATTATTTATGTTCAAAAATTTGGTTGTGATATATATTGCATTTAGCGAGCTTTCCCTAGACGATACATTTTGTAAGACGCTTGCTTTAAATGACACTGTTTGAGTAAAACATATTTTAAGCTTCATAGAAACGCTTTTCACAAGACGTTGTTTGTAAAACTTTGCCAGTTTAAACGATGTAAGTTTGAAAGGGTTATTCAATAAATCATTCAACGATTCAAATTGATAGATGTTTAGAAGTTGTTTATAAAAAATTGTGTTTCTGACAATATAATCTAGAAAATGTTATTACAAGCTTGTTTTCATATAGAAAAGATGTTCTAAAATATATTTCCCTTAAACGTTTTTCTTTTAACACAAGATTTCTTTCAACGTGATATTTCGTTTAATATTATTTGTTAAACTTCACAACTTGAGTTGCTAGACAACCTAGTTTCTAGACGATCTTGTCTTAACAAGTGGTTTGGGTGGCGCCACATTGATGTTATTATTGTTTGTAGGTGCAACATTGTGCACGATGGATGACGTAAAGGAGGCTTGCTGGGTTCATTTTGTGATTTGGTTTGGTTTTTTTCTACAGGTTTTGTCCGGATGATTCGTGGAGGCTTTGAACTCATGATTTGGGGTTCGCGTCTTCATGTAAGTGTTCTTCAGACACAAAGGTTCGTCCAACGAAGGAGATTTGGTGGTGTTGTTGATAACGGTTGAATTTACCGTTATCTGTGATGCAATTCTGATACTAAATCAACTCTCTTTGACTTTGAAGCTTGCTTAAACTCTTATTTTTAGTTTAATTTTGTGAATAAGTTAGATGAGGTTATACTTAATGATTTTATCACTAATTCCCTCAATTTTTTAGGTTTATTGGTATGATTGGAAGAGGAGCAAAAGTATCATGGAGTTGAAACCCAGGAGGGACAACAAAAGCACCAGGGAAGAAGGCTGAAGAAGGCGTAGGGCGCCTGATTGCCCTTTTCTGGGGCCCTGGGCGCTGGTTGTTACGCAACCACGCTTGGTTGCCCTCTTTAGGGGCCCTTAGCGTTGGAGGTCTCGCAAGAGCGCCTACTTGCCCCCATTTGGGGTGTTGAGCGTTACTCTTCTCGCAGTGTCGCCTGATTGCCCCTATCTAGGGCGCGCCAACTACATGTCACGTAACTCACCTGGTTGCCCGACTTATGCCGCTGAGCGCCAGCGACGTTGGCCCATGATCCAAGTTTGATCCATTTAAAAGCTTTTACACATTAGAGCTGGTATCTTTGTGGTATCTAGGTTTCCATTCATTCATTCTTCCATTGTACACCAAGGTTCTCCATGACAATGGAGAACTAAATTCATTTGTTGTTGGGGATGATGTAACCTCTAAACTTTCTTGTATTTGAACATGTTTTAAATATTTTATGCTTCTTTCATTGAATGTTAGTGATTTTCTCCTATTTGTAATGCTTGTTATGTTTTGGCCACTCATGACTTGATGTTTGATTTGTTTGAGTATTGGGAAATATCTTATGAATCATGATCTGGAGGATTTTACCCAAAGGGAATATTGCCTAGGGATAGGGATATGACGTTTGGTTGTCTTAAGCTTCTTTTCTTAATATGGAATTGGTTATTAGGGATTCAAGGGATTGATGTCTAATAATTAAGGCTAGGCTTTTTACGCCGAGGGATCGAGTTCTAACTAATTTCGTAAGTGACATTAACATTCCAATGAAGAAGATGAGTTCTAATATGCATGAAAGTGAAGTAGGTGAAATCTAACCCCAACAACATCATCATCTCATATCATCTTAAATGATTCATTCATTCTTGTTTTAGCCTCAATTGATCAATTTTACATTCAAGTTTATATGTTTACTTTTACGACAATTCAATTTCATTCACTGGAATCGTTCTTTAGTCTTAATTAGTTAAGGTATTACACGATTATTTAGTAACACGAGTCTCTTGGGAATTGATACTTGGTCTTACCATTTTATATTACTTGATACGATTTGGTATACTTGCCAATGAGTTAACAATTGTATTTTGGGATTCTGATGCAGGTTGTCTCAAGGTGGACATTGATCTTTGTGTGGCTCTTTGATGAAGGTGAAATGTAGGAAAACACTAGAAGGGGAGGGGGAGGGAGGGGGGTTTGAATAGTGTTTTTAAATTCTTTTGCAAATCAACGCTTACTAACTATTGCAAGGGTTAGACGGTCTGCAATAGTTGTTAGATGTGTGTGTTTTAGGAAAACAATTTAAACAAGGGAAACAATAACACAAGTATTTTTATACTGATTCACTCAGCTTAAGCAACGTCTAGTCTCCGTTAAGAGCTTTTAAGGAGTTCCACTAATCTTTTTCAAAGATTACAAACGAGTATAAACAACTCCTGGTATACACCAAGTATTATTGATCACTCTTGGTTCCCAAGTATTATCAACCACTCCTGGTTCCCCTAGTCAACCTGAATAGTCTAAGTTTAACCATTCCTAACATATAAGTATTATCATTCACAAATTTTTCAATTCACTTATGAATATCCAAAAACAATTATTGTTTTTTATTACAAGTTTAGATTCTGATAACTCTTAAGGAGTGATAAATACAACACAATGAAATCTTAGAACTTGCAAAGTTCTTTCTCTTATAATGTAGAGCTTTAGACGATATGAGCTTAGAGAGTAGCAGAGTAAGTATTCAATAATCTTTCTTGTAGATGTTCTTTATTCTCTTTTGTTTCAACAACTTTCTTTTCTTCTACAAATCTTCTTTATATAGCCCTCTTGAGGGATGACCGTTGGATAGAGTTGACTTCCAGATACACTTTATAGTCTTTTTAGGTAATTAGTCATACTTAAGTCTACGTTGTAGAGTGTCAATGCATTATCAATGCTTTCTTTCATAGGCATCTTGTACATCTTTCAGAACTAAAAGCTTTGAGGAATCATTCCACGAATTTCTTCCTATCTCTCAACGTCTCTATTCTTTGTGTAGATCTTCTGAAAATAGTTTAGTGCTGATATTTCTTGCACAAACAATGAGAATATGCATGCAAGCGAAGAAACACTTTTTTGTACAACTGATAACGGTTGAAAAACCGTTATTTTTATACTTAATTTTGATATTAAAAACAACCTTTATGACTTAGAAACTAGCTTGAAATCATGCTTTTGCTTAAGTTTTGGAAATAAGAGAGTTGGATGGGTTTTATGCTTGGTTTTCCTTGTTTTGGCAGAAATTAAGATGAATTAGATGAAATAAGTTGAGGTAGTAAGGAGATGGACTCAGGAAAGGAAGTAAAAGTGCACAAAAGAAGAGCTGCATTCACCGCTCAGCGCAGCTTTTACCGCTGAGCGGCATTCAGAAGCACCGCAGTCACTGCTGAGCGCAATTTAATTGGGTTTGGGCCTATTTCTGTAAATTTTAATAAACTATATAAGGGTTTAGTCGATCTAGGTTTAGTATCTTTGGACAGAAAGAGGTGAAATCACACTTTCTTCACCCCTTGGAGGCGGATTTTGGATGCGAAAGCTCCTTTCTTCAAATTCTAGGGTTCTATCTTTCATTCTTTCATTGTTTTTCATCTAGTTTCACCATGTCTATGGTGAACTAAACCTCCATTGTTTTTGGGGAACCGATGTAATCTTTTGAAACTCTCGTGTATTGAATTGGTTCTATATTTTATATGCTTTGTTTCATTAATTGTTAGGGTTTTTCTTCTATACTCTATGCATGCTTTGTTTAACTCATTCAATTGCATGATCATTGATGTTATTTATATGGACACATATAGATACATCTAGAATTGAGGAAATTCTCCCAAGAGCAATATTACCTAGACATAGGGATAGGAGGATTGGTTGCCTTTAAGCTTATGTGCGAATGTAATGCATGAATAATTGCTAGGGAGACAAGACATTGTAAAATAGTGATTAGGAGTAGGCTTTCTTCACCAAGACATCGGGTTTAAGGTAAATTAGAAAGTGGCATTAACATTAATGAAGAAAGATGAATTCTTGAATACATAAGAGTGGATAGGATAAGTCGGAAACCCCAACAACATCATCATTCCATATTTTACATCAATCTCTTTTGCTTCTTTCAATCCAATTGATCAAAAACTTGCATTCATGTTTATTTTCTGCAATTCAAACACAATGATTTTGTTTACAAGTCTCATTTAATCAACAAATCACATAACTGTCTATGCCGTGAGTCCTTTGGGAAACGGTACTTGGTCTTACCATTTTATTATTACTTGATATGATTCGGTAGTGTTAACAACAACATCAAATTTTTTTAACATTGATGATCATTATGCATATTGTGTGTTTAAAACACTTTGACACATGTCACCATCGTATGATAAAATCATCGTTAGAAGGCAAAGCGTTTGATATGTTACACTTAGATGTATGATCTTTTAAACGCTTATTTCATAAGGTTGTTTAAGCTTTAATATATCATTTAGTTATGCTCGACAGAACTATTGTTCAGATACTATATTCTTTTGTTCAAACACTATGGTGATTAGACACTATATCAGAAGATCTATAGCATTTGGCGATTTTCATGTCCATGCATTAGACACGTTCAAGATATCAGATAATTATATATCATTTGATGGCATTTTAGGGCATTATACTAATATCTTAGATTATTTGTTCTGTCAAACGCTTAGTAGCTCAACACATTTGGATATTATATCTTAAGCATCAATGTTTACTTGGATTAAGTTTCTATTATATTATATTTTATTTATGTTAAGACATAGTTTACTTTTAAGTATTTTATTCTTTATAAATGTTTATCTCGTTTAATACTCTAGATAGATTGTTATATCTGATAGACACTTATTTCATTAAGTATTTTTCTTTTATCACATGCAATCGTTGAGTAAATTTTGTTAAACTTCAAAACATGAGTTAATAGACAGTCTAGTCTTTCCAAACGATCTTGTCTTAACAGAAGGTGTTAGGTGAACACAGTTGACACGAGTGGTGAACATGGTGGCGTGATGTGGTTATGGTCGTTGGCTTGACATCTCGTGATGAAGCATGAAGAAGATGGAGATCTAGTAAAGATAACGTTATGGTTGACGATATAGATCATGGTGGTTGCTGGCAACAGGGTTTAGAGTTGTTGTCGGCAACATTTTGACCATGGCTGGTGAGAGATTGAAAATGATGGACACATGGCATCATTTCATTGGCTAGATTCAAGAGTGAAAGATTGTCATGAGGCAACATCTTAAAGGATCTGATTTTATGAGTCGTAGGAGGGGTGAAAATAGGGAAATAAGGTGTAACGACAAAAGCTAATTTTGTGGCCCAATTTCTGAAAAAGTAAGTGTATAAGTAAAAGCTAGAGGTTTATTTAGCTTCTTGTATATTTCTTTTTAGAATTTACTAATTTTGGCCTTATTTTATAACTTGGAACAATTCAATTTCACACTTTGAATAAATCAAAATTTAACTTCAGTTGCATCAACAAACATTAGAATATTCAAAAGTAATTTATGCAACTAAAAATCTATTTTACAAACATTTTATTTCACAATTTTAATAAGCCCCATTATCACAAATCTTATTTAAATCAATATTTTAAACACAAAAATTTGATCAATATTGATTGACATGAATCTTAACTGAAAACTAAAATATGTTGGGATATTTTATGGGCATGTGTAATGAAAATGTTATAATCTTTAGGCTTTATAATGGGAGGAATGTTATGTAGGTTTTAACAATTCATTTTGCGCATGATGAATGCATATTTATGTCCACGTTTATGTTTTAAAATTCAAATTTTTTATGAGATTCTTGTGCTTAAATAATTGATTTAAAGTCAATTTGTGACAATTGGATTTATTGGGCTTGGGAATTAAATATGCTTAAAATGTGATTCTTAGTTGCATAAATTATTTTGGATGTCCTAATGTTTATTTGTCGAGCTGAAGTTAGAATTTTATTCATTTAAAGCATCAAATTGAATGGTCAAAGCTGGTCCAACCTGGTCAACGTAGGGCTCCTATGCAATTTTGAAAAGAAAGAGATGGCTAATGTGCAATTAGAGGAAATTTCTAGACTTTTGTGCAATTTTGAATAAAATAATAAAGGTTGAAATGTAATTCTGGGCAAGTTTAAATCTGTTAGATATTTTAAAAGATAATTTGGAGAAAATATATCTTAAGATATTTTATTTGATATTGTTAAATAATTACCTTATTTAACTATATCAATAAAAATCAAAAGATAATATTTGCCAAATCTTTTTGAATCTAGAAAAGATATTATCAAATATTCTCAAAAATTGATTAAATCTGTTGAATATTTGAAAGATAATAGATATAAGATAAAAAATCTTACCAACAGAAGATTTAGAGTCCAAGCCCAATCAAGCCTATATAAAGAGACCCAGGGGAGGCATAACTCATTCATCCACTACTCATCTCACTTTTATTTTGCCATGTATTATATTCCATCCATAGAGGGCTAAGCTTCTAGGGCTATTCCACTATAATTTCATTATGGATTCTAAGGTTAAGTTGAAATAATGCAATTGTTTCTTTTGATTATTGATTTGAGTTGCTATCTTTCTATGTCTTTCATCTCTCAATCATATTAAAAGCAATGATTTTTGCATCATAACGTGTTTGAATCTACATGCATATTAATCATATGAGTTCAAGGGTTCCTAGGTTTGGTTGATAATCTACTTTGATTAAATTTAGGAACTTTCATATGATTAAATGAGTTTTTGCTATTAATTGAGAATGTACTTTGATTGGTGGTAATAATTTCAACTATAATTAATTGAGAATTTACTTTGATTAATTAGCTTTTAATTTGGTTACAAGATTTAAGAATAGACATGATTAAACACTATTAAAAAAGAAGTGCTTCGTTTCTCACACCAAGAGGGGGGGGGGGGGGTGAATTGGTGATGTGTAAAAATGATTGCTTTTAAAAACTTTTTCTCAAAGTAGGAAGTCTTTAAACTTTTCTTGAATCGCAACTAATTGTGTATGCAATGAAACCATAAGCGTATTCGAATGCAATGACAGTATAATCGGCTTAATGAAGAGAGATGGGATAAGAAAATTAAAACACTATAGTTTAGACTAGTTCGGCCAAGCCTACATCCAATGTCCTTCCACTCAATCCGAGATAAAAGCCAATGCACTATAAAGATCTGAGTTTTTACACCAAGGGCTTTACAACGACCTCACGTCAAAATGTAAATCACTTCTCTAACTCTAAGTATAGGCAGTACACAAAACAAACAAGCAGCAAGAACAATCCTCTTCTACTGTGAACCCCTTTGAGATACCCCTCAAAGTAAAGAACTACATTCTTCTTCCTGTATACACCACAGGGAACACCAGCAACAATCAATGTTTATCAAAGCTTTTCCTGATCACGTAGAAAGCACCTTCCTATGCAGAACGATCAGTCTTTTCTTATCAGTCACTTGCTTCACAAGAAATCCTCAAGACTTTATCTCCACGGTAATTCTTGATTCTTGGAGCTTTTCTTCTTTTGTAAGATTTCAAAGAACACACTGAAAAAGATAAGAAAGTGTCAAGATCAATTCTTCTTACAAAAATCAAATCATGTTACGATATATAGTATAAGACAAATCAGACGTGTTTTAATCGATTACGCTATTAATCTAGTCAAGTACAATTCACAGTTATAACAGATTAACAACAGTCAAATGCATTAATTGAAAGTGCAATTAATGTAATCGATTTGTAATAAATGCTTTGTCAACATATTTAAAAATATGACCGTTGTGACAGTTATGTCAAGCATTTAAACAGTTTTCAAAACTTTAACAGACTTAGTCGAATACTAGATGCATGCAATCGATTAAGTAGAAACATCTAGCATATACTTTAAAACTTTTCTTCTCAACATTCATCATAGCAGACTTGAAAAATATTTGTGCAAACATACAAGTTTTAATCGATTTAACCAATAATGTAATCGACTTAAAACTTGTTGTTTTGCCACACTTTAAAGTTCAAATAGTTGAAGCTAGATGCTTGTGATTTTTCATTTCTGAAAACTCATATTATGCATATACAAATAAAAAACACATTTTTAACACAGTAATATGCAATAATCAACATAATATGTTCACAATTATGCTTATACAAATATAACACAGTAAGCATATAAGCATGTAACATGTAACATAGTACATACACATGTGTTTTCATTAACTATGTGTTGTCATCATAAAAAACACAAATATCATTGAGATTGTGCGTTTAGCTAATCCATTTCTCCCCCTATCAACAATCTCAACAATCTTCCCCCTTTTTTTATGATGCACAACCATGATTAATAAAACCATGTTGTACAGTCACAATCACAGATTAAGACAACCAAACGTTTTATCCCTATGTCTAGGCAATAGTCCCTTTGGGTGAAATTCTCCGGATCCTGGTTCCTAGTTATTTCCCAATAACAAAGAAAGCCATACATCATGATATGAGTGATCAAAACATAACAAACATTAAGTAAAGGAGAAAATCATTAACAATTAATGAAAGAAGCATAAAATAATTCAAAACATATCTAAATACATGATAGTTTAGAGGTTACATCTTCCCCAACAACAAATGAGTTTAGTTCTCCATTGTCATGGAGAAACTTAATGTACAATGATGGAAGAATGAGATAAAAATCCTAGAAAGAGAAGAGGATAGCTCCCGCATGCCAAATCTTCCTCCAAAGGGTCGAAAAGTGTGTTTTTGAGCTTCAATCGTCAAAAGATACAAACCCTAACATGTAGAGGTCCTTAAATAGATCAGAAACAAAGTCCAAGGCCCAACACGCTGGCGCTTAGCGCCCCTAGTTCGGGCAATCAGGCGAGCTTGCGAGAGGAGTGACATTGAGGGCCTTGAAAAGAGCAACCAGCCGTCTTACGGTACATGGAGTCTGGCGCTCAGCGTCCTTGAAAGGGCGCCCCGGGCGTCGTACGGGTCAAAACTAGCGCTCAGCGTCCCTGGAAGGGCGCCCAGGCGTGGTGCGGGAAGAAAACTGGCACTCTGGTTGACTTTTCTACATTCTGGTGTACTTTTCTACACTAGTTGACTTTTCTGCATTCTGGTTGACTTTTCTGCATTCCAACTATTTGGTACTTTAACTCTTCTTTCAAATAATTCCAATAGCCTACAAAATCAAGGGAATTTAGTGATAAAATCATCAAGGATAACCACAACTCTCTTATTCACAAAACTAAAGCAAAAACATGAGTTAAAGCAAGTTTCTAACTCAAAAATTTAGTATCAAAATTACATCATAGATAACGGTATTGTCAACCGTTATTAGGTACCACCAAAAGCATTGATCCTTAATGCATAATCCAATTTTCTATGTAGTTTAGAGAATGATTTTCGAAGCTTTGACATCTTATTTTCATGTCTTTTGAATTGGTGGACAACAAACCTCTCAAAGTATGTTTGAGGTCGGAACTGATAACTTGATGTTTCAAATTTAATGGGTTCAGCTTCCTCTGTTCCAGAAAGATTTTCATCTCTGAAGGATCAACCATTTTCATTTCTACTAAGCCCCATGTGATCTAGAAACAGCTTCTCAATCACGTTTCTTTTATTTCAACCAACAATTATTTCATTTGTGACGTCCACCCCATGAAATTTTAATACTCGGCTAATGAAAATAGCATATGGAAGGGGATATTCATTTAGTATTGTGACTTTCATCATATGATCACCTATTACAAATGCCATATTTGTTTGTATTTTTGTCCTTAGTGCATGCAGTAGATAAACATCCTGATAGGGCTAAGGCTAAGAAAGGGAAGTGAAGAAGGACTGTTAAAGACTCTTTCTTAATTTTCTTTCTCAAAGTCTTAGTAGGATTCTCTTTAATATGTTTATATGTGTTTTGTAGGGTCTAATAAAGCTAGGAGATCATGGATCAACTAGCCAAGAAACTTGATAAATCAAGAAGCAAGGAAACATCAAGAATGAAGAAGCAAGCCAAATCTTCACTTAGAGGAATGTTGGAATCTACACTTGGATGCATAGTAAGCTGCTTTGGAAGCCCACATGAGTCACATACCAACCAGCAACTTGGTTGAAGTTGAAGAAAGCCTAGTGCTCAACAGATGAGGGTTTGCGCCTAGCGTCAACAAATGCACCAGTTGCCACTCACGTTTCTTCACCAGCTTCTTGTTTGATAGGCCACGTAGCCACTCAGGTTTTCTTTCCACTTGCACAGCTGGCCCTTTCATCATAGCTAACGTAGCTAAGTGTAGGCGTGAACCAGGAGCTTTGTTTCTCCTTTAAATACCCTTCTCCATTGCTTGTAACGGGCACCTTTGATTTGAATGAAGAATAGTTTTCTGTTGATGTTGTCCAGAACTTTCTTCTTATTGAAGGTCACCGAGAGAGAGCTTGAGAGTTTCCTCTAGCCTCTCTCCCTAGCTAGGCTCCATTACTAGTACATCTCCACCCATCTGCATCACATTTCAGCACCCAAATCTCTGCCTCCATTTCACTTCCCAATTCACAGAACACCACCGTTCGAAATTGTGCTTCAGTTTCTCCTTCACCGAACCACTGTTTCATTCCACTTACTTTTCTGTTTCCTCCAGTCATCTTCAACCCATTCCGCTACATTGGCGAAGCACCTCTTCCATTGCTGGGTGCTTCTATGGTCCAAGTCAGAGGTGAGCTTGGTTGATTTGTTCCTCCACCCGAATCAACCAATCCGTTCTTTCATCACATCCTCTGTTGTTAATAGTCTATGATCTTCACTTCTTAGAAGCAGAATCTAGGTAATGATAGATACATAAATTCTTTCATCTTTACTTAGATGATCGGTACAAAATGAGTCATAATTTCCTATCATATTGCAATTTCTCAAACAGTCATTATATATGTCCACTTTGCTGATACCAGTTACACCAAGATGTGACTTCAAGCCTATTGATTGAAAACCAGCAACTATTCCCCAATCGACATCATCAATATTAATGTCTACACCTTTTACTTTAGACATAAGACAATTTCTCTCTGTCTTCAAGTTTGCGTAGAACACTTTCACTAGATTCGGGTAATGATCTCCTTCAAATTCTACAACCTTGGTTAGGTCGGAGTGAAGTACCCATTCCTAAAACAGAAACCCTTCAGTGCGAAAGAAAGAACTGTTCATACACTGGTGTTGAAGGATCTCTTTGAATCCCCATTTACATATAAAGTCAGTATGTTGCTCATCATCACTGAACCATCCAAATGGGTTTGCCTCTCTCACCATGAGAGTAGGGCGCTTTCCTCGTCGAGAAGATGAAGAGGCCATATTAGATGTTGAAGTGTTTAGAGAGGTCTTAGCACAAATAAGTGTTAGCAAAATGATGAAGATGAAGTTTTGATGATGTCCAAATCAAGTCAAGAAGAAATCAAGATGTTATGAAGACTTGTATTGCTATGGAAAAGCTTTTGTAATAATTGTAATTTAGTGTCTAGGACTTAGACATTTAGTGTTTTTGATTCCATGTAATTCCATACCATATAATCAAAAACCAGAGTCCAAAGTGCACTGTTTTAATCGATTAAAATGAGTATTAATCGATTAAAACGAGACTGACACTGAAAACCAAAATTGCCTCTAGATTTATCGATTAAAGCTTGTTTTAATCGATTACATAATCGATTAATCCTGAGATTAATCGATTAAAACAGTCCGTTGGAGGTTCCAGAGTTGAAGACTAGCCGTTGCACTGGAATAATCGATTAAAGCCTAAATTAATCGATTAGTTAATCGATTAAACCTGAGAATAATCGATTAACACTAGCCGTTAGGGGTTTCAGATTTGAAAAACTAGCCGTTGTACTTAGTTTAATCGATTAATACTTGATTTAATCGATTAAAACAGTCAGATGGCTCATTTTCGAAGAATGGAAGAGCCTTTGGATGAGTCTATAAATAGACTCTCATTTTCCTCTCAAGGCATCAACTACTACTCTTC
This sequence comes from Vigna angularis, assembly GCF_016808095.1. NCBI lineage: Eukaryota > Viridiplantae > Streptophyta > Magnoliopsida > Fabales > Fabaceae > Vigna > Vigna angularis. The sequence goes on along the minus strand of NC_068971.1, from coordinate 19,661,834 downwards.
CCTTGTGCTCAAATACTCAGAAACTCTTGAGAATTGTGTGCTCTTGCTCAGCTAAGGACTCTCTGTCTGTAGAGTTGGTGAAATACTGCTACGGTGATAGAAGAATAGCTGGTTCATCCTTGGTGTATCTAAGGAAGTGTTCGGAAGAGAAAGTCATCCTTCGTGAAGTATTCGGAGGAAGTGATCATCCTTTGTGAAGATTCAAAGGAGGTGTTGTCTCATCTCTTGTGGCATCAAGAGAGGTGTTTTCTAAACTTTTACAAATTGTATCTTTGTGATTGTAGTTTGTAATTGTTTTGTGATTAGTGAATTGTTTATCTTGTTTTGAGATAAGCGACTGGACGTAGGATTGGTAAGATCCGAACCAGGATAAAATCATCTGTGCAAATTTCTCTCATCCTTACTCTATTTTATTGTTATTATTAATTGCTAAGTAAGTTTAATTGAGTAGAAATTTTTAAGGCACACGTTCTTAGTAAGAACCAATTCACCCCCCCTCTTGGTTTGTTATTCCACGCTAACCATTCCGCTGCAGCCGCTCTGACAATTGGTATCAGAGCTTGCTTTGATAGTCATTCAAATGGCAGGATCACATCAAACCTTTGCAGAGGGTGCATCAATCAATAGACCACCACTATTCACAGGTGAAAATTACGCATTTTGGAAGGTCAGAATGCAAATTTTTATGGAATCTATTGATATAGATATTTGGGATGCTGTTGTATCTGGTCCTTTTGTTCCAATTAACAATATGCAGGAACCAAAGCTCCGTGACCAATGGACTGCTGAAGATAAGAAAAAATTTGGTAATGATGTAAAAGCTCGTAATATTATTTGATCTGCTTTAACTGTTGACGAGTTTTACAGGATTTCTATTTGTAAAACTGCACAAGAAATGTGGGAAGTACTTAGAGTAACCCATGAAGGTACAGATGATGTTAATAGAGCTAGAAAGAATACCTTAATCCAGGAATACGAAATGTTCAGGATGAAGCAAGGGGAAACAATAGTAGATGTTCAGAAACGCTTCACCAACATCGTAAACCATCTTATTGGATTAGGTAAGTCTTTCGATACTGATGAGCTTAATATAAAAATTTTGAAATCTTTAGACAGGTCTTGGCAACCAAAAGTGACTGCAATTTCTGAGTCACAAAATCTCAACACAATGACCATGGCTGCATTATTTGGAAAGTTGAGAGAGCATGAACTTGACCTCGGAAGACTAGATGAAGAAGAAGCAAAAACTAAGAAAAAGACTCTAGCCTTCAAATCTGAGGTAGAAAAGAACAAAAGAAAAATGGAAGATGAAGACTCAGAAGAAGATGAAAATTTGAGTCTACTAATCAAGAGGTTCAATAGGTTCATGAAATCAAAAGGCAAAGGGAGATTCAGAAACGAAAAGAGAGAAAATCAAGGATCTTCCTCAAACTATAGATGCTATGGTTGCGGAGAAAAGGGACATTTAAAAGCAGACTGCCCAAATCAAAAGAAGGGTGAAAAAAAGAAAGAAAAGAAGTTCTTCAAGAAAAAGAAAGCATACATCGCATGGGACGATGACAACGAATCAATTTCTGACTCGAGTAGTTCTGATGAAGAAGCAAACATATGTCTAATGGCGGATGACGATGACTCTAGAAGCCAAGAATTATCAAAACCAAGGAAGTATATGTGGTGTCTTGACAGTGGATGTTCAAAACACATGACCGGAGATAAAAAGAAATTTACAAGCTTCCAGAAAAAGGAACGAGGCTTTGTCACCTATGGTGACAACAACAAAGGAAAAATCCTTGGAATAGGAGATATTGGAAGTGAAGATACCTTGATGATCAAAGACGCGCTATATGTGGAAGGATTAAAGCATAACTTAATTAGCATTAGTCAATTATGCGATAAAGGATTCAAGGTAACCTTCGAACAAAACTCTTGCACTATTTATAAAAATGATTCTTCTGAAATTGCTTTGAAAGGAATTAGGCATAACAATATTTATTTGATTGATTTAGAAAATGCATCAAATAGGAATATTTCATGTTTAGTAGTAAAAGAAGAAAATCCATGGTTATGGCATAAAAGAGCTGCACATATTCATATGCAACAATTGAATAAACTCATTTCTAAAGACTTAGTAATTGGTCTACCAAAACTAAAATATGTGAAAAATAAATTGTGTGATGCATGTCAAAAGGGAAAACAAGTGAAATCATCTTTTCATTCGAAAAATGTTGTTTCTAGTTTAAAACCCTTAGAACTTTTACACATGGATTTATTTGGTCCCTCTAGGATAAAAAGTTTTGGAGGAAATTATTATGCTTTAGTTATTGTAGATGATTATTCAAGATATACTTGGACTTTCTTTCTTACTCTTAAAAGTGAAGCTTTCAAAGAATTTAAAAAGTTTGCAAATTTAGTTCAAAATGAAAAGGATTTGAAAATAAAGGCTATTAGAAGTGACCATGGAGGTGAATTTCAAAATGAATCTTTTGAAACTTTTTGTGAAGAATATGGCATTTCTCATAATTTTTCTGCACCTAGAACTCCTCAACAAAATGGAGTTGTAGAAAGAAAGAATAGATCCTTAGAGGAACTTGCTAGAACTATGTTAAATGAATATAGTGTTCCTAAACAATTTTGGGCTGATGCTGTGAGTACTGCATGTTATGTATTGAATAGAATGCTCATTAGGCCAATTTTGAAATGTACTCCTTATGAACTTTTTAAAGGAAGAAAACCAAATGTTTCACATTTAAGAATTTTTGGATGCAAATGTTTTGTCTTAAATAATGGAAAACAAAATTTAGGAAAATTTGATTCTAAATCCGATGAAGCTATTTTTCTAGGATATTCTCTAACTAGCAAAGCTTATAGAGTTTTTAATCGGAAAACACTTGAAATAGAAGAATCTGTGCATGTTGTCTTTGATGAAATTGTGGATCTTGAGGTAAAACCTCTTGAGTCAGATGAATCAGATGCAGGTGAAAATGAAGACTTGCAAAAGACAACAAATGATGAGAAAATGAATAGTCCTCAAGATGATGAAGATCTAAACAAAATATGGCAACAACCTAGAGGATTATCATTGGACAACATCATTAGTGACATATCAAAAGGGGTAAACACTAGAAGAAATTTAGTTAATTTTTGTATGAATGTAGCTTTCATGTCGTAGATAGAACCTAAGAACATTAAGGAAGCTCTTCAAGATGAACAATGGTGTATTGCAATGCAAGAAGAACTCAACCAGTTTGAAAGAAGTCAAGTTTGGGAATTAATTCCTAGAGAAGATACTCATCAAGTAATTGGAACAAAATGGGTATTCAGAAACAAACTGGATGAAGATGGAAACATCACCAAGAATAAAGCTAGGCTTGTAGCTCAAGGATATAGTCAAGAAGAAGGTATAGATTATGATGAGACATATGCTCCAGTTGCCAGGTTAGAGGCAATACGCCTACTTCTTGCTTATGCATCTATAATGAAATTTAAATTATTTCAAATGGATGTTAAAAGTGCATTTCTAAATGGTTTTATAAAAGAAGATGTGTATGTTGAACAACCACCCGGTTTTGAAGATTTTAAATTTCCAAATCACATCTATAAATTAAAGAAAGCACTTTATGGTTTAAAACAAGCACCTAGATCTTGGTATGAAAGACTTAGCAATTTTCTTTTAGAAAATGATTTTAATAGAGGAAAAGTTGATTCCACTTTGTTTATTAAAAGAGTCGGAAAACATATTTTGATTATTCAAGTATATGTTGATGATATTATTTTTGGATCAACTAATAAATCTCTTTGTGAGGAATTTGCTAAGACTATGCAGGGTGAATTTGAAATGTCTATGATGGAAGAATTAACATTCTTCCTCGGTCTTCAAATTAAGCAAATGAAAGAAGGTACGTTCATCTCTCAAACTAAGTATTGTAGAGAAATTCTTAAGAAATTTGAAATGGACAAAGCAAAGGAAGCATCTACACCTATGGGAACCTCTTGCTATCTTGACAAAGATGAGTCAGGTAAAGAGGTAAATCAAACTAAATATAGATGCATGATAGGTTCTTTGTTATACCTTATTGCTAGTAGACCGGATATTATGCAGAGTGTTTGTGTGTGTGCTAGGTATCAATCTAGTCCTAGAGAATCTCACCTTACAGCAGTTAAAAGAATATTGAAATATCTAAAGGGAACTACATCCTTTGGTTTATGGTATCCATCAGGAACGGAACCTAGTCTTGTAGGTTTTTCAGATGCTGATTATGGAGGTTGTAAGATCGATAGAAAGAGCACTAGTGGAACATGTCATCTTCTAGGTAGTTCCTTAGTTTCTTGGAACTCTAAGAAACAAGCCTGTGTAGCTTTATCAACCACTGAGGCTGAATATATTGCTGCTGGAAATTGTTGTGCGCAAATTTTATGGATGAAACAGCAATTAGAAGATTATGACATTCATTTAGACCATATTCCACTTAAGTGTTATAATACAAGTGCAATAAATCTTACAAAGAATCCCATAATGCATTCTAGAACCAAGCACATTGAGATTAGGCATCATTTTCTTAGAGATCATGTACAAAAAGGAGATTGTGAAATAGAATATATTGATACACAACATCAATTAGCTGATATTTTCACCAAAGCATTGCCTAAGGAAAGATTTTTTGAGCTTAGAAAAGAGTTAGGGATATTGGAAATAGAAAAATAGGTACTCTTGGACTTAATATTGCATTTTTCGTTGCTTAAACAGGTTTAATCTACGTGTAAATCGATTAAAAGCGTTACTTTTCCATTTACGACTGGATTAATCGATTAATCTACGTATTAATCGATTACGTAATCGATTAAAATCCCATTTAATCGATTAAAACCGCTCCAGACTGTTTTTTAAAAAATGTTACCGTTTCTAACCGTTGCCAACGGCTATAAACGGTCAAAATCTCAAATTCTGAACGTTGGGGAGCCTTCTTAAGCCTATTTATACCTCCCTTGGTCTCCACTCTCCATACTTGAACCAATTTTGAGCCTTTACCTCTTGCTTTCTCTTTTTCTTTCATCAAAATCTTTGCTTTCATCCATTGAAATGGCTGAACCTTCCAGAAGAAGAAGACGAAGAACAAGTGAAGTTTCGGAAAATAATATTCGCAGAAGAGATGCTACCATAGACGGGTGGCTCTCCGATGAGCAAGATCATCATTCATTCTCCACATTTTGGAAGGAAAGGAAGCTCATTACACAAAAGTTCATTGATCTCTCATGGTACACATACTACAACTTCTCCTTTCCCAATCTCATCATTGAACAAGGAGTCCAACACATCATGGAACTCCGAGGGAAGTACTATCCCGATCTTGTTCGAATATTCTATTTCAACTTAAAGGTTTGTGATGGGGTTTTTCGAACAAGGGTCAAAGGTGTAGACATTGTCTTGGATAATGAGATTTGGACAAATGTGGCCAAAGTCCCTGTTCTTGCAAATTCTCAAAACATTCCAAATGACTTTCCTCACTTCAACAAAATAATGGTGTATCAATCATTTCTCCGAAATCCTAGACAACGCAACAATCGCCTCTTTCTTGCTGGTGGCCTCAAAATGGAAGAACGCCTTTTGCATTACATTATTGTGTGGCTTTTGTGCCCTAAAGGGTCAAATCATGCACAGTGTTCTGAAACTGATCTCATCGTTATGCATGCAATTACTCAGAGCATTCCACTCAACTGGCCTCACCTGATTCAAACAATCATGCTCAAAGCCAAAAGGTCAGATCTTGCACCTCTTCCATATCCTCTCCTTGTCTCCAAAATTTGTGAATACAAAGGAGTAGATATCTCAAATGAACATTTTGAGCATGTCCTACCGGGTTATAAGATTGGAGAAAATTCCCTCAGGCAAATGGGCTTTATCCAACAAGGACTCTCCTACATTCACCTTGAGGATGCCATTGGTGAGCAAGCAAGTGAAGACGATGATGCAAATATTCCCATACCTGACCCTACAAATGTTGCTGGCCCATCTCAAATCCATGAGGACTATAGTTTAGAGAGTCTCTCTAGACAAATTATTGAGATGGCTTGCCTTCAAAACACTCGTCATGAAGAAATATGTACTCATCTAAAAAATCTAGACAATAGGATTTCAGGATTAGAGCGCCACTTTAATAGTGACGAAAGTGATGAGTTCTAGATCTTATTTCTTAGTTATCTTTATAATTGTATGCTTGTCTATTTAAATTCAATAAAATGTATGTTTTTTTTAATATTTCTATGCATATCTGCTTTTATTAAGGGGGAGTATAAGTCCTAATAAATTTAGGGGGAGAAACTTAAACACAACTTTTTAATTATGATCAAAAAGGGGGAGAAAATAATTTAAAAGCTTATTTGCTTATTAGTGTTTCCTCACTAATGCACTCCTTCTTCCATAAGTTGTGCTTTAAATACAGGTTATTCCAAAAGCTTTAAATCAAGGAGTTTTTGATCATCATCAAAAAGGGGGAGATTGTTAGCAAAATGATGAAGATGAAGTTTTGATGATGTCCAAATCAAGTCAAGAAGAAATCAAGATGTTATGAAGACTTGTATTGCTATGGAAAAGCTTTTGTAATAATTGTAATTTAGTGTCTAGGACTTAGACATTTAGTGTTTTTGATTCCATGTAATTCCATACCATATAATCAAAAACCAGAGTCCAAAGTGCACTGTTTTAATCGATTAAAATGGGTATTAATCGATTAAAACGAGGCTGACACTGAAAACCAAAATTGCCTCTGGATTAATCGATTAAAGCTTGTTTTAATCGATTACATAATCGATTAATCTTGAGATTAATCGATTAAAACAGTCCGTTGGAGGTTCCAGAGTTGAAGACTAGCCGTTGCACTGGAATAATCGATTAAAGCCTAAATTAATCGATTAGTTAATCGATTAAACCTGAGAATAATCAATTAACACTAGCCGTTAGGGGTTTCAGATTTGAAAAACTAGCCGTTGTACTTAGTTTAATCGATTAATACTTGATTTAATCGATTAAAACAGTCAGATGGCTCATTTTCGAAGAATGGAAGAGCCTTTTGATGAGTCTATAAATAGACTCTCATTTTCCTCTCAAGGCATCAACTACTACTCTTCCCTTGTGCTCAAATACTCAGAAACTCTTGAGAATTGTGTGCTCTTGCTCAGCTAAGGAAACTCTGTCTGTAGAGTTGGTGAAATACTGCTACGGTGATAGGGGAATAGCTGGTTCATCCTTGGTGTATCTAAGGAAGTGTTCGGAAGAGAAAGACATCCTTCGTGAAGTATTCGGAGGAAGTGTTTCATCCTTTGTGAAGATTCAAAGGAGGTGTTGTCTCATCTCTTGTGGCATCAAGAGAGGTGTTTTCTAAACTTTTACAAATTGTATCTTTGTGATTGTAGTTTGTAATTGTTTTGTGATTAGTGAATTGTTTATCTTGTTTTGAGATAAGCGACTAGACGTAGGATTGGTAAGATCCGAACCAGGATAAAATCATCTGTGCAAATTTCTCTCATCCTTACTCTATTTTATTGTTATTATTAATTGCTAAGTAAGTTTAATTGAGTAGAAATTTTTAAGGCACACGTTTTTAGTAAGAACCAATTCACCCCCCTCTTGGTTTGTTATTCCACGCTAACCATTCCGCTGCAGCCACTCTGACAATAAGGGTTTAGTGTTGTGCAATATGAAGTGAATACGGTGCATACAAAATTCTCAATCCCAGTTTTTATAAGGGCGTACATTATATAGTATCAAGCCCATTTAAAAAAAATGAAAACCAATAAGAGAGAAAATTTAATTGATTTTATTACTATTAGAATGGACTTTGTGTCTAACACTGTTTCACTCAGAAATAGAGAACCACACACAGATTATAATCGATTCCTTTATTAACCTAACCGATTAAAAATCGTGCAAATAATATTTCATATAAACAGATCAACCAGATAGGCACTCAACAAACATGCACATAACAATAAACTTCTTAGGATTAATCCTATTACTCTTTGCTTTATAACCAATGCCTTGTCTATTTATTGTTCTCCCTAAAGATCTTAACACAACATCTAAATTATCTTTTCCTTGAGTGAATTTTGTTAGAGTGCTTGTTAAGTAATCGTTTTTCTCTTGATGAACAGGGCAATTTTCACAATTTTTCTCTACAATCTTTATTTCAATTTTAATAGTTTTTGCAAATTGTAAAGCAATTTCTAATTCCTTTTTCAGCTTATAATTTTCCTCTAGAAGGGTATCAATTCGATATCATAGTCTTTTCTTTCTGAGTTTAATCGATTTACCTTGTACTGAAGTCGCATGGCTTTTGCATGTATTTCTTGAAAGACGTCTAGTATCAAGTCGTACTTAACCTCAATTGGTTCGCTTTCAAAATCATTGTCGCAGTCATCAGAATGTGCAGATCCTGCCATGAAACATAGATTGGACTCCTCCTCAACATTACAATCATCATCACTGGATGAATCATCATCACTAGATGAATCATCATCACTGGATGAATCATCATCACTATTCTCCTAGGCTATATAAGCTTTTCTCTGCTTGTTCTTCTTATCTTGTGGATACTTGGTGTTAGCCTTCTGCCTGTTTTTCACTTTTGGACAATCCGGCTTTATATGACCATCCTTGCCGCATTCATAGCATGTGATAATGTTGGTCTTTGAGCTCTTCTTTCCTCCTCTTGAATAACCTGCATTATCAGTTGCAATATTTCTATTCTTCATTAATTTATTAAACTTTCTTACCATCATGTTCATGATTTCCTTTTCTGGCATTTATGCATCTGACTCAGCCTCAGATTCAACTTTCTTGGAGGATCTTATGCTTGCAGCTTTGAGAGCAATCGATTGATTTTGCTCAATTTCTTCTTCATCTCTCAATCTACCAAGCTCTAGCTCATGCTCCCTAAGATTGCTAAACAAGGTTTCCATATTCATGTTAGTCAAATCTTTAGATTCAGATATAGAAATTACCTTTGGTTGTCAACTTCTGTTCAGACTCTTTAAGATTTTGATGTTGATTTCTTCTTCCTTGTCAAATATCTTGCCGAGAACCATCAAATGGTTTACGATGTTTGTGAATCTTTTCTGCACATCATAGATAGTCTCTCCAACCTTCATCCTGAACATTTCATATTCCTACACAAGAGTATTCTTTCTAGCATGTTTTACCTCATCAGTTCCTTCATGTGTTACTTCAAGAACTTCCCAAATTTCTTTGCTGTCTTGCATTGGGAAACCCTGAAAAATTCATCCATTGTTAGAGCAGAGGAAATTATATTACGAGCTTTAACGTCATACTGTGCTCTCCGGTTCTCATCTTGAGTCCACTCAGAAAAAAATTTTAAAACATTTTTCCATTAACAACATGAGTGGGTTCAAATGGACCATGAGTGTAGCATCCCATACACCTTTATCCACTGATTCAAGAAAAATTTGCATCCTAATTTTCCAGAAAGAATAATTTTCACCTGCAAATAGAGGTGGTCTATTTGTTGATGCACCTTCACCAAATGTCTGAGAAACAAAAGCCATTTTCAGGATCGAATCAATTAGACAAAAATATTAATCGATTTGTTTTTCAAATATCATTTGAAAACCAGCTTTGGTGCCAATTGTTAAAAAAGAAGTGCTTCGTTTCTCACACCAAGGAGGGGGGCGGTGAATTGGTGATGTGTAAAAATGATTGCTTTTAAAAACTTTTTTGCAAAGTAGAAAGTCTTTAAACTTTTCTTGAATCACAAGTAAATTTGTATGCAATGAAACAGTAAGCGCATTCGAATGCAATGACAGTATAATCGAGTTAATGAAGAGAGAAGGGATAAGAAAATTCAAACACTACAGTTTAGACTGGTTCGACCAAGCCTACCTCCAGTGTCCTTCCACTCAACCCGAGATAGAAGCCAATGCACTATAATAATCTGAGTTTTTACACCAAGGGCTTTACAGCGACCTCACGTCAAAATGTAAATCACCTCTCTAACTCATTAATCTAAGTATAGGTTGTACACAAAACTAAGAAGCAACAAGAACAATCCTCTCCTGCTGTCAACTCGTTTGAGATACCCCTCAAAGTCAAGAACCACGTTCTTCTTCCTATATACACCATAGGGAACACCAGCAACACTCAGCATTTGCTAAAGCTTTTCCTGATCACATAGAAAGCACCTTCCTGTGTAGAACGATCAACCTTTTCTTATCAGTCACTTGCTTCACAAGAAATCCTCAAGACTTTATCACCATGGTAATTCTTGATTCTTGGAGTTTTTCTCTCTTCTGTAAGATTTCAAAGTACGTACTGAAAAAGATATGAAAGTGTCAAGATCAATTCTTCTTATAGAAATCAGACGCGTTTTAATCGATAATGCTATTAATCTAATCGAATTCAATTCACAGTTATAACAAATTAACAACAGTCAAATGCATTAATTGAAAGCGCAATTAATGTAATCGATTTGTAATAAATGCTTGGTCAACATATTTAAAAATATGACTGTTGTGACAGTTTGATGACAAATTTCTGAACACCAAAAAACGGTGCCAAAAACTTATTTAACCCTCGACAAGTGTACCGAATCGTATCAAGTAATAAACATGGTAAGACCAAGTATCGTTTTCCCAAGAGACTCACGACACTAAACAATTATGTGATTACTCAACTAATTAAGACTCTAAAGAACATATTTTTGGGTTTTAAATGCAAATGCAATAAAATAAACATGAATGCATGAATGCAATTTGATCAATTGAGGTTAAACACAATAAAGAATGGATGAAGTTGATGATATTGATGTTGGGGTTTAGATTTAACCTAATTCACTCTCATGCATATATGAATTCATCTTTCTTTTACATTAATGTTAATGTCACTTTCTAATTTACCTTGCGAAGAAAGTCTATCCTTAATTACGAGTTCATACAATTCTTAGCATCCCTAATAATTAATTCTGAAGCACAGAAGCTTAAAGGCAACCAATCTCATATCCCTATGTCTAGGCGATATTACTTTTGGGAGAAATTCCCCGGATCTAGATTTTACCGTATGTTTCCATATCACTAAAATCAATAATCATGACATCGAATGAGTTAAACAATGCATGCTTTGAGCAATGAGGAAAAACCCTAACTAATGATGAAAGAAAGCAAGTATCTTAAAGAAGATTTTTAAACACAAATTCAATACATGAGAGTTTACAAAGGTTACATCTTTCCCAACAATAATAGGGTTTAGCCCTCCATCGTCATGGAAAAACTAGATGAATAATGGAATGAAAAAGAAAAAACCGAGAAAGAGAAGCGGAGAGCTGTCACCATCCCCAAATCTATCCCTAAGGGGTGAAAAGTGTGTTTTTGTGCTTAAGCCATCAAAAGATACAAACCCTAGGACGTGCAAGTCCTTAAATAGGGCATAAAAATAACAGAAAATAAGTCCAAGCCCATAAAAACAAAAGAAAACCGGTCCAAGCCTACTTAGAATGGCGCTCAGCGGTATTTTACCGCTGAGCGGTAATAGCGCATGATCCATTTTGCCCCCAGCTGCTGTTTTTGCCCCTCAGCGGTGATTTTGGCACCTGAAAAGTGGCGCTCAGCGGAACTTTTTCTGTATTCTGGTTGACTTTTCAGCATTTTGGTTGACTGGTTGACTTTTTTGGTTGACTGGTTGACTTTTTTAGTTGACTAGTTGACTTTTCTGGTTGACTGGTTGACTTTTCTGCATTCCAATCATTCGGTACTTCAAATCTTCTTTAAATCATTCCAAAAATCTACAAAATCAAGGAAATTTAGTGATAAAATCATAAAGCATATCCTCGACTCTCTTATTCACAAAACTAAAACCAAATCATGAGTCCAAGCAACCTTCTAAGCCAAAAAGGGTGCGTTAAGTATCAAAATTACGTATAAAAATAACGGTTTTTGAACCGTTATCACAATTATGTCAAGCATTTAAACAATTTTCAAAACTTTAACAGACTTAGTCGAATACAAGATGCATGCAATCGATTAAGTAGAAACACTTAGTATATATTTGACAAATTGTCTTCTCAACATTCATCACAACACATTTGAAAAATATTTGTGCAAACATGCGAGTTTTAATCGATTTAACCAGTAATGTAATTGACTTAAAACTTGTTGTTTTGCCACACTTTAAAGTTCAAATAGCTGAAGCTAGGTGCTTGTGATTTTTCATTTTTAAAAACTCATTATGCATATACAGATAAAGAACACATTTCTAACACAGTAGTATGCAATAATCAACACAATATGTTCACAATTATGCTTATACAAATATAACACAGTAAGCATATAAGCATGTAACATGTAACATAGTACATACACATGTGTTTTCATTAAGTATGTGTTGTCATCATCAAAAACACAGATATCACTGAGATTATGGGTTTAGCTAATCATGTTCTCCTCCTGTCAACAATCTCACCAAACACAATAGAATTTGATTAAGAATGTACTTTAATTGAATTCATTGTGAATAATTTAGAAAGGTCTTGCATTTGATTGAGAATCTACTTTGGTTAACTGCATGATCGCCCTCAAATTAATTAAGAATGTACTTTAGTCAAGTTGAAACTTGAACAATAATCAATTGAACAATGATCTGTGGATAACCAATGATGAATCTATCTTAGAAAAGAAGTGGAATTAGCCTATTTCATAATAATGTTTTCTAAGTTTCCTCTTTGTTCTTTAAACATTCTTCAAACATTAATTCTATTAGCATAGTTTCTCAGTTTTATTCTTGAGCGTTGCATAGCATTCATAAGATTCAAATATTGAAAAGCAATTCCGTATTCGTTGGGAGACGACTCAGGGTTACTTTAACCCTATATCTACTTTCTTGAATACTACTTAGCAATACTGAAATTGCCTCGAAAAGTAGTATTAATTTAATAGCTTCAACGACGGCGTATCAAATTTGGTGTCGTTATCGGGGATTACGGTTAGTATTTTAAATATTTTGATTCTTACTTATTTTAATTTTTATTTATTTATTTTCTTTCCTAATGCATATACATTTAATTTAGTGTGAGTTTTTTTTTGTAGTCTTTAGTTATTCTTATTTTAGGAAAAATCTTTGTTCTTGTTTTAATTAAGAATTTCTCTTAAGAAATACTTGAGGCTAGTTTGAACATACTCTGGCTAGGAAAGACTTGGTACTTAAGTTGTCCACTGTGACACACCTCTCTTTCTTGAAAGTGGACCCAAATAAAGTCTCTCTTGTATCTTATTTGAAATCTTTCTCTAAAGCAAGAACAAAAGAAAAAAGAAGAAGTCAAAAACAAAGAAACAACTTCAAGCAGACTGCGTAGTGCATGACCCAAGCTAACTCGGGAGAATTTTATCAAATTAACCTGGAAGTTGAAAGGAATTTGCGTAAGCTACAAAGAAGTTTTAAATTTGGGTGTTCTACTGAGGGAACTGATAACGGTTGAATATACTATTATCTGTGGTTCAATTTTGATACTAAATCAATCCTTTTTACTTAGAAGCTTGCTTGAACTCTTGCTTTTAGCTTATTTTGATGAATAAGAGAGTTGAGGTTATACTTGAGGATTGTATCACTGAATTCCCTTGATTTTGTAGGTTATTAGTATGATTTGGAAGAAGAGCAAAAGTATCAAGGGGTTGGAATTTAGGAGGGACATTTAAAACATCAGAAAAGGAGCACAGGAGGTCAAGTAGTGCGCTTGGGCGCCCCATTAAGGGCACTGAGCACCAGTTTTGAAATGTAGGGCACCTGGTGATAGACGGGGCCCAAGCCCAATTAGTTTAGTGTAGTATTTCTTTTACTTTTATTAAAACATGTGTAAAAGGTGTTAGGCATGTGCTAGATAGGAGGGACTTTTAGTCTTATATATAGCCATGTCACCACCTCTTGTAAGATACTTTTGAGCATAATGAATTGTTATTCTGTTGAGAACACTCCAGAGCAATTCTACCTTGAAAGTCAAGGCTAGAGAATCCCAAAGGATCTCCTCTAGCCACCTTCCCTTCACACTGCATCTTTCATTTTCCATTTACACTTCAGATCTCTCTTACCTCCACCACGTAACCATTTTTATTCCACTCTGCCTCAACCGCGTGGATTGCTTACGCTATCGCTGCCACGCAAGCTTATTCCCTCGCGAGTTTCCTCAGCACAACACTGCATCTTCATTTCGCGAATCTTCATCTACTTCACTCTCGAGAGAAAGCTCTTCCACCACGAACCACATCGTTTCCGCAGACCTCCCCGTAAATCATTTTCCACCTATTAATTCCCTTCTCGCCGACTAAAATCACTTCCTCACCGTTCAAATCCGCTTCCGCATCACACCCTAGGTTTTCCACCGAACAAACCTCCAATCCTAGGGTTCCTAATTCTTCCGCTGCCTCATCTGTTTCTCCTTGGCAGAATCTTAGGATTCACGGGTCAAATCGTTTCTTAAGCTGCTTCTCGGTATTTCCTCTCGATCAAATCCAGATTTCACGTCGTCTCCGGATTCAGCTCAAGCCGTCAGCTATCAAGTGGTATTCAGAGCCTAGGTTAGGCGCGTCCGCTTGAGCTAAGTATCTCGTTTCTTTCTAATCTGAGTTACTCTTCGTTGATTCTCAAATTTTCTGTCTCGATCTGTTCTCTGTTCTTGAGATTCAATCTGTGCGTTTGGTTTTTTTCAAATTTTTCGTGTTGTTGATTATCATTCGTGCAATGTCTTGAGTATTTTACTTTGTCTTGTTCATTGTTTTTGGTTTCTGTACATCAATTACTGCTTACAGTAGGTTCTGGTTGAGTCAATTTGTGTGTGCCAGATTTACTTTGAATCTTTTCTTCATCTTAATCGGTCCAAAATTTTGTTTGAGTCATTTTATTTGAGCATCATATTCTGTTTTTGTCAAAGTCATGTTCAGTTGCTTATTTGTCATAAATTCTGGGTTGAAACCGTGTTTTGATTGAGCTGAACAATCTGATTGAATGTTCCTTATCTGCACTCCATATGAGCTATGACAAACTCGCTTAGAGCTCGAGTGCATGATGGATGACATCAGATTCAGCTTTCATTTTTTTTTGCAGTATTATAATTGCCTTTGTGTTGATTTGCAAGTGAACGAGAGTTGAACTCTGTGAGACATTTGAGCAAGTACCATGTGCATACCATATAAGTAATGACTTGCTTAGGCAATGCTTGGTTGCACTGAGAAAACTCCAACAAAGTTCAAATTGCAGTTGGCCGATCTGCACATGCTTTGCTTGAGTCCTTTTTCATGGTTTTTAAATCTGTTTGGCATTTAGATCATTGATGGACATCTTGCATTAATTTTCTAGTGTTTTGTTCAAGAATTTCTTGTGTCCAGAAAACTGTGAAAAAGTTTTTTTGAATCATTGAGTCAAATTTTGGTGAGTTGATTTGCTTGTTTTGAATGAATGAGGGAGGCTGGAACATCAAAGTCAGGAAGTAATTTGTTTCTGCATCATTAAGCTATTTAAACCAGTTTGAAGTATGCATTAAACTTACTGATGCAAAAATAGTATGAGTTCTAGCTGCCATACATATTTTCATGCTTTAAACCACCATATTTTTGACATGTTTCATTCACAAGTTGCTGCAGCAGATGTATAATTCTGATTCTGGTTTTGAGCGTTGTAATTGGATTGTAGCAAAAGGAATGGTCACATTATCTATAGCCTAAAAATATTCTTCAAAAGATCAAGAAAAAGTTCTGAAAAGCCAAATAGGCCTGTGCAATCCATATTTTGAAAAAAAAACTAAAACACAGAATCAGACTTTGGAAATTGGACCTAGGTTTATCTTTGGCAGTCCAGCAGCTTCTTGTTTGTCTTTTCTTGCTTTAAAAAAATCTGATCTAGCTCTATTCATTAGGTTCATTTTGAGTGCTTTCCTTCTTGATAGCTTTGTTTCTTGCTTGTCTTTATTGGTTATCTAGTTTTGTCTGCAATGCACGTGGAATCTATTCTGCCAATCTTTAATTGAAGCTTTTATTTGCTTATTTCATCTGGTCTAGAGTTTCCTTAGTTAGAGTCTGCCCTGCTATTTGAGTGGTTGTCCTGTTTGTCCATCACTTTGCCTTAGCTAACCATTTTCCTGAATTGAGAAATCTGATTCCAATCTGGTTTTTGGATTTGAAAGAAGGTAAGTGTGAATGGTAGCATTCTAGGTGGTGGTGATCCACAGGATTCTCTGGCTTAGACTGAAAATTTCATTTTGAGTGCCTTAAAATGTTTTAAAGAGAACTCTGGGTGCTGTGAGATTAGCGGCTATTGGCATTTACAAGAGTTCAGTTTCAACTAACCATTTGTTGATTGTTCATTGTGCAGGAAACGAAAATGAGATGATCAGAGTGGAGAGTTGTGACTGTTTAAGAAGTTATTGAAATCAATTTAGTTCATAAATTGTTTGATGAAGTCAGTGAGATATTAAATGCTTGAATGTGATTGCTGATTTGCTAGTGATGCTAATTGTGCTTGTGAATGTTTAAACTGTCATTGCACTCACTTTATGGTCAAACATTGCTTGCTGAATTCATTGTTGTAATCACTGTTTTGAAAATGAATTGTTGATTTCATGGTTTAATTGGGCATGTTGAATATTGATTCTGATTTGATAAGACCTATGGGAACTTGGTAGATACATAGGGTGTGCAAATAATGTGCTGATTGTCTTATGAGCATTTTTGGACGAGCAACAACACTGTTTTAAAACTGCCAATTTCTGATTTGCCTCACATTACTCTTTGTCAATTGATTTGATTAGAATGGTCCACTGATTTCTGAATTAGTTTAGGACATTGTTCTTGACTGGTTTGGTCCATTGTTTCTGCCTAGTGTAATTCATTGATTTGCTGAAAAGGCTGCTCTTGTCATAATCAGTTGTGCATCAAACTGTTTTTAATTGCCAATGCATTCTCTAGTTTTAAGAAGTGATGAAAGCACCTAAATTCCAGTTTTAACCTGGTGATTGAATTAAATTAGGTGGTTAGTTCTGCATTGAATTACATCCAATTTGAATTTAATTCACTGTCCATTTGCACTTGCTGGATTCTGTTGCTGGATTTTGTTGAGATTTATGTGTGCAGAGGTGATGTGAATGAATCATTAGTTGAACAGCATATTACTGAAGAAACAGTAGCAGAAACATCTCAGTGTGGAGTTTGGAACAGGCTAGAAACAACCATTCAAACAGGGAAGTTGTCTAACTTACCCTTTGTTGTGAATTGATATTCTGTTTTAGCTTGTAAGTGATGTAAGTGATAATATTGAATGAATATCCTGCTGATTTTGGTTGCAAATTAACTGTGCAGAATACTTGGAGCAGTTTGAGAGCAAATAGGAATGATGTTTGAGAGTTTAGTTTGAGCAGATGTTTACTGAGAAAACAACAACCTAAGCACTTCATGTGAAAGCTTTGAACTGAAGGGAGTTTCTTTTACTCTAAATGGCTTATGCTTTGATTGAACTGTTCTTGTCATGGTTTGTAATTAATTGTAATGTGTGAATTGTTGATGTTGGTCTGAATATCTATGCAGGTTTTCTCTATGCAACACATTGTACTGGACAGTCAATAGGAACCTTTCTCTGCATCAAGTGTACAAGCCCAAGAAAGGGAATACTCATTTAATTGTAAATTCCCTCTTCCATTATATTTAGTTAGCAGTTCGCTGATCCAGCTTTGTACATTTGTGATTGTAGAGTTGAACCCAAGAGCTAGGAGACCCCAAAGTTATCCAGAAGCAATAAGTCTATGTTCGTATAAAGGCTTTGAAGAAAAACATGCAACAATGGACTGTTTGGACTAGACCGTGCAGCTGTTTGAATCTTTTGTAGTTGTTTTCTTCATTTTTATGTGTAATAGGTTTTTGTGTTAGCTTTCTTTTAATTTCATTGTAAAAGGCCATTCAAAGTCCAAGTGTCTTGGAAGAGTCCTTGGTGCTCTTTCAACTCTTGGCAAAACTTTTCTTGTTTGTGTTTAATTTTTGTATCTTACGTTTAGGGGTGATTTAGGCTAAAAGGGATTAAACTCTAAGCCTTGTCACATTAGAGTTCGAAGAGTCTCGTCTTTTAGTGTTTAATTGTTGTGATTATTTGTGAGTTGTGTCCTTTGATTTTAAAAGTGATTTTAGTTTAAAGGTTAACTAGTAGTAACCTAAGACATTTCTGGCAAGGCAAGACTTGGTACTTAAGCAGTCTTTATGACTCACCTCTCTTACCTGGGACTTGTCTAAGTGTGAATCTTGTATATCTTTTACACTAGAAAAACTTTTAGAAACAAAGATGTCTTGTTATCCATATAGGTCTTCTAGGAATTTTAATTTTGATAAGCAACTTAGTTACAAAGACATCAAAAGAGAACATGATAAAGCTAGAAGGAAGTCTTGTCCATTTTATGAATTTGATAGGATTGAAGATGATTTGTATAAACAAGCTAGTGAAAGTACTCCATTCTTTGGTGATGATATTGGTGCATTAACATACCTAGCTTGGGAAAAGGAAATTGATGACATGCATTCATTCATGGTTAGAAAAAGTAAATCTGAATCCTTCTATTCTAGAGATAATGAATCTTATATTCTTAATCTCTACACTTCTAGTTTTGAAAAGCATGCAAGAAAGTGGTGGGATGATAGGCAATATCATGTTAAGATAGGTAGAAAATATTCCATTCATGATTGGAATGAATTGAAAGCTTGTATGAGAAGAAAGTTTGTGCCTCGAGAAATTGAAAGAAACTTAGAACTTATGAGAGAGCTTATTAAAGAAGGTGAGTCATTCATTCAAAATTTAAGTGGGTTCTCTCGTAGGGAAAGTGAGTTTCTAGAAAAACTCAAGAGGCTATGGGAAGAGACAAGCAAATTTAGAATTGAGAGATTAAAAAGAGAAAAACAAAAACAAGAAGTAAGAGAGAGAAGAGAAAAAGAAAGAAGAGAAGAGGAAGAAAGAGAGAGAAGAGAGAGAAGAGAAGAAGAGAAAAGAAGAGAGCAAGAGAGAAGAAAAGAGGAAGAAAGAGAGAGAAGAGACGAGGAAGAAAGAGAAAGAAGAGAAGAAGAGGAAAAAAGAGAGAAAGAGAGAAAAGAAGCACAAAGAAGAGAAAAGGAAGAAGTTGAAAGAAGAGAAATGGAAGAAAAGAAAAAGCAACTAAAGGCCACATCTCCTCCTACTCTAGAAGCTAGATTCTTAAGGGGAGGTTTTCTATCCTCTCACTTTTCTCCATTTATATTTGAATTTTCCAAATTTCACTTTTCTTTCAAAGAATTTGACACTCCATCTTTAAAATTGTTATCACTTTCAACACATGCAAAGTCACAACTTGGGTTATGGTTACCTTTATGGTTACCAATAACTCAAGATACAAATAAAATTTCAAATGAAGAAAGGTTTCTTTGTTATATTAAAATTAAAAATTTCAAAATTAGGAAACCTTCTTTTACACACAGTCTTTTATATCTCTTATTGGGTCAAAGAAAACTAATTAGAGATATGTTTAATGCTTATTGCAGATGGATATTTGACCCAGGAGGAAACCTTGTGAAGCCAACAAAAATAAGTCTTCAGAAGCACCATCAGATTTGAGGACAAATCCTTTCCAAGGAGGAGGGGATGATAGACGGGGGCCCAAGCCCAATTAGTTTAGTGTAGTATTTCTTTTACTTTTATTAAAACATGTGTAAAAGGTGTTAGGCATGTGCTAGATAGGAGGGACTTTTAGTCTTATATATAGCCATGTCACCACCTCTTGTAAGATACTTTTGAGCATAATGAATTGTTATTCTGTTGAGAACACTCCAGAGCAATTCTACCTTGAAAGTCAAGGCTAGAGAATCCCAAAGGATCTCTTGTAGCCACCTTCCCTTCACACTGCATCTTTCATTTTCCATTTACACTTCAGATCTCTCTTACCTCCACCACGTAACCATTTTTATTCCACTCTGCCTCAGTCGCGTGGATTGCTTACGCTATCGCTGCCATGCAAGCTTATTCCCTCGCGAGTTTCCTCAGCACAACACTGCATCTTCATTTCGCGAATCTTCATCTACTTCT
Organism: Vigna angularis; assembly: GCF_016808095.1. Lineage (NCBI taxonomy): Eukaryota > Viridiplantae > Streptophyta > Magnoliopsida > Fabales > Fabaceae > Vigna > Vigna angularis. The sequence continues at coordinate 19,641,763 of NC_068971.1, read as the reverse complement.
CTCTCGAGAGAAAGCTCTTCCACCACGAACCACATCGTTTCCGCAGACCTCCCCGTAAATCATTTTCCACCTATTAATTCCCTTCTCGCCGACTAAAATCACTTCCTCACCGTTCAAATCCGCTTCCGCATCACACCCTAGGTTTTCCACCGAACAAACCTCCAATCCTAGGGTTCCTAATTCTTCCGCTGCCTCATCTGTTTCTCCTTGGCAGAATCTTAGGATTCACGGGTCAAATCGTTTCTTCAGCTGCTTCTCGGTATTTCCTCTCGATCAAATCCAGATTTCACGTCGTCTCCGGATTCAGCTCAAGCCGTCAGCTATCACCTGGGCGCCCCATTATGGGTGCCTGAGTGCCAGCTTTGTGTTGTTGAGTGCTTGGGCGCCCCAATAAGGGTGTTGAGCGCCCTTTTTTTTTCGCACACCGCTTGGGCGCCCTCTGAGGGGTGCTGAGCGTCAGTTTTCTCACAGTTTCGCCCGGTTGCCCTAAGTAGGGGCGTTGAGCGGTGTCAGCGCTGGCCTATGATCCAATTCAACCCTTTTTAAGGATTTGCTCGACCTAGAGAGAGTATCTTTTGACCGAATTAACACAAATTCAGATTTTCTCCAACTCTCTAGAGGCAGAAGTGGATGCGGAAGCTCTCCTCTTCAGTTTTTGGGTTTATCTTTCATTCTCATTCCATTGTTCATCTAGTTGATGGACAATTTTATGAGCACCAAAATATGATGTCATAAACTTGTTTTTCAATCGGCAAGTATGATCAAATCGTTCAAGTAATAAACTTGGTAGGACCAAGTATCGTTCTTCCCAAAGGACTCACGGCCTAGTTTAGTTATGTGATTTGTTGATTAGCTAAGACTTACAAACGAAATAATTGAGATCTTATATGCAAAAGACGAAAATTAAATATGTATGCATGAAGTTTTGATCAATGGCAAAAAGCAAAAGATAAACACTTTCAATGAAATATATGTATATGTTGTTGGGGGTCAATTTCATCTTATCCACTCTCATATATTTTAGGAATTCAACATTCAAATCATCATTGTTAATGCCACTCTCTAAAGTACCTTTCTAGAAGGCTTCTCCCTAATCACGAGTTCATACAATTCCTAGCATTCCTAATGATCAGTTCATAAGTGCAGGAGCTTAAGACAACCAATATCATATTGGGAGAAATTCCCCGGATCTAAACTTCCCCGTACGTTCCCGTATCGACAAAACCAATAATCATGCATCGAATGAGTTAAACAATGCAAGCATTAAGCAAAGAGGAAAAACCCTAACTAATGATGAAAGAAAGCATAAATCTTAATTAAAAGATGTAAAAACAGATTCCATATATGAGAGCTTCACAAGATTACATTGATTCCCCAACAAACATACAGAGTTTAGTTCACCATATTCATGGTGAACCTAGATGAATTACAATGAAAGAATGAAAGAATAAACCCTAAAAAGGTGAAGAGGAGAGCCGTCACCATCTCTCAATCTACCCCCAAGGGGTGAAAAGTGTGTTTCTACTTCCTCTCAGCCAAAGATACAAACCCTAGGACGTCCTAAAGCTTATATACTATTCCAAAAATACAGAAAAATTAGGCCCAAGCCCATAAAAGTGCCAAAAAAACAGTCCAAGCCCATTTAGAATGGCGCTCAACGGTATTTTACCGCTGAGCGGTACTAGCGGTTGATCCATTTTGCCCCCCAGCTGCTGTTTTGCCCCTCAGCGGTGATTTCGGCACCTAAAAACTGCCGCTCAGCGCCAAATTTCCGCTCAGCGCCACTCGGTCAGACTTTTTCTGCGTTCTGGTTGGTTTTTCAGCATTCTGGTTGACTGGTTGACTTTTCTGGTTGACTGGTTGACTTTTCTGGTTCACTGGTTGACTTTTCTGGTTTCTGGTTGACTTTTCAGCACTCCAATCATTCGGTATTTCAATTCTTCTTTCAAATCATTCAATTAGCCTACAAAATCAAGGGAATCTTGCATAAAACCATTAAATTCACTTTCAACTCTCTTATTCTCAAAACTAAAGCAAAAATATGATTTCAAGCTAGTTTCTAAGTCTTAAAGGTTGCTTTTGGTATCAAATTTAAGCATAAAAATAACGGTTTTTCAACCGTTATCACAACCCCAAACTTAAAACTTTACTTGTCCTCAAGCAAACAAGATGTAACTCAATCTTCCATCAATCCATATAATGGTTCACCACATTCAAAAATCCTTCTTTCAAGACAAGTAAATACTCAATTTAGCTCATCATCAAGACTTCAATCAAGATGTGCACATGCTTTGGGTGTTCACAAAATCACTTAATATCCAACAAATGCTATTTTTCATGAATGATAAATCAACTAAGCATGGATGTTCATGTGCTCATGGAATATCTCCTCACTAGGTAAAGTGTTTCACTCAAACACAGGTGTATAAGAGGTAATCACTCTTTCACTCTACTACCACAATGTCACAAGAATTGACTTTGCCTTTCATATAACCATAATCAAATAAATTCACAAGCATGCATTATCACACGGACTTTCAATGGCTTATAACGTGGTTGGGCTAACAAGAAAATTGGTTTTTCTAGATCACAAAACCCTTGAGTTAAGAGAAACAAAATCATTCTTATTTATTCCCAACTTTCTTTTGCATTGAGCTTTGCTTTTTCTTTTCTTTTCTTTCTCTTTTTCTTTTTCTTTTCACATACTTAATTCTTAGCTCTTAGCTCAATGCTTTCAATTTCCCTTTCTATTTTCCAACAACCCCAAACTTGAACATTTGTTAATACTACAAAATATTTTCTACTTAACTCAAGGTAAAGCTTTTCAACAAGGGTTTTCAAATCATGTTCAAGGCTAGAGGTTCAAAGGATATAACACATAGTGTTCTCTTTTAGTGGGCTCAATTTATGAATTTGGCTAATAGAAGGGTTATCAACAAATGGCCTTGATCATATGATGCAAACAAGCAAGTAATTCAATCATAGAAAACCTGGGCAAAGTCATTCATGCTTTCACAGTAATAGTATTCAACAATAACAACTCTGGAGCTCAAAACCTCACATATAAGCTCATTCACATTCCACATATAACATCCTGCTTAGAATCATAATCACAATCATAAACCCTTGCATTTGTTCACAATGCTTGTGAACCACCTGTATAAGCATATAATGTGCACATTCTCAACATCAATCAATATCAAAGCATCATCAGGCATTACTTATCAAACAACAATCATAAGCAAACCATCATAACAGACAAAATTTCCAATTGAGTACATCAAACCCTATTCTACAAACATAAGTGATTGATAAAACAAATCCTACTCTAGTGCTTTGAAAAACTCAGCCCCATCAATGATGCTCTCTCCCAACCCCAAACTTAGATGGAAAAACTAGTGAGCAAGTGAGTGAAAGGAAGATTTTCTCAAGAGGGGTGAGGAAAAAGTTGTAGAAAACCTTGGAAAAGTATGTAGGAGTGTGTGCATAGAAGAATCTAAAAAGAGAGGCCAAGGCGCAGCTTAGGGTATAAAAATACCCCAAATGGGCTCAGGTTCCGCTGAGGGGTAACCCAAGCCCCTTCTGCGATACTACCGCTCAGCGGTAGTTTGCCGCTCAGCGGTAGTTTGCCGCTCAGCGGCACTTGCGAGAAGTGCTCTCCTTCTTAGCTTGACCTAGATGCATCCTAAACATACCCCTTATTGGCTCCCTGCAATAAAATTCTCAAATCACTCATGCACAACCCTATTATGCAACTAAAGCAGGATCAAAACAAAAATTATACAGAAAAATTAATCAACTGGGTTGCCTCCCAAGTAGCGCTTGTTTAATGTCACGAGCCTGACCCAAAATCCTCCAGCACCCTTCAGTAGATGCAAATCTTTCTTACCAACACCCATCAGTAGGTGTATACAAACATAGTATCCTTCAGTAGATACTCTTCCGTCTAACATCCATCAGTAGATGTAAACCCTGCAACAAACTTATAACAAAAACAAAAATACCCAAAAGTTCAAAATTACATCACCAAACCAAAAATTAAAAGTTCTTAAATCACTGGGTTGCCTCCCAGCAAGCGCTCTTTTAACGTCACTAGCTTGACCCAATAAAGCTCATGTTCCATCTTCTTTTTCTTCTTTCTACTAAACTTCAGAAATTTGATCAAACCAGGAACCTGTTGCAGTGTCTCAATCATAGGAACTTTAATCTCCAATTTCTTGAAGATTTCCATGAAGCACTTAAATTTCTTTTCCTTCCTATGATACTTCTTTGGATGAGGAAGAGGTTTTTCATATGATTCTTTCTTTTTTTCTCTCGTCCTCTTTTTCTTTTCTCTCACTTTCTTTTTTTCTTTTCTTTTTCTACTCACCTTCTCAATCTTCACACAAATTTTCTCTTCTTCTTTCTCTTCTCTCTCTTTTCTCTCTTCTTTTTCCAACTCAACTTTTTCAACATTTACACTCACTAGCTCTTGACACTCTTCCCTGGGGTTAACCTCAGTATTAGCCCCAAAATCCGTGTCAGGCCTTTCTTCCAACTGCTTGGTGATATTGAAATAGATACATTTTGACTTGAGTGTTATCTTTCATATTTGATTTTCTTGGGAATTCAAAAATGTCAACTCATGTGTGAAGAATAGAGTGATTTCATTTGCATGTCCAAGACAAAGTTATCTCTAGATGATTGATCTATGACCGATGCTATTCATTGTTTTGATCCAAACGCAATTATGGAATAAAATGACCTAGAACAAAGTCTTGAAATAAATCAATTTTTCCCAAGAGTGCAAAAAGATAAGTGTGGGGGTGTGATGAGTGCATATTTATGGCCACATTTATGTTTTAAAATTCAAATTTTTTATGTGATTCTTATGCTTAAATGATTGATTTAAAGTGAATTTGTGACAATTGGATTTATTGGATTTGGGAATTAAAGATGCTTAAAAATATGATTCTTAGTTGCATAAATTATTTTGGATGTTCTAATGTTTATTTGTGCAGTTGAAGTTAGAATTTTATTCATTTAGGTTTGGTTGAGAATCTACTTTGATTAAATTTAGGAACTTTCATATGATTAAATGGGTTTTTGCTACTAATTGAGAATGTACTTTGATTGGTGGTAATAATTTTAACCTATAATTAATTGAGAATTTACTTTGATTAATTAGCTTTTAATTTGGTTACGAGATTCAAGAATAGACATGATTAAACACAACAGAATTTGATTGAGAATGTACTTTGGTTGAATTCATTGTGAATAATCTAGAAAGGTCTTGCATTTGATTGAGAATCTACTTTTGTTAACTGCATGATCGCCCTCAAATTAATTAAGAATGTACTATAATTAATTTGAAACTTGAACAATAATCAATTGAACAATGATCTGTGGATAACCGATGATGAATCTATCTTGGAAAAGCAGTGAAATTAGCCTATTTCATCATAATTGTTTCTAAGTTTCCTCTTTGTTCTTCAAACATTCTTCAAAAATTAATTCTATTAGCATAGTTTCTTACTTATATTCTTGAGCATTGCATAGCATTCATAAGATTCAAATATTGAAAAACAATTATGTATTCGTTGAGAGACGACTCAGGGTTACTTTAACCCTATATCTACTTTCTTGAATACTACTTGGCAATACGGAAGTTGCCTTGAAAAGTAGTATTAATTTTATAGCTTCAACGACAGTGTATCAGCGGACATATTTTAAAAGTTCCATCATTTCATTATGCTTATTGTATTTTTCCATATTATCTTCGGTAAAATTCCTTCTCCTTCCTAATCCCATAAAAGGGTTAGGAGAAATGGAATTAGACACAAGCAAAGCACATGCAGTGGAAAGAGTAACATGTGTGGAAGGTAACATATTTTTCCAAAAATTGAAAATACTTTTCAAATATGAGTGGAAGGATAGGAAACTCCTTATGCACAAGTAGTTCAAGAGCAAGGGATTCACACTTTAGGATTTGTTAAGATAATCAAGATCTTAATGACCTTTGTGAAAATGGAAAAAATGTATTATCCTAAGGGCTTTCTTTGTTTAACTTGGAGTTGGAAAGAAAATTATTATCATAAAAAAGAAAGAATCAATCTCCTTCCTCGGTTGTCTAGCCTGTTGATAAGGGGAGCACTGTGATAGCGAAACCCAATCCCTGTGATAGTGGTTTTTGATTATGACAACACATTGATAATAAAGAAACATGAATATGTATTGTGGTATATGTCATACATTGTGTGTTTATGATTATTGTGAAATATACACATATTCTGATTGTCGCATGTGTTGAACATATAATATGTTGATTGTATGCATACTTTATGTTTTGGTGATAAGGAAATCATGTGCACAAAAGCATATCTAAATGACTAAATCCATTACAGAGGTGTGATAGTCAATTCAGGTCATCAGACAACTTGTGTTTTTAAACTGAGGCAAAACAACTTGTTTTTAATCAATGACATTAATTGGTGAATCGATTAAAACACGTGTGTTTGCACATATCTTGTTCAAATGTGCTGTGTTGTGGATTAGAAAGAAAACGTTTTCAAAAATGTTCTAAATGTTGAAGCTTAATCGATTACATGGATTATGTATTCAATTAAGTCTATTATTGTTTTGAAAACTATTTCATGCTTGTCATAACTATTTCAACAGTGATAAACAAATTTTTAATCCCCGAAAACGGAGTCAAAAACTTGTTAAGACCTCGGCAAGTGTACCAAATCGTATCAAGTAATAATAAAATGGTAAGACCAAGTATTGTTTCCCAAAGGACTCACGGCCTAGACAGTTATGTGATTTCTTGATTAAATTAGACTTGTAAACAAACTCATTGTGATTGAATTGCGGAAAATAAACATGAATGCAAGTTTTGATCAATTGGATTGAAAGATGTAAAAGCGATTGAAGTAGAATATGAATGATTATGTTGTTGGGGTTTGTACTTATCCTATCCACTCTCATGTATTCATGAATTCATCTTTCTTCATTAATGTTATTGTCATTTTCTAATTTACCTTAAACCCGATGTCTCGGTGAAGAAAGCCTACTCCTAATCACTAGTTTACAATGTCTTGTCTCCCTAGCAATTATTCATGCATTACATTCGCACATAAATCGATATCAAACCACCACATCAGATATAAGTTTCAAATTGAGTACATCACAACCTATTCTAAAAACACAAGCAAATTAAAGAATAAAAAGATGAGTTTAGAACATTGGGATGCCTCCCAATAAGCGCTTGTTTAACGTCACGAGCTTGACCCATTAATCCTCCAGCATCCTTTAGTAGACGCATATCTTTTTCACCAACACCCATCAGTAGGTGTGTATAAGCATAGTATCCTTTAGTAGATACTCTATCACCTAGCATTCATCAGTAGATGCTGTCATTCCTGCAAAGCAAATTCAAATCAAAAAGAAAAAGTCAGAAATTAGGTTGCCTCCCAATAAGCGCTCTTTTAACGGCATTAGCTTGACCCAATAAAGCTCAAGTTCCATTTTCAATGTTGGTGTTCTCCTTTCTAGATATTCTTTTTTTTTCTTCTTTTTACTGAATTTCTTCAGGAATTTGATAAAACCAGGAATCTGTTTCAATGTCTCAATCATAGGAACTTTAATCTCCAATTTCTTGAAGATTTCCATAAAGCGCTCAAATTCCTTCTCCTTCCTATGATACTTCTTTGGATGAGGAAGGGGTTTTTCATATGATTCGTTCTTTTTTCCTCTCGTCCTCTTTTTCTTTCCTCTCACTTTCTTTTTTTCTTCTTTTTTCACTCACTTTCTTAATCTTCACACAACTCTTCTTTTTCTTTCCTCGCTATCTTTTTCTCATCTAAAGTCTTTTCTTCCCTCTCCTTTTCTTTTCTCTCACTCTCTTCTTTTCCTTTCTTTTCCTTTCTTTTCCTCTACATCTTTCTCTTTTTCACTCAAACTTTCTTCTTCTTTTCTCTCTATTTTTCTCACATCTAAAACCTTGCCACTTTCAGTAACAACAGTTGTGCACTCCTCTCTAGGGTTCATGTTGTCCTTAAGATAATCCAGCTTCTGAATTATGTGACTAACTTGGCTCCTTATCCTTGTGAATGCTGCTTGATTGCTTTTATGATGAGAATCAGACATCTGTATGAATTGTTGAAGCGTGTCATCCATCTTAGCCCATCTTTCTAAGAGATAGGGTTGTTGCTGCCTTTGTTGTTGTGGTTCTCTATAAAATTTTCTGGCAGCATGCCTAAATTGACTTTGATCCATGCTTGAGTGAGGTTCCCACAAGTGGTTGAGTGCCCATATAGTTAAATTCTTGTCCGAATTGCATCCTGCAAGCCTTAGGCACAAAACCGTAGAAAACATTTGATAGCACAAAAAGATAAAAAAGTAAAAAAGATAAAAAGATAAAATGATGAAAAGATAAAAAAAATGAAAATAATGAAAAGATGAAAAGATAAAAAGATGAAAAGATAGAAAGATAAAAGATGAAAAGATAAAAACAATAAAAAGATAAAAAAGATAAGATAAAAAGATAACAAAATAAAAATCAAGTCAAAGTTAATCAATAATCACACAAATAGAATAATTAAACCTCGAGTCCCCGATAACGACGCCAAAAACATGATAATCAAAATTTTAATCCCCAAAAACGGAGTCAAAAACTTGTTAAGACATCAGCAAGTGTACTGAATCGTATCAAGTAATAATAAAATGGTAAGACCAAGTATTGTTTCCCAAAGGACTCACGGCCTAGACAATTATGTGTTTGAATTGCGGAAAATAAACATGAATGCAAGTTTTGATCAATTGGATTGAAAGATGCAAAAGCGATTGATGTAGAATATGAATGATTATGTTGTTGGGGTTTCCGATTTATCCTATCCACTCTCATGTATTCATGAATTCATCTTTCTTCATTAATGTTAATGCCACTTTCTAATTTACCTTAAACCTGATGTCTCGGTGAAGAAAGCCTACTCCTAATTACTAGTTTACAATGTCTTGTCTCCCTAGCAATTATTCATGCATTACATTCGCACAGAAGCTTAAAGGCAATCGATCCTCCTATTCCTATGTCTAGGTAATATTGCTTCCGGGAGAATTTCCTCAGTTCTAGATTTACCTATATGTGTCCATATAAATAACATCAATGATCATGCAATTGAATGAGTTAAACAAAGCATGCATAGAGTGTAGAAGAACAACCCTAACAATTAATGAAGCAAAGCATATAAAATATAGAACCAATTCAATACATGAGAGTTTCAAAGGATTACATCGGTTCCCCAAGAACAATGGAGGTTTAGTGCACCATAGACATGGTGAAACTAGATGAAAATGATGAAAAGAATGAAAGATAGAACCCTAGAATTTGAAGAAAGGAGCTTCCGCATCCAAAATCCGCCTCCATGGGGTGAAGAAAGTGTGATTTTGTCTCTTTCTGTCCAAAGATACAATCCCTAGAACGTGAAAGTCCTTAAATAGAACTAAAAAATAACATAAAACAAGTCCAAGCCCACGAAACTAGCACTCAACGCCCAAAACGGCGCCTAGCGGTAGCTGCGGCACTCAAATGACGCTCAATGGTGGCGCTCAGCGCATAACCGTTCCGTTTCACTTTTGACCGATCAGTCTTACACTGTTGACCGTTCGGCATGTCTTCTACCACTTCATTTAGCTTTTCCTCTCACAAACCGTTCGGTTTGTCTATGTTTTGCTGCAGCCGTTCGGTCCTTAGTTACACCGTTCGACATTTGACTTTCTTGCTCACATCATTCGGCTTAGTTCCACCACCTTCACACCGTTCGGTCTCTGTTATGAACCGTTCGGTCTCTGTCTTCTCCTCTATTCTTTACCATTCGGTCAGTCTCAGTAACCGTTCGGTCTGGATTCTCCCGCATCCTACCGTTAGGTCTGGGTTCTTAACCGTTCGGTTTGGATTCTTTCGCATCCTACCGTTCGGTCTGCTGCTGTTTCTGTCTTCTCTTGATTCCAATTTCTTGGTCTTTTGCTCTCCTTCCAAATTATATGAATAACCTACAAAATTAAGGGAATTTAGTGATAAAATCATTAAGTATATCCTCTACTTACTTATTCACAAAACTAAAGTAAAAACATGAGTTCAAGCAAGCTTTTAAGTCAAAAAAGGTGTGTTTAGTATCAAAATTAAGTATAAAAATAACGATATTTCAACCGTTATCAAACGGTCATATTTTTAAATGTGTTGACTAAGCATTAAATGGAAATTGATTGCATTAATGGCGAATTCAGTTAAGGAGCTTAATTGGTTTTAAATTTGTTACAAGTATTTAATGCAACCGATTAGATTAAAAGAGTAATCGATTAAATTGCATCTGAATTGACTAAAACTATATATAGACACATTGATTGGATTTTTGTAAGACAATTTGAGATTAACATTTTCATATTTGATTTAGATTGTGCTAAAAGTTTTACAACGGTGATCAAACGCTACAAGAAACAAGAAATTGAAGTTGTGGACTATTCTTGAAGATTTCTTGAGAGACAAACTTGACTGATTTAAAGACTATGATATTTCTGAATAATTGTTGTGCCCTGTGTGTTGATAACAATTGGTATCAAAGCTGGTTTTAAAAAAATTATTTGAAAAACAAATCGATTAACCTGTTTGTCTAATCGATTGTTCGATCCTATAAATGGATTTTGTTTCTCAGACCTTTTTGTGAAGGTGCAGCCACAAATAGACCTCCTCTATTTGATGGTGAAAACTATGCTTTTTGGAAAATAAGAATTCTTGAATCAGTAGACATGGGTGTATGGGATGCTACACTCAATGGTCCATTTGAAACCACTCATGTGATTAATGGAAAAACTGTTTTTAAAAATGTTCTGAGTGGACTCAAGAGGAAAACCGGAGAGCCAGAAAGAATTCCCTGGTGCAGGAATATGAAATGTTTAGGATGAAAGCTGAAGAGACCATTTATGACGTGCAGAAAAGGTTCACACATATAGTCAACCATCTGATGGCTCTCGGCAAGGCTTTTGAAAAGGAAGAAATCAACATCAAATTTCTGAAAAGCCTAAACAGAAGCTGGCAACCAAAGGTAATTACCATATCCGAGTCAAAAAATTTAACTAACATGAATATGGAAACTTTTTTTGGCAAGCTCAAGGAACATGAACTGGAGCTTGGTAGATTGAGGGAAGAAGAGGAGATTGAACATAAACAATCGATTGTACTCAAGACTACGAAAAAAAGATCCTCCAAGAAGGCTGAATCTGATGCTGAGTCTGATGGAGAGATGATTGGGAAAGAGGTCATGAATATGATGGTAAAAAGGTTTACTAAATTCAAGAAAAATAGAACTGTTGCAACTAACTATGCAGGTAACTCTAAAGGCAAAAGAAAGAACTCCAAGACCTGTGCCATGTTATGAATGCGGCAAAGATGGTCATATCAAACTGGAGTGTCCAAAGTTGAAAAACAAACAAAAGGCTGACTCTAAGTATTCACAAGACAAGAGAAGAAGTAAGCAAAGGAAGGCTTACATTGCCTAGGAAAACAGTGATGGTGATTCATCAAGTGATGATGATCAAAGTGTAGAGAAGGAGTCAAATCTGTGTTTCATAGCTGGTTCAGTGCATTCAGAAGGTAGTGATAGTGATAGTGATTTTGAAAATGAGCCTATCGAAGTAAAGTATCACATGCTACTGGACACATATCAAGAACTGCATCCAAAAGCTATGAAATTACAATACAAGGTAAATCGATTGAACTCTAAAAGAAGAGACTTTGAATATCAAATTAACAACCTTGTTGATGAAAATGAAAAGCTTAAAAATGAACTTGAAAGTGCTTTAAAATGTGCTAGCAATGCTAAAATTGAGATCAAGATTGTAGAAAAAGAATGTGTAAATTGCCCTACTCATATTGAAAAGATAGAATACTTGACCAACACGCTATCTAAGTTTACTCTTGATAGAGATAATTTGGAAGTTGTGTTAAAGTCACAAGGTACAGCAATTAACAGGCAATGTATTGGTTATAAGGCTAAGAGCAATAGAATTAATTCTAAGAAATTCATTTATCTAAGCAAACCTGTTACAAATGCATGTTTTTATTGTAATACCATTGGGCATTTTGTAAGGAACTATTACTACAAAAAGGTTGGTGTTCCAAGAGGAAAGTACAAGTGGATTCCAAAGGAACAACCTCTTGTGACTAACCATAAAGGCCCCAAGTTTATTTGGGTACCTGCATCGAAACCTTTTGAATGTTTTGCAGGAAAGTAAGCTTCTACAGAGGCAGAGAAGTGCTCAAGGATGGAATTCAGTTGAATAAATCATAGATTCTTGAGTAACTCAATGTGGTAACGAAAACTGTTAAATTCATGCACTCATGCATTATAAATTCTTGTATGTGAATGAAGGTTGTGTGTATGATTGATGATTGCATGTTTGATTGATGTTTTTGCATGTAAAACTGTTTTCACGATTTTTAATCGGTTGTGTTATAAACGAAATCGATTAGAATTTTTATGTGTTTCCCTGTTTTGGTTGTATCTTAAAATTGAAATCAATTATGAAATTAATAAAATCGATTAAATATCCTAATATGAACTTTTCTGTGTTTTTAAAAAATTGAAACCTGATGAAATCAATTGTGTTTGCAAATGGCGCGAAAGTGAAAATTGTTTAATTCCCTCCAAATTATATTTCTGACCTATAATCTCTAAACCAAGAAGCATGTCAATAACTTTCTCTGCAAACTCTGTGATCTTTCCTTCTTGGGATTTCTGAAATTAGTCTATTACATTCTATATCTATGGCTTCTTCTTCGACACAAAAGAAGAGGATCAAAACTCTTGGGAGGAAAAACATGTATAGAGGACCTACAAACAGTTGATGTGCATAAAACAATAAAAAGAGTAGGGAGTAGAAAAATTGATACACTGGATTTTTATCCTGGTTCGATTCAAAAGAATCTACGTTCAGTTGTTAATCACTATAAAAAGTGATTAACGTTTTCACTAAAATCAGTTTCACCAATTACAATAAGAGTGAATAAAAAACAGAGAGATAAAACCTTCCTTCGACGAACGAACCGGAAGATGACTACCTTGCCAACTCGAAGAGAACCGCTCCGACTATCGACACACGAAACCCGAGCTTCTCCTATTCACGAGACCAGGCAAAGCACTTGAACTAGCTTTTTAGAACTTCCTCAGACAAACTGTATTCTTAAAAAGCTCAGAGTTGTCTTCTTAGAGTTTTGGAAGAACCTTATATAGCCAACTATTCTAATTTCGTAGATATGAATTATAACTGCCACAGATAATCGATTATTGTTAATGATAATCGATTATTCGAGTCCGTTACAGGGTTTTCAAAGAGTGATAATCGATTATCCTGAGGAATAATCGATTATTCCAGAGACTTTGGCAGTTCTCATCAGAACTAGTGATAATCGATTATTTGGAGTAATAATCGATTATTCAAGAGCAACGAGGTTTTTCAGAAGGGCTCAGGATAATCGATTATAGCTTCTAATAATCGATTAAATGCGTAGCAGTTCTAAAAATACAAATTTTTCTAAGTATTACACGTTTAAGGCTTTTCCTAATACATTTATAATCTACAAATTGCTTTTAAAACAACTATAACAATGTATCATCTTTCAGCATCATCAAAATCATTTATCTTCAAATTTACCAATGCTCTTCATTGGTAACAGGGTGGATTAGCGATGAAAGTGGTCAGTCAAATTTCTTGGACAACTAGAAAATGAGAAAGATGATTGCGCACAAGTACGTTAAGTTGGGCTTCTTTAGAAGAGAGGGATTCAACTTTCTAGAGTGGTTTACTAGACAAGGGCTGAAAAAATTCATCGAGATGGAAAATCCCTGGGATCCCGAACTGGTAAGAGTTTTTTCTTCAAATTTGAAGATAAGGGATGAGACTCTATGTTCTAGAGTGAAAGGAATAGACATTAACCTTACTGGTGAAGTTTGGACTGAGATAGTTAGTCTCAGAGTGGGTGGTGAAAAATGTCATTTGGGTGTGGAAGGATTCCACAAGTTCACCGTTTATCAGGATTGTTTAAGGAATCCAGATGAAGTAAGTGGTTACTCCCACTATAAGACGAGCAGCATGAAGAAAGATTATCGCCTATGTGAATTCATCATCTCATGGATTCTAATGCCTAGAGGGAGCAACCACGCTCAAGCAACTATTGAGGACTTATTCCTCTTGCATGCTCTAAAAGAGAACATCCAGACTGATTGGCCTACAGCTATATCAGAAAACATGCTCGAGGTGACTAGACTTGAGTCTGCAATGCTACCATATTGTGTCTTTATCTCTAGAATACTGATCCACTTTGGCATGAAATGTGTTAATGAGTCTTGTGAATCATATGGAAAGAGTAATGTGATAGATAAGTCCAGATTACATCATATGAGACTACAACATGGTCCAAATGGATGGATGGCTCTTCAAGGATGAATACACAGATGAAGAGGACGAGGAAATTGGTTCATCATCGGTCCCTTATCAAACCCGTTCTGAATTTGAAATATACATGGTGAAGAAGATGCGCCCTCTTAAAATTCTCTACCAAAACACTAGTCAAGATGTTATGGCAATCAAAAAGCATTTGAACATGGATGGTTCTGATGAGGAAAATGAGGCTTCAGAAGAGAGTAGTGAAGAAGAGAGTACTGTCGAAGAGTATGAAGACGAAGAAGAAAGTGAAAGGAACAGTGTTGCGGAAGAAAGTGTTAGTGACATGTTAATCTGTAACTTGAAGAAAAATAAAAAATGTAAAAATAATTACTAAAGTTTTGTTTTACTCTGATTTGTCTTGTTTTGTAATGAATGTCCTTACATGCCATATATTTTGCTTTGTCTGGTTGTAATCGTTTGGACTATGAATGAAAATTATATTTCTGGATTGTGATTGACCGCATTGAAATGGTTAATAATAAATTCAATCACTGGTATGTATGTATGCATTCTTCATATCTCATTGTTACATCTTGTTGTTGCAGAATCATACATAAACTGTGATAATGATTATTGTACTGTATAAATACTAAGATGCTTGATCTAGATAAATTTGAAAGATTATGCAGGAATACTGATTGCTGACTGAGTTCAGAAGTGAATTTGACATTACTTTGCAGAATAAAATCGATTAATAAAAAGTCAAAATCGATTATGATTCGTCAATTGGTTTGAAGTCTCTAAACTTTTGATACTTATACTTTAAACCTTGACTAATGATTTGTGATATGTTTGTTCATCATGCATCTCAATTTTTTTAATCCGCTGTGAGTCTGAAATGAGATTATGAGTAATTAAACTAGCTTTAATTGTTTCAAGTTGTATCTACATTGCTCTATTACTGTAAATGTAATTTTGTATAGTACATTCCTTGAACATATCTGGATGATACATACTCTATTATATCTATGTTGTGCATTTGTAATAATGAAATTTGATCTGCATAATGATATGGGGAGTGTTGTATGCTGTTATATGCTGGTTCAAATGTTGAAAATGCTAAATTCATATGAATATTAAGGGGGAGCATCATTATATTTCTGACAATTTGTTTGATGCATCTCTACATGGTTTATTAACTATGTTTCAATTACAAAATATTACATATCCTTTTTTGCTAATGCCCAAAGGGGGAGAGATAACTGAAACTTGATTGAGATAATTGAGCATGGTTGAAACTGTGTAAACTGTTGTTGATTATCTACTATACAAACATGGTTTTATTAATCATGGTTGTGCATCATAAAAAAATGGGGAGATTGTTGATAGGGGGAGCACTGTGATAGCTGAACCCAATCCCTATGATAGTGGTTTTTGATGATGACAACACATTTATAATAAAAACGCATGAATATGTATTGTGGTATGTTGTGAAATATGCACATATTGTGATTGTCACATGTGTTGAACATATAATATGTTGATTGTATGCATACTATATGTTTTGGTGATAAGGAAATCATGTCCACAAAAGCATATCTGAATGACTAAATCGATTACAGAGGTGTGATAATCAATTCAGGTCATCAGACAGCTTGTGTTTCTAAACTGAGCTAAAACAACTTGTTTTGAATCGATTACAGTAAAGTGTGAATCGATTAAAACACATGTGTTTGCACATATCTTGTTCAAATATGTTGTGTTGTGGATTAGAAATAAAAAGTTTTAAAAAATGTGCTAAGTGTTGAAGCTTAATCGATTACATGGATTATGTATTCAATTAAGTTTGTTATTATTTTGAAAACTGTTTCATGCTTGTCATAATTGTTTCAATGGTAATATTTTTAAATGTGTTGACTAAGCATTAAATGGAAATTGATTGCATTAATTGCGAATTCAGTTAAGGAGCTTAATTGGTTATAAATTTGTTACAAGTATTTAATGTAACCGATTAGATTAAAAGAGTAACAAATTGAGTCTGAATTGACTAAAACTATATATAGATGCATTGATTGGATTTCTGTAAGACAATTTGAGATTAACATTTTCATATCTAATTTAGATTGTGCTAAAAGTTTTACAGAGGTGATCAAACGCTCCAAGAAACAAGAAATTGAAGTGGTGGACTATTCTTGAAGATTTCTTGAGAGACAAGCTTGACTGATTTGAAGGTTTTGATCTTTCGGCACAACTGAGGTGCTTGCTGTGTGATCAGGAGAATTTTCACAATTTGCGTGTTGTTGTGCCCTGTGCGTGTTGCCAGGAAGAAGAACGAGGAGTTCTTGTACTTTAAGAGGGTTCTCAAAGGGGTGACTGCAGGAGAGGATTGTTCTTGCTACAGGTTTTTGTATTTGGCTATATTAGATTAGTGAGTTAGAGAGATGATTTACATTTTGACACTGTGGTCGCTATAAAGCCCTTGTTGTAAAAACTCAGATCTCTATAGTGCAAATTGGCTTTCAATCTCAGGTTTATTGAAAGGACACCGGATGTAGGCATTGAGTCTGAACCAATATAAAACTCAAAGTTTGATTTTTCTTCTTCCTATCTCTCTACATTAATCGATTACACACTGTCATCATTCGAATACGCATACTGTTATATTGCATACACATTGTTTGTTGTTCAAGAAAGGTTTAAAGATTCATCCTATTTGTGAAAAAGATTTGAAAAGGGAGTATTTTTTTAAAACAGCAATTCACCACCTCTCTTGCTGTTGAGAATCAAAGCTCATCATTTCTAACATAGCCCATACTAATGGGCTCATCGTCTACACACGCCTCTACCACTATATCCTTTTCCACCATCTTACTTGAGACTTGGTAGTTGATAAAGTGTCATAGTTTGTTACTAACCGATGTTTCTCTTAGAAATTATATTTTTACCTAAGTGTATAACTTATCATTCATCATAATTTTACTAGAACATAAAACTCTAAACCTTGAAGTTTGAGGACAATTAAAATCAAATGTCAACACAACTTGAAGGAAATGATGCTAAAAGAAGGTTAAATCATTCCATTTATCCTTATTTTTATAGGGAAATCTCAAATAGATCTCTTTATTTTATGTCTCAATTTGGTTTCTAATTTGGAAACAAAGATACAATCAAGCTTTTTTATGTTAAATTAGTTAAAACGACACTTGTAGATAATAAGGTGGACATCTAATATGGATACATGTCCTTTGATTTTCAAATGTAGTATAATAGACGTGTCAATAGGTGTTAATTAATTCCCTCTCTTTTATTGAAGCCTTAAATCAATGATTTTTCATCCTAGTTCTTCTTCCACGTTCTGGTTGGAGTACGTGAGTGATGGACAAATTTATGATCACCAAAATATGATGTCACAAACTTGTTGAACAATCGGCAAGTATGACCGAATCGTTTCAAGTAATAAACTCAGTAAGACCAAGTATCGTTCTCCCAAAGGACTCACGGCCTAGTTTAGTTATGTGATTTGTTGATTAGCTAAGACTTAAGAACAAAATAATTGGATTTTACTATGCAAAAGACAAAAATAAACATGTATGCATGAGGTTGATCAATGGCTAAAACAAAAGACAAGCACTTTCAATGAAATATATGGATGAATATGTTGTTGGGGGTCAATTTCATCTTATCCACTCTCATATATTTTAGGAATTCGACATTCAAGTCATCATTGTTAATGCCACTCTCTAAATTACCTTGTCAAGAAGGCCTATCCCCAATTACGAGTTCATACAATTCCTAGCATTCCTAGTAATTAGTTCTTTTAGCACAGGAGCTTAATGACAACCAATATAATATTGGGAGTAATTCCTCGGATCTAGACTTCCCCGTACGTTCCCGTATCGACAAAATCAATAATCATGCATTGAATGAGTTAAACAAAGCAAGGCTTGAGCAAAGAGGAAAAACCCTAACTAATGATGAAAGAAAGCATAAGTCTTAGATTAAGATGCAAGCACAAATTCCATATATGAGAGCTTCAAAAGATTACATTGATTCCCCAACAAACATACAAGGTTTAGTTCACCATATTCATGGTGAACCTAGATGAACAATAATGAAAGAATGAAAGATAAAACCCTAGAAAGGTGAAGAGGTAGCCTGAGCATCCAAGATCCTCCTTCAAAGGGGTGGAAGAGAGAGTGTTTGCTTTGTTTCTGCCAAAGATACCAACCCTAAGACATCTAGGTCTTTAAATAGGACATAAAAATAATAGAAAACGGGTCCAGGCCCAAACAGATCATAAAATCGCATAAAACTGGCCCAAAACTCGTCTGGTTGACATTTTTCGTATTCTGGTTGACTGGTTGACTTTTCTGGTTGACTGGTTGACTTTTCTGGTTTCTGGTTGACTTTTCAGCATTCCAATCATTCGGTACTTCAATTCTTCTTTCAAATCATTCAATTAGCCTACAAAATCAAGGAAATCTTGCACAAAACCATTAAATTCACTTTCAACTCTCTCCTTCTTCACTTCTTTCACTAAATTCACCTTAAAACCTGCACAAAAACACTGAAATCAAGCATAAACCTGTCCAGCTCTCTTATTTCTGAAAATATGGATAAAAGCATGATTTCAAGCTAGTTTCTAAGTGTAAAGGTTGCTTTTTGTGTCAATTTTAAGCATGAAAATAACAGTTTGGGTGTATCATCCATTTGTCATTATGGAAAGAAATCATTTTTAAAACTTGCCACATATATGAAAAACTTACACCTCATTCATTAATGATTGACGTAGACACTATGTCATTAATGATTTAGGCACCATCATAGAAAAAGACCAAATTAAACAATAGTTACAAAAATTGGGACTACTTTGAAAACTAAAAAAAGTTGAGGATCACTTTGAATAAAACTGATGAAATAAGCACCAAAATAGATATTAAACGTAATAAAAAATAATAACATAAAAAACCAGTAATAAATTAATACATTAATACTTAGGAATCCAATATTTGGTTAAGTTTGACTCTTTTTGAAGTTTGGTTAGAATTTTGGGACCGATGAATCCTAAATATGATTGTATATTTAATCTATTTGTTGCACATCTCTTCATCGTGGAAACAAGAATGTCCTCCAATATGCTTATGATGGGGTTAATCCTTGTATGAAGCAGTACATTATTGAAGGCCTTGGACATGTTGTTAACCCACGTATTAGACTAAGCTATTGTGGTGAACCTTAATCTTAACAATATATATTTCAAGCTATAAGTGACATTTTCGAGAAGAGGTTATGGAATATTAACATTCGTGACAACATAAATGCAATGTTAAGTTATAAATACAAACCTTGGGGGAATAACTATCAAGTGTTTAAATGGCTCATCATTTACCTCTTTTATGTTTCTCATATCCATCTCCCATGGTTGCGAGTGTGTCATTGTTGTTGCCCTCCACATTACACGCTTCAGAATTTTATCAGGGAATCACTTCCTAAAATTGGCATACAAGTGCCTTACACAAAATCTTTGATCAACTCCTGGTAGAAGTTCTTATATAATTGGTAGTAGACCTTTTGGATTCAATTGAATACAATGTAATTAGACCATGTGTTATGATATG
Organism: Vigna angularis; assembly: GCF_016808095.1. Taxonomy (NCBI): domain Eukaryota; kingdom Viridiplantae; phylum Streptophyta; class Magnoliopsida; order Fabales; family Fabaceae; genus Vigna; species Vigna angularis. Next base: position 19,621,727 of record NC_068971.1, on the reverse strand, counting down.
GAACTTAATGTACACAAGATACAAGCTAGCACAATGTTTGTCATTGTATCCAAACCATAAAGAGGTTAAGTGCCACTACCAATGATGGAGAATCTATTTTTAAAAACACCAAATGTTCTTTCAATGACAGTTCTTAATGAAGAATGACAATGGTTGAACAATTCTCGTGAATTTTGTGGTCCTCTTTGTGTGAATTATTTAAGGTGATATCTTACACTTCTATATGGAGTCAAAACTGTTCTTTCCAACATCCCTAAGGTAGTACTTTCCTACAACATTATACATACACCATTAATGAGTCACTAACAACTTACAAACAACAACCCAATGAACACATTGACCTTCAGGTATACCAAACAGATCATCTCGTGTAAAATCATCTTTTAATATTCTTGAATCTGATCTTCCCAACCAACTAAAACATATATAAATTTCATATCAATATCACACGCTGCAAACACATTTTGAGTTGGTCAATCCTTTGTTCCTCAAAACCTGAGAACATATGATTTTGGAACCCTTACTCATACGTGGGTTCCATCTACGACTCTTAAACAATCCTAATTCATACAAAATGCAACTCATCACAAAGGTGGAAATACTTTTGGGGTTATCACGAGGTCAAATATTTAGTATTTAAACATTTACCACCACAAATCACCACCACCTTCAACACCTTTAAAAAAAACCTAAATTCAAACAAAACACAATGAAAAACAATGTTTCAAGAACCAAGAACTAACTTCAATCACCTTTACAAATTCCTCCACACACAGGATGCACCTTCACCACCTTTATAACTCTATCACAGATCTACCAGCACACAACCAGTTTCACACGTAAAACACCTTCAAAACCACCTCCTCAGCCTCTATAGCAACAAATCCATCAGAGCTCCACCACATTCAAAACCACGTGTACATATACTTGGCCTATCTTCCCCTTCCTATCAGCTACAAAACACAAAACTAGTTAGAGCTTACTAAATACACAATTCATGGAATCAATTACTAAGGCGTTGGAATTGGTTACAGTGGAGAGTATGTCCAAGTGGAATTAGTTACGATGATGGTTGGAATCGATTACGATGAACCTTGGAATCGATTCCAAACTAAGTGGAATTGGTTACTCCTCATGTTCATGCATCTTCTTCATCTGTAAGTCTTCAAGTGTATCCTTATTGTGGCTTCTTCAACCTCCTTCATAGTGTTTCTTCAACCTCGTTCACCATGGCTTCTTCAACATTGTTCATGGTTGCCATGCATAAAGCCACGAAGCTCTCATAGTGGGGGACTACTTTCCTCTATAATAGGTGCTTCATCTTCATCTCCAACCTTATGTGTAAACCTTACTTGGAACAAGCATAACATCATGAAGCTAATGAGCAATGAAACACTTAAACTAACCTCAAACAACTCTTGTTATCCACTAGAAAAATAAGTTTCCTCAACTTAGCTTCTCCTTCAATCACTCAACACTGAAAAATCAAACACCACTCTTCCCATAAGCGTAGATGATATGAGCTTCTACTTCTCCACCAAATTTAATATATCACCAACCAAATTACAACAATTCATAACCATATTTAATAGGTCCTGATCTTCAATGGGTCAAACTTTTTCAAATTAAAACATTATTGGTCAAGAATATTTTTGTGTTTGTTGTGAATGTTCATCATGAATCTATACAGCATATGGCCAAAGGAAAGCACACGAAGAGCAACTCCTTACTTGTGAGCCAATAAAAAAATAATATTTTGACTCAAAAATCTATGCATTTCCATTAGTATTATTATATTTTAATATTAATAATATTAATATCATTATGCTTTTATCTAATAATTTAATCCATGTTGTTACGTGAAATTAATTAAATTGAATTTGGAATCGATTATAGAGTAACACGGAATCGATTAACTTCATATGGGAATCCATTACAATAACTTGAGAATTATGAAATTATACGAGGGCAAACATGACATTTGTTCTTAATTCCCTTCAAATTTTTATACATCAGGGGTTGATAAAAGAAACATGTATATAGCAAATCACCTCATTCCATTACCTCCAAATCACTGCAAGCGAAGATCATTTCACTCTATAATTCATCTTTGTTATTCTTCTTGAACAGTAAAATTAATGTAAGCGAACACAATCTAAAAGAACTTCAAGAATATTCAAACATCCCAAGTGAAGTCCAATTTTGCAAGTAAAAACAAAAGAATGTGGAACAAAATACCAAAAAAAAAATTAATTTTTTTTAATAATTATCCATATAAAGACAATCCATACTAGGTATGTGGTTAGATAAGCACGATAGGGTGATAGAATATTCCTTACCCAGAAACATCACGCAGGAAGGGATAATCGATGATCATCTCAAATAATCGATTATTCCCGAAACTACTCTCAAAATCAAAGCGCAAATAATCGATTATAACTATTGATAATCGATTATTGTCAAATCGAAACACATCCCGAACATGATTCAAGCATTTAAAAATACGTACATCAATCCTAGATCACGTGGAAACATAGTTAACACATCATGCACGCATTCAAGAATCTCATACCCATGTAAACATACTCAAACAAATATAATACATCACTTAAATCATCCAGATCCAATCATTGACATGTTATACCCCAATAATAGGATGCAAAATATTATTAGATAAAACACCAAATAAGGTTTTCAATCAGTCAAACTAATTAAGCATAATGCTTACAAATGAGAACCAAGAAGATGAAAATTCTCCAAAACAAGGCTGCTGATGCGACGCTGTTTTCTCCCAAACTAGACCTTCGATTGACAATCCGAAAGGTCAGAAGGAAGAACCATATGTTTGGAACCCACTATCTAAAAATTAGCCTGATCCAACAATGAACGACTTCACAATGACGAAAGCAACAATGCAGATTTTATGTTATGTGGGAATGACGTATTCTTTTCCTTTCTCTCTCACTTGGCTTTTCCCCCTCTTCAAATGACTCTAATGTGCCCTACTAATCTTACCCATCTCCACTAAAAAAAAGTAAGACCTAATGGTCCACATTATTTGACCTATTCTCCACATAGGAAGGGAACCCAATAATCCAACACTTACATCATATATTTGCATGAAAACCCCCAAGCATCACAACTTTGTTTTCTCTTAGCATCAAACCCTATGTTGGGATAACCCAACAAAACATACATAATACATTCATAGAGAAAACCCATCACAAATATTACATAAACCCTATGCCCATGCTTACACAAACTCTTACCCAATAATAACCACACATACTCATAATCATAATTATGCACACATGCATCAAAACTAGAATTAACCAATCAAGATAATCAATAATTCATGGCATACAACAATAAATAAACAAATGTAAGCTTCCCCATACATTGGCCAATTATAAGGCTTTGTCTACAACCCTAAAACACCACCAATCTTCCTTTACACTAAGTTTTCCGTCACTCTCTCTCTCTTCTTCTACCAAAACGCCAATCTTCTTTCTTCCTCTGTTTTCTCTCTTTGATTTAGAGTTTCTAGGGTTTCTAAATACAAAATCACCCCTTTCTCTATATCTTAATATTTATGAATCCACCCAACTCTATCTTTAATATTTTCTCACTTATAATAATACTTTTTATTCTAGTTTATTATAATGAGTCTATCAATAATATATATTATTATTATCTAGCCATAATATTTAATTATATATAATAATATCTCAATATATCATTTAAAATATCTACAATATATAATAATAATAATAATATCTCTTTTAAATATCTAAATCCACCAAAATTATATCTTCTATTTTCCCGGATCTTACATTGGACGCTTGTAGTCTTAAGAAACTTTAAGTACAACCTCTAATCAAGTTTATTAGTAAGTCTTATTTATTAGACGATGGGCTGTGATTACGATCTTGCTAATCATAAGCTCATCTCAACACTTATAAATACAGGTCAATGGTACGAAGGTAAGTGATTGCATTTATTATGAACTTAAGATTTTACTGTGACCCTATCAGTTAAATTAATGACTTGAGCATCAGAGTGCCTTTAAAAAGTACCTGTCAATATGGTTTAGAGTTTGGACATTAACAAAGCAGAAGGAAGTTAACCAAGACTGTTCAAGATAACCTAAATTTAACCAAAAAAATTGTGAAGGAGTGTTTTGTGACGATCCTCGACCCTACACCCAAAACATTATGTATATCTAATTGGTGTGATTAGTTAGAAAATAAAGTACCCCGTAGCATGATTTATTATTGAAAATTTTCAATCTTTAGGCTCTGTTCACTTTGAGGAGATAATTTGGGGGATAGTGGGTGGATGGATTTGAGAGAATTTAAGGGTAAATTTTTTTTTGTTTATTTGAGTAGATTTAGAGGTAAGTGAGAGTGGATTTGGAACTAAATTTTGTGAGAATTAGTGTAGGATTTAATTGATGTAATAGATAAAAAAATTATTTAATTGGTAGAAATTAAAGATTATCAAAATGCCCCTAGTTATTAAAGTAATATGAAATGATAATTGTTAATATTATATTTAATTGTAAATATGTTTATAAAAAGTAAAAATTAAAATTAATTATTAAAAATAATTTAAAAAATGTAAAAAAATTATAATTTAGTAAAATGAATTTATTTTTAAATTTAATATACCTCTGAAAATTTAAGCATCTATTTATCCAAACTTGGTTCTGTTAGACAATCAGTGATTGAAGAATTTATCCATAGAAGCCATGGTGTTCATATTTCCAACGCCAAAGACCATGAAGTTGTTGTCATTATGGCTGCTTCTACTTGTGATGCTCACTTCTCTCCATGCATCATTGTCTTCCTCACTCTCACTGCCACACATAGAAGCCAATGCTTTGTTCAAGTGAGTCGGTGAGAATCATAGTAATAAGGTGCGAAAAGAAAAGCAGTGAGGCTTATAGTAGAAAAAATGAAGTGCCCTACTGCTCGGCAGTGTAGGGTGTAAGATCCTTGAAAATATTTGTAAGTCATATACTAGATTAAAAAAAAAAAGTAAAAAGTGAATAGTAAATTGTGAATAGTAAAAAAAAAATATTTTTGGAAGGGATAAGTATTCCACGTAGCTTTGAGTCATAAGAGATCAGAATTCATCAAATTGTAAATAAAAAATTATTTTTGTAATAGTAAAATGAATAAAAAAATGAATAGTTAAAATGAATAGTAAAAATGAATAGTAAATTTTTTTGCTATAAATAGCCAAGGGGGTGTCAGGAGCGGCTGCAGCGGAATGGTTAGCGTGGAATAACAAACCAAGAGGGTTTTTAATACTAACTTGTGCCTTTTAATTTCTACTCAATTAAACTTACTTAGCAATTAATGTTGACAAATAAAGAGAGTAAGGTTGAGAGAAATTTGCACAGATGATTTTATCCTGGTTCGGATCTTACCAATCCTACGTCCAATCGCTTATCTCAAAACAAGATAAACAGTTTCACTAACACAAAACAATTACAAACTACAATCACAAAGATACAATTTGTAAGAGTTTAGAAACCACCTCTCTTGATACCACAAGAGATGAAACAACACCTCCTTTGAATCTTCACAAAGGATGAAACACTTCCTCCGAATACTTCACGAAGGATGAACACCTCCTCCGAATACTTCACGAAGGATGAACTTCCTCTTCCAAACACCTCCTTAGACACACCAAGGATGAACCAGCTATTCCTCTATCACCGTAGCAGTATTTCACCAACTCTACAGACAGAGTTTCCTTAGCTGAGCAAGAGCACACAATTCTCAAGAGTTTCTGAGTATTTGAGCACAAGGGAAGAGTTTCTCTTGTTTTGTTGAGAGGAAATGAGAGTCTATTTATAGACTCATCCAAAGACTCTTCCATTTTTCGTTTTCAGCCTTTCACACTGTGTTAATCGATTGGCTACAGTGGTTAATCGATTAACAACCCAACGGATAGTTCAACGGCTCTAAAAATGGCTAGTTTTTCAAACGGTCCCTGTGTTAATCGATTAACACCCTCTGTTAATCGATTAACGTTAATCGATTAACACCCTCTGTTAATCGATTAACACTGCATTGCTGGGCTTCTCCATGGCGCACTGGAACAATCGATTAACACCCTCTGTTAATCGATTAGCACTGCACAGTTTTGGCTTTTTGGTTTATTTTTACATCACTTTTGAATGCATACATAAAACTACTAATTTTCCTATGTTCAAACAATTATTACAAAAGGTTACAAGTCTTCAAAGATCATTCTTCATGAGTCTTGTTTGTTCTTGACTTGATTTGGACATCATCAAAACTTCATCTTCATCATTTTGCTAACAGGGGGAGGCTGAAAATTTACACCAAAAAACTTAGAAAAATTTTGAGAGAAGAGAGTTGGAAGAATTTCTAGTTGCAAAGGGGATATTCTGGAAGTTTTCAGAGAACGAGGAGATTAAGTCTGTAATAGAGGTAAGGGAGCTAACCTTGAGTATTTCGTTTTGTATTATCTTGAGTCTTGAATATGCAATATTTTGCTCTTGTTTGATCTTCAATCTTGAATATGAAGTATCTTGTTTCTGTATGATCTTGAATTTTGAATGAGAACATGCTTCTGCGTTTAGATCCAAGTGTGATAGTTGTAAAATATGATGTTGATTATGTTATGCCATTTGTATGTTATTAGTTGTTTATTTTTGTATTTTTGGATGGATTAGAAGTTGTCTAACCGGCTCTGCCAGATTCAACTTCTTGTTTCCCCATACTTTTTATTGTTTTCCTTATTCGTTTTATTTTTGGAAGGATTAGAAGTTGTCTAACCGGCTCTGCCAGATTGAACTTCTTATTTCCCCATACCTGTTATTGTTCTTATTATTTAATTACATTGTATTTTTGGAAGGATTAGAAGTTGTCTAACCGGCTCTGCCAGATTCAACTTCTTATTTCCCCATACTTTTTATTTCTTATTTATATTGTATTTTTGGAAGGATGAGAAGTTGTCTAACCGGCTCTGCCAGATTCAACTTCTTGTTTCCCCAGAAATTTTATTGTTTTATCCATTTTTTTTATTGCTCCTTTCTGGAAGGATGAGAAGTTGTCTAACCGGCTCTACCAGATTCAACTTCTTGTTTCCCCTGAATTTTATATTAAGATTAATTTGATGGTAAAGGGGAGCTAAGTATTTTTGTATGAATTTATTTTATAAAAATATATGCATGTGAAGGTTGAACTGGTGTGCTCTTGTGAAACTGTTTTATGACTTTTATTATATTGGATGTTATAACTAAAACTGTAAAATAGTACATGTTGTGATGTGATGAATTTAATCTATTTTGAATGAGTTTGTTGGCTGAAATTGATCTTGTTGGAAGGTCTGGAGTAAGGGTTCTGTAATAGCTTGTATATGGGTATTAAATAGATGTATAGATACTGTTTGAGGTTGCTGGGAGAGGAAGTGAAAATATTAAAATTTGGCATTTCAGATTTAGAGCATAAGAGAATAGGGTAGATAATTTAAATAAATCAATTGTTAATTATTGAGGGCCTTTCTTTGTTGGTAGGATAGAGGAACCTTAAAAACCTGAGTTGGCACATCCCTAATCATAGAGCAGCCCTGGCCTGGTCCAGTCAGTTGTGACTAGTCATATGTGCTGGCGTCGAAGGTGAGTTTGATGCGTTCAGACATCTGGGTCCTCTCCGGTGACCAATTGGGGTAAAGAAAGATCTCTACTAGGATGAAAATAAAATAAAACAAGTTGATTGTAGATGCATAAAGTTATCATGGTAAAAACTTCATATATATTACCGCTACATTGAGCCCAAATTTTAATATGTAGTTCCTAAGACATGTTGATGTATTTTGGCTGATCTATGACCTTTGATTGGTGAAAATATGTTGAGTTATACTTGTTAAAAAAAATGAGTTTATAATATGAAGTATGATATCTAGCAATAGGTTTACTTTATTTTGGGTATTGACATCAAAATGGGTTATTGTCAATTTATAATTAAAGAATGAACATGATTGAGTTAGGTGGATAAGAGGGTATGATTTGTTGATTTTATGAAATGTTGGATTGGATATGAGAAATCATTACTTATGAAATGATGTTTACTACTGGAGTAGTATGTTCGGTTTATACCATGAGAGCTGGATATGAATAAAGTAACACCCGAGGTTTATGAAAGCAGGCAGAAAGTGGTCTGACCATAAGGCTTTGACATAAATATATGGTTCATAAGTTTTATAGAAGCAGGCAGAGAGAAGTCTGACCATAAGGCTTTAGAAAGTAAGACATAGTATACAGGTGAGGCTTAAGGAAGCAGGCAGAGAGCGGTCTGACCATAAGGCTTCGTGAGTAAGCATGGTACACTTGTAAGGTTTATGAAAATGAGAAAGATGATTTTGATAATGATGTATTAATGACATCGGGATAATGATATTTTATCAATTGCAGAAATACATGATTGAAATATTTTTATTACAAGTTTAATGATTTTATGATATGGTTAGCTTACCCTTATTTGTTTGTGCTATGATCATATAACTCATGTTATATGTGAATAGATAATGTTGCAGATGCGGTTGAAAAAGCTTAGAGATGAGAGAGATGCGGGGAAAAACTTTCAGGGATTTTTGTAAAAAAAAAAAAAGAATAAATTTGTATTGGGAAAATTATGTTGTGTAAGACTTATAAGTTGAAATTTCAAATTTATGTTAAGTGGTGAAGACTATATTGTTTAAAGTTTGTAAGTTTGGTATTGTACTTTGGAGGAATTGAAATAAAGTTTGATTGTTTATATGAGATATCAAATTAATTTAGTCTCTACTATCAGTAATACCCTTTAAAATATTTGGGTGTTACATAGGGCCGCTACGTGACGACGAGCAGCGGGCGTTCGATCACGGAGTTCACGTCTTGCGGGCGCGTGATGGAGGAGCGGCAATCGCATCCTCACCACATGTTCCACATGTGCGCCCAAGACAACCCTCTGTGTCTGGTTACATCGGATTTACCTCTTCCTCTCAATGAGAACGACAACGGAGACACTTTCGAGCTCACGACCTTCATCACTGCCTTCTCCACGTGGTCCCTGGAGCCTAGCCGACTTTACCTTCAATCCTCCTTCTCCTTCTCCAGCCACCTCGCCGAGCTTGGGAACCAAATGCACCACTCCTCTTGCCAAATGTACAAGCTGGGAATTAAATAACCATGCTTGGAACCGAATACACAAGTGATGCAAGCTGAAGGGAACCAAATACGTATTCTTGGAATCGAATACACCAGCCTTCAATATTCCTTGTTGAAGCGGAATCGAATACTCGTCTTGCGTAACCAAATACAGCTTGCTTTGGTGGGCTTCTTTCATTCATCCTACGAAACCGAATACTCATCCTTTTATTTTAAACATGGTATTTCACAAATGAACAAGGACAAACATGCCAATTACGCTGAAATTACTACAAATCTCCTCACTTCAGTGAGGATTTGGAAACCCAATTATCTCGTAAATCTGTCTAATTACATTGCCTTGTATCACCTCAAACGAACACAAATTTATTTACAAATCAATCGTCACACTTTTTTTGAACAGTGTTATACCCTTATTGAAGAGTGTTATACCCTCAAGTGAACATAGCGTTAGTGCAATCATTATTCTCATGATGAACGTCGAACTGCTTTTCGAATATTGCAAAATCTCTACAAAAATATTCAAATTCTATTCCAAATAGTTATAATTACTTAAATTCTGAAATAATAGCAAATTAAATACTTAAAAAAATATTTCAGCAATTAAAAATAGCAAGATCATATAAATAACTTTTAAACATGATGTAGAAGACATATAATTATATGTTTTAATTTTAATTCACAAGAGATTCTTACTAGAACACATGCATAAAAAAGAGAAATAAACTAATTAGAGAATAAACATTTTAATTTAGTTTTTTTTTAAAGTACTAGAATGACTGAAAATATAATGTGGAGATATCTATGATTATGTTAAAAAAAGAAGGCATGTTTATCTGGTGAAAAATATAATATAATTAGATTTAATAGCCTTTTTTGTCTCCAGATTTGTTTATTTTTCTTAATTCGGTCATTCCTTTTAAAAGTGTGTTAATTTGGTCTTCACTTACTAAATTTTGCATCAACGTTATCTCTTCCGTTAAATACCCACAAACATCATTAACTTTTTTTTTTCTCTCTCTTATGCTCTTCTACTCAGTACTATCTTTTTCTCTTCCTTTTGTGATACCAAAAAAAAGTGTGAGAGAGAAAATAATCTATGAAAGGGTCACCCTCCTTCTTGAAATTCCCACTACTTAATAAATAAGATTTCTGATAATTGCATTTAGAATGGTTTTGGATCTGACAATGCAATCGAAACCATCATATCACAACGATTAAATAAATCCTTAGTTTCTACTTTCAAGCACAAAATCTATGAAGCTTCAAATTCCAGAAAATCCATTCACTCTCTACAGAAATGAAAAATATAAATCCTTTTGAATTTTACAAGGGAACTAGCTCAGTTTGCTCTACGCACCACCCCACGTTCCTTCGAAGGAATCATGTAGTTAGCTATGCTTACAGTGTCTGAAACAAGAAGATGGAGAAAAGGGTTCTGAGAAAGCACAGTGATAAAGCTGAAAAAGATCCATCTTTTCAACTACCCACATCATAATTAAACTCCATAAAAATGCCTGCCACGAAAAGTTCATTTTTTATATAAAAAAATAACCATCCCAGAAAACTCCATGATTTCAAGCAAACCCAGAATCAAGTATTTCAAAAAATCAAGTCCTACATTGGCCAAAGACTGTGCCTAATAAGAGCTTATATAGCTTATGCATCTTTTCGCTTACAAATCAAGTTTGTGGGGGATAAGTCAGGCCCAAATTCTAAATACGGTGCTGCAAAACACAAACTTTTATTTCCGAATTAGAAGGAAGAAGAAACTTTAAGCTTCAGAAGAGAAGAAAGTAAACAAAAGCAGAGAAGAGACTCATGGGGTGTGGTCAAATTTGAAACTTCATTCAGTGGTGTGAGAGAGAGGAGTGACACTAAACAATATAGTGGTTGAGATTCACAATGAAGATGAAGAATTCTCTAAGGTGGAAAAAAAATTGTTTGTTATGTTGTGTTGTGTATGTACCTGCATTGGATTTTCTTCTTAAATATAGTGGTTGAGATTCAGAGGTAATGGATTTTCTTCTTAAATTCAAGCATTGGATTATAATTCAGTGTTAGTTATCTATTCCAGTGGCACAAAGAGAGAATATATTTTTCGACACAAGTCATTCCATGTGGAAAAAGGTTATCGAACATATGGATCTAAAGGGTCATTGAGAGGTGGAAGACTGAATGGCTTGAATGGATTAATCTTGGATAAAAAACTTAAGTCTGTATCAGAATCTACTACGATAAACTTAAAGAGTGCATCCTTAAACATAAGTAAGGCTTCAAGAACACATCAATCTCAGGATTGTCTACAACTGAATAATCTTGCAGAGCCATGTGATCGTTCAATTCCTGGTGCATTGAATGCAATTGCAGCACGATCCTATCCGCAGGCACACCTTGCATATCTTTGCCCGCCGCAATCTTTTCCTTCAGCTTTCCAACGGTGTCCTCTCTATCCGATTCTATACGGACACGATCTCTGGACTTTGGCATTTTCACGCTCGCCATCAATGTCGTCATCATCCGCTGCTACGATAACGACGAGATATCCGGCATCAGAAGTGGATCGTATTCGATTCTTGGAAGTGTTGAAGGTTGCAGCAGTTGTGCTAGAAAAAAAGGGCTACGCATGGGCGGCAGCGGCGGAAGATTTTCGGCATCGTCGGTAACAATAAAGAGATGAATGCGTAAGTGGTGAAGGATCGGAATTGTATAGTCGTAGTTATGATCTTGGAGAAGTTGGCCTTTGAAAATGAAATACTATTGGGATATGGGAGTTTGGTAGATGGTTTGGATCTTGTCTTTGACATCACATATTGTTTCAAAACGATTAACTTTAATGGAGAAGAAGATCCCCTAGCACACCTAAAAAATAACATTTATTTCAAAGTCCATTAGTAGTCCGTCGTAAAATAACAATATTTTCTCTCACACTTTTTTTTGTACTGTAAAAAGAAAGAAGAAAAGATAACACTCACAAAAAAAAAAGAGGTATGCTGCATTGCAGAAAAGTAAAAGAGAAAGAGAAAAGATTATCACAGTTACGCGTATTTAACGAAAGAGACAAAATTAACGTAAAATTCACTAAATAAAGATCAATATAACACACTTTTAAAAGAATGACCTAATTGAAAAAAATAAACAAATTAAAAAAAAAAAAGCTATTAAGCCTTAGTAAATAAGATAGTAAAAAGACACAGGGTGAAAATAAATTGACAAAAAGATGGCAAAAAAAAAGGCCGTTAAGTCTAGAAAAAGATAAACATAGAGGGACCCACGACTGGACGCAAAAGTCAGAAAGTGACCTCTCTCGCATGTGATGCACAGAATTGGTAAGTTCACTCACTTCAGAATTTCTCTCTCCCTGCGGACAGAAATTGAGAAGAGAGAGAGAGATTCACTGAGAACTACGATGCCATCATTATCTTCTTGGTTCTTCACAACGCTTCTATGCTTCTTAGATGTTACTTTTGCAGGTGACCCTTATGTTTTCTATGATTGGACGGTTACTTACACCTCAGCTTCCCCTCTTGGAGTTAAACAGAAGGTGGGTTATTCCTTCTCTTTGGCAATTGTATAGTGTGTGGCTTTGTTTTTCTTTTTCATAGCATACCAATGTTGGAAGCAGTTGAGGTCAAGAGTTTTTGAAAAAGTTGAAATATTCTTTGTTTGCAAGTTGCCAAACTCCATGTGCTTCTGGATTAAGGCTTGTGTTGTAATCTGAAGTTCTGGTTGTGACTCGATTGATGATGGGATGGTCAAGTGTTTCCTAATATGTGGTGGTAATTCTGTTTTCAGCAAGAAATGTTTTTTACTTATGCCTGAATTTTTGTGGTAAATTAAATGTCGGTTGATATACCCTTCTGATAGTATTTACTTAATAGTTAATTCTGAATTAAGTGCTAATTATTATAACTCTCAAACGGACAAGAGGAGAGAGTACACTACCAATGTCAATTTTGGTATGCTAAATATTTGGCATTTTGTGATTAACAACAGATGAATTTAACTTCTTTCTTGCATGTTGGAATTTCTGGTGAATAGTTTAGATGGGATCTGATTTTTACCATTTTTTGCCCTCAAAACGTTCAGTAAGGGTGTCTTTTGGTGGAGTGGAGGGGAAGGATGGAGAAGGAGGGGGAAGAATTTTGAGCGTTTGATAGAGGGAAAGGAGAAAAGAAATAAATTCGGGGACCACTATATTATTTCTTGCATACATCTATTCACCCCCTCTATCTCTTCCTATTTTCTATCAAATTATAGAACTTTCAAAAGGTTATGTCTCTATTTCTCTCCCATTTCTACTCTATCAAATCACTGAACATTCAATTTTATCTTTTACTTATTTCTCTCTTTTTCAACTTGTTTCTGTCCTATTTCCATTCGCTCTATTTCTCTTTTCAGAAACCAAACACAATATAAACAATTAAAGTTAGTCGAGTATCACCTTCTATAGTGTTCTTAAGAAGTTATAATCTCTGAAATCTCTATGAATCCAACATATTTTAGTACTTTTGGGTTTCCTTTTTGGGGCTGTGGTTGATTTTCATTCGGGGCCTCCTTGTAAATAATGTTTTATGGTATTTTCGGAGAAGAGGAGGGTGGGGATGAGGAACCTTCCAGTTCAAATGATAAATAAAACGAAAAAGAACATTAAATTTCGAGTGCCATCAAATTACTTTATGTTCATAATGAATAGTCTCCCGTTATAATGCTGAGCTGAAAACCAAAGTAGAGCCTAACTGACAATGCCCTTCTGCAATAATTTTACGTCATTGTTGATCTGTTATGAATTGATTATGATGTCGCTGAGGATCCTAGCATCAACCTAAACAGTGAAGTAATCATCATATGTTGTCATAGTACCTGTTTGGATACAAACCAGCGTTGTATGCAATAGACTCTTACTCTCCTGTTCAGTCCTAGAGTTAAGAACCAAACACTAGCAGGTTTGAGTGCTGCAGTAGAGCAATGAAGGACACTTTGACACTCTAGTTAGGCTTCTTTATGAGCAAAGAGATGTGAGTTAAAGTGAATACCTGACTGGCCAAATCCCTTATACTTTGACATTCTAGGGGGCAATGATTTTTGGATATCCTATTATTTTAAACAGTCGATCAAAACCTCTAATTTCTCACTTTTCTCTCTTTTTCTATCACCTATTATACCTATTATTTTATCTCTGTCTCACTTGGTGTTGAATAACATATGGGGTGTCCAAATATATTTTTCCTTTTTATACTGAGAAAGCCTAGGATATGACTTGATCTAGAGGTATAATAGGCGATAAGACTTACATCTTTGGTTTTCGGTCTCTCCCTGATCTAATTCAGCTTCGATGAGGATATTCTAGCTTTTTTTCTTGTGTAGTACAAATGAGATCTGGACCAAGACGCCGTGCTAACTGCCCAAACTCCACCACTAGGCCAACTCTAGTAGTTTGAAAATTTGAAGTTTCTATAACACATACCATGATGTTTTCAATCTACTTTCTTAATGACAATGATCCATACAAGCTTTAACATGTACAAACCTTCACTTTGCTTACACCATATCCCCCCACGCCCATATTTTATTTCTTTAATGTTCTTCCAATAGTTATGCACTTCCCAAGTTTTCATGGTTTCAAATGCCTTCATAATGTCACTACTAATTATAACCATACCATGATACCACCGTTCAATTCAGTTGAGTAAAAAACAAAAGGAAGACTCCCCTTCCTCTTCTTAAATACTTTGGCACACTGGAAAGAATTTACAAGGACATGATGTGAATTAGTACAACAATGTTAGGTTATCAATCACCCCTGAAATTCATTAGACTACTAAGATTCTATCCTAGAACCTTTTAATAATTTAGATATGTTACAAACTAACAAAGAAGCCATTTTGACTTATCCCTAGTTTCGTGCTCTCTTTTTTTCACCTAGATCCCAAATGAATAGTAAAGACAACTCTCCAAAGTCTCTGGAGAAACCTGTTCACTTTCAGATATGTTTGACCATTAACACTGTACTCGAGCTATCTTAGGTGTTGTATGAGTGCATAAAATTTAATTCATTCGTTTTTATTAGACTAGTGCATGTAAGAACATGCGGTTTGTTTCTGTATTTTTAATATACTCTATAGCTTTTTGCATTTACTTGTTTGCTTCATACTCACCTATGAATAATGCTGCTTCTCATGAACCCTCTTTTGTAACAAATTTCTATTTCAGGTTATTGGGATCAATGGACAATTTCCAGGACCAACTCTAAATATCACTACAAACTGGAATGTAGTTATCAATGTCAAGAACAATCTTGATGAACCATTACTTCTAACATGGTAACATAATTGGGTTTTGTCATGAATGATGATGTAACTAGTAATAATGATGATAATGATTATGTTGCGTAGTTAAATGCAGGAATGGCATACAACATCGGAAAAATTCTTGGCAGGATGGAGTTTCAGGAACTAACTGTCCAATTCCAGCAGGGTGGAATTGGACATATGAGTTTCAAGTTAAAGATCAGATAGGGAGCTTTTTCTACTTCCCTTCCCTAAACTTCCAGAAAGCTGCAGGAGGATATGGAAGTATCATCATAAATAATCGACCAGTTATTCCTGTTCCCTTTGGATTGCCAGATGGAGATATTACCCTATTTTTGAGTGACTGGTACACCAGGAGTCATAAGGTCCTTTTGCTTTCCCTGACTGACTTTGGTAATTTTTTTCTTTTTCCTTTATGAGCTTTGACCATTTCATATGGTGAAATATGGTGAAACAGGATCTCAGGAAAGATGTTGAAAATGGGGTTGACCTTGGAGTTCCTGATGGAGTGCTTATTAATGGACTAGGTCCTTATCGCTATGATGACAATCTTGTCCCAAATGGCATTTCTTACCAAATAATAAATGTTGAACCAGGTAAGAACATAGGCAATGAATTTTTTTTCACTTAGTTTATAAGCATGGGAGAGGTATGTGACAGTGACATACATGGCAAGTTGGCAACAATCCTCCTTCTTGTTAGAACTTTTCTTTTCCAGAGGAGTTCACATGAAGGTTATATGTCTAAACTTATAATATAATATAATAAAGCCATGCCTGTCACAGATAGTTATAGAAGGGTTTGGATTTGAAATATACGAGGCAATAAAGTCATGCTGGGATATCATGTTAAGGTTTGGTTTTTATACTAATCTAGATTAATTTGCTTTTGAAATTACGTATCTAAGTTGCTTTCTAAAAAATTACATACAGGGCTAAGTTGCTTTCTAAAAAATTACATACAGGGCTAAGTCGTTCTTACAAGGAACAACTTCATTGTGAAGAAGTCGTCACCACCCTGGACAACTTTTGACCAGTTTAGGTGAAGTCATGGAAGCACATGATAACTATTCTGTGAATGTCAAAGTCAGGGGTCAAAGGCGACTTCCATTAGGATAAGCGTAATTAAGCATACACTTAATCAAAGTTGTGGAAGGGTTGTTAAAGTCGTGCAAGGGTTGGATGACTTCTTCCAAAAGCAAAGTCGTGGAGGGGTTGGATGACTTTTACTTTTCTAAAGTGGAGCAAATGTTGGGTGAGATCTTCCAAATTGAATTCGTGCAAGGGTTAGGTGATTTTTTCCAAAAGTGAGATACATTGAAGTCGTGCAAGAAGGTGACGACTTCAGTGTAATTGATTTTTAATTGAATTCGTGGTTACATGTGACGATTTTAGTGTAATTTTTTTGTTTGTGGAATGGTAACACGGCTTTAGTGTGGCATAGTTGCTTGATTATTTTTAACTTGCATGGTGTGTTTTGGAAAAATTTGACAATTATAATTGTTAATTGTGAATCTTAGAAGATAACAAAGTACAAAGATGAGAAGGAAAATTCTAACAAGACAAGTTAAGCATGGAAATTGTAATACAAATATAGTTTGATCACCAAATACATAAATACATAGTGGGAGATAAGTTATATATATAGAGAGACAAAGTCCCACAACATTGTCTTGTTTATCTTCCAGGCCTTTGTTAGGGATGATGTTCAGATGAAGGTGGTAGTTGATCATCACTGTTGTCTTCATTTTTGTCATTGTCACCATCATCGAGACCTTGGAACGACAATATGGCATGAATGATGTGGGATTGTATGCATTGGGGGTGAATGTAGAAGTTCCAAATATATTTGGTGGACCAGAAAGATCTGGTTGGGTAGAGAAAATGTTACGTGTATTGAACACTTTGGTATGGTGACTAAAAAGATAGGGTTTGATTTTGATGATGATCCACGCGTGTGGACATTGGAGTTTGCTGCAGAATAGATCGACTAGACTGACTATGTGCTCATGAAACTATTTACCATAGGGAGAAGCATATGAAAAACATGTTGATATCGAGGTTGGGGAAATGTCACACTGTGTGAAGAATATGAAAATTGGTCATAAATAAAAAAGAAACACATGAGTAAATGTTTTAGGAATGAAACTTACCTTGTCATTAGATGTTGGTTGGGGAGGTGATATATAGTGGATAGTACGGTTAATGTACCACTGCATATATGTTGTGGTGTCACACAAATGGCCATTACTAATAAACCGAGTACCTTGAATGAGACGAGTGTGTCAGTCATTCCAATAAGCTATCCACCTTAGATGATACTCGAGCCAAAATAAGTCTGCTCTCCCTCTCATATTTTCTTTATGAACTTGATATAAATTTAAAGGTTGGATGGGAATGGAATAATTTTTCGGAAGCCGAATTGGTGCATGACCCGATCAGCTTGGTGGAATTCAATTGTGGCAAAACAGATTAGAGGAAGCATAGGCTCGACTAACTGCAGAAAACTCAACAGTAATCAGTGGACCGACTTTGTCTTTGGTATAAGGCGTCCAGAGGAACTACAATAAATTTCATAAGTATGAAAATAATATTTTTGAAAATAATTATAACAACTTTGAATGATAACCTATCTGGGCTGTAAGTCATCTAACAACTTTTTTATCAAAGGCATTGTGCTAGTAGGGGGATTTTGTTGGGGTACCCTATCTTTCATGTACACAATAATAAACAATATTAGTTAACTAATAAGTTGCAAATCATAGTATTTTTGTGGTAGTTGTGAAGAAAAAATAAAAATTTTAACCTTTTCACAAGTGGACAACCAACTCTTGCAGCAATATCTTCGGCCATTAAGAGGTTAATAGATGGAGTTGTCCAGGGTGGTGATGACTTCTTCACAACGAAGTCGTGCCTTTTAAGCACGACTTAACCCTTTTGTAAATTTTTAAAAAGCAACCAAGACACGTAATTTCAAAAGCAAATTAACCAAGATTGGTAAAAAGACCGAGATGTTAAGTGGAGTATTTAATTGTGTGGTTGGATCTTTATCTAAAGATGAATGCTAGCAACACTCCATTTCTAAATTTATTGGAAATCACAAATTTTGGTGAACCTGGTTCAGAATTTCAAACCCAAGAATCTCCATCTTCTGATCCAGATTCTATCTGGGTAGTATTAAAAATCTGTAATGCCTCTCCCTCGTGCATGCTGGAAATATAATATTTTTTAACTTGAAGTTTCATTTTCAGATGTTTGTTATTTTTATCACAGTTAATCACTATATATGCGGTGCTTAGCTCTCAAGTATTGGTCAATGTTGTATATTTATGAGGAATGTAAGAGATTAGTTAAACTTATAAATTTCAGAAGCTAAGAAAGAGGTTTTAGCTCTGCTTACTAACTAGATTAATGAAGTATAGAATAAATAATAGTTTTTTACCGAGTTATTGAAATTTGAGGTATTTTATTACCAGTCATTCTATGTTAGTCCTGAAATACCCAGACCAAACTCTTGTCTGCTTGACTTGATCTAATTGTTATATGTGACAAGGCAAAGTCTTTTATATCATAAGTGTATGCATTTATGTTTCATGATCATCTGATCATGTGATCTAGAGACTAAGTATGTTTTTTGTATATTCTTTTATTCCACCAGTATGTCTTGCTACCGATATAATTTTTTGTCATCCTCCCAATTCTTTCTTGGATCATGTCGTTCTTCTATATTGGGGCATAAAATTTATTCAGCTCGTAGAATAACATGCACAAACATAGCTTCTGCACAGGGCTCCAATTATCAAGGGTCTCTAGATTTTAAAATTTGCCTCCCAAATACGCGGCTTGACTCTTTAGGATGGAACTAATTTTCATGATTAGAAGAGGACCTCTAAGAACTTTAAGATGTCCTCCATATTACGCAACACCTAAGATTTTCACCAAAAAATAGATGGTTTTTAATTCTATCACTCGTGTTTAAATGCTCAAACAAGAATTTGCAAATACTTTAATGATTTTAATCTAGATATCTAATTAGTTTGTAAAACGAGAGAACTTAAATTTTTCTGTACTCATGTATCATCAACTGTTTTATCATTCTTTCTGACACAGGGAAAACATATCGCCTACGTGTTCACAATGTTGGTATCTCATCAAGTTTGAATTTTAGGATACAAAATCACAACTTGCTTCTTGTGGAGACTGAAGGATCATACACGGTTCAGCAAAACTACACCAACATGGATATTCATGTGGGTCAGTCATATTCATTCTTGGTTACAATGGATCAAAATGCCAGCACTGATTACTATATTGTTGCCAGTCCTCGGTTTGTTAATTCATCATGGGCTAGAGCTACTGGAGTTTCCATTTTGCACTACTCCAATTCTCTGGGACCTGCTTCAGGCCCTCTTCCTAGTCTTTTGGGTGAAGATGATCCTTCCTTCTCAATAAATCAAGCAAGATCAATAAGGTTATTAGTTGGTACTTTGTCTCCTTGTAGAAACTTTTGCTTTGATAAATAAACAAGGTGAACAGTATTATAGACTAGCCTAATTAAAGATGCCTGGCTTTAGTCTTGGATTATATAGTCCCTGAGTTGTTACACTATGTATTTTTGACATTGGCGTTTAAGGGGCCAATACAAAAAGGACAACATTAATTTAATATACTTTCTGCCCTTTGATCACACCTTAGATTTTATGGTTAGATCTAGAGTATTTTAATATCAAAATTTTGAATGTTCAAAATCTCACTCGATCATGGTACTTATAGGTGGAATGTCTCTGCTGGTGCTGCACGTCCAAACCCACAGGGTTCCTTCAAATATGGTGATATTACTGTGACGGATGTATATGTTATTCTTAATAGACCTCCAGAGCTTATAAACGGAAAGTGGCGAACTACCCTTAATGGTATATCATACTTTCCACCTTCAACACCCCTGAAGCTTGCACAACAATTTAAAATTTTGGGTGTGTACAAGATTGATTTTCCAAATAGATTGATGAACAGACCCCCAAAAGTTGACACTTCCCTGATTAATGGTACTTACAGAGGTTTTATGGAAATAATATTTCAAAACAATGACACTACAGTCCAGAGCTATCATTTGGATGGCTATGCATTCTTTGTTGTTGGGTGAGATTTTAGCTTTAAAGTTTCAATTTATCATTTTGGTTTTTAATCCATGTCGCACTTAAATTGAGGATAAGAGTGAGTGAATTTCTCATTTGAACTGTAGCATGGATTTTGGAGTATGGACGGAAAATAGCAGGAGTACTTACAATAAATGGGATGGTGTGGCTCGCAGCACTACACAGGTATTACTGCATTACTTCCTTAGCCACACCATAATATCTTAAATCCATACATTTGCTCAAAAACTTACGTGAAAGTTATGTTGGAATGGACCATTTTCACATATAACAAGGGGAACCAAGAATTACTTCATTTCTGCTTTTCTTGTCCTCTCTTTTGTAGAGGCTTTGCCGCCAATTGACCAAAGCAATTTTTCTTTGCTAAAATTATGACAGTTTCTTGTTAGTTGTTCCAACATGGAAGAACATGTGATTGCAAGTAAAGTGACACATGAATTTGATTTACTCTGCCAGAGTAGTAGCTTTTGGTGACCAAAAATAAACTGTATATGCTATAACAACTCGATTTAACCTGTCTGCAGGTCTTTCCTGGTGCTTGGACAGCCATTTTGGTATCTCTTGACAATGCCGGTATTTGGAACCTTCGTGCGGAGAACCTCAACTCTTGGTATCTGGGCCAAGAAGTTTATGTGCACGTCGTAAACCCAGAGAAAGACACCGATGAAAATACTTTGCCTAACAATGCAATTTTCTGTGGCTTACTTTCCTCCCTTCAAAAGTAAGAGCTCCTTTAAAGAAAACGACTTTAGCTGTCTACCATGTTTGCAAATTGCAATAGCAAAATACTTGAACAAGACAATCAAATTCTCAAAATTTCACCAAGATTCATGCTTTAAATGAAAAAAGGATGTTATTGATTGAATTCTCTACTGGGTTTTTTTGTACTGCCACTATGATTTGCTTTCAAAATACATTAATATACATTGATTTTGATGTTTTAAAATAAAATATACTAAAAACTATTTTAATATATCAAAATCAGTGTATTTTGAATACAGAATTTTAAAAAAAAAAACGGGAGAGAAATTCCAGTTCTCTGGGGGATCACCTTTTTGCACTGGACTCGTATTAATAGTAACACCATTGCTTGTTTCTCTTCTGCAGGGATCAATCTCACAAATTCCAGTTCTCTGGGGGATCACCTTTTTGCAGTAATTCTCTAATTTTGTTGTTCATGCTATTTCTAGCATTACTTGAAAGCTTATTTGGTATGTCGGGTGTTGAACTTTAAGTCAATTAAGACAAAGAAAGTTATTGTTTGTGATATGACAGTAGCCATTTAAAGATTTATAGTTTTTTTCGTCAGAAAGGAAATTTTGTGTATGTACAACATGTTGGAGAAATTGATGCACGTATTCATAATTGTAAACTAGAATCCTATATTAAAGTTCTTTTTTCCTTGTATTTATAATTTTGGAGGATCGTAACCTTCCCCCAAGGATGTTCCTACCCAACTAATTTGGTAAGGGAAAGTCGTTAAAGAAATGCTTGATCCTTAAATTCCTTATTATTGTTGTTGTGTTCTTCTCTTTTTTTATTCAATTCTCAACAATCTATTATCTATAAAAAGGATATGGTTTTATGACCATTCCTTTTATTAAATTGAGTTTGAATTCCACTAACAATGTGAGGATTTTATTGGTGAGTAATTTGTAAATATCTATACATGAATATGGAGCATTGTGGTGGATTTTGATAAGAGCACCAAGTTGCTCAAGTACCATAAAGTATTCATAATGAATTCTGTAGATTCCAATGGAATGAAATCGTTAAGGTTTAACTTCTTTATCTTATCCAACCATGCAATAAAAGCTATTATTCAAATAAATTTGTGTTATGATGAACTTATAATCCTATTCTTAATTTCTTCAAAATAAATGTATGGTTAAATGATTTGTGTACCATATAGACGATATCTAGGGATGGCAATTTTATCAACGGATACGAGTATTCGCGGGTAAAATTCGCGGCAGATAATTATTATCCGCAGATATTTACTACCTGCGGGTAACGGGTAGCAAGTATTTTAATACCCGCTTTTAAATGGATCGGGTACAGGTAGTATACTATCCATTCCGCGGGTACCCATTATCCCTAAAAAATTAAAAAAAAATTATATATCTTTTAAATAAATTTAATTAAAAATAAAATAAAATTATATTTTATTAGGTTAAATTTAATTAAAATTAAAATTTAATTTATATTTAATTTAATTTATATTATATTATATATATTTTTTGTAATTTTATTTAAATTTTATTTTAAAAATGTATTAAATATATTTTTTTTTATTTTTTGCGGGTATCTGGGGTTTTAAAATATCCGCGGATATTTTTGAAACGAGTACCCGTGCGGGTAGCGGGTCAGGTAACAAGTACAATTTTATCTAGCGGGTCGGGTTGCGGGTAGGCACTACCTGTACCCGCCCCGTCCCGTTGCCATCCATAATGATATCTCTACCGATCGATCAAAGATATAAAAGGATAGCTTAAGAAAGTTACAACTTAGTATATACTAAACGGATCAAACAAGGAGACTTTTTACATTAAGAAAGATAAAACATGCTTAAGCAATATTGAGAGTCTCAATTGGGTCAGCCCTATTCAAAGGCCTAATGTAAAAACTATAAATACATAAGCAAGGTAAGAATGTAGGTGATTGTATTTATTGAGCATCTAAGACTTAACAATTATAACTGATCTGGTAACCTAATACTAACTTGAGTGTCAAAGTGCCTTTAATAGGTACTCACTGCTCGGACTTGGACTGTGTAAAAGAGAGAAGTACAGGTGATTGGAACTCAAGAAAACTAAGAAAAGGCGTAAAGGTAACTCGAAATTTTAAAGGTGTACGTCTCGGCCCTACATACCGAAACATGGCACCCACAATGGGGCCTGAGAACAATGAAAGAAACCTGATGGTGACCACAAAAAACATGGGAGAACAGTAAAACGCGGTGAAAATGAAAAGGGAAATGCAAGCGCAAATGCAAGCTCAATTGATGGAGATGGAGATGAAACATGAAGCTGAAATCATGTACTCCTAGCGGTTGCACAAGGAGAACAGTCTGCCCAACATTCGGTCTTGTTGAGATTGTTGATGTAAGACCCATGAAAAAAATATTTACGATTTTATTACTAGTAAAAATATATTTCTTTAGGAATGGAAAATATAATAAGTTTATAATATAAAATATGGAAAGTTAAATAAGAAAGTTTGGTAGCTTAATTGGTAGAAAATTTTGGTGATGGGTTCAAACTCTTTTCTACCTCTTTGTAAAAAAAAAAGTAAAATAAAATTTAATGGAGAAAGCATTCATATTTGAAGTCATTATTAAGGAATCCATTATGTAAGTGGTGAATCCATTATGTAAGTGGTGAAATTAAAATAATAAATAATATTAAAAAAATGATGAATGGTAAAATTTTTGGACCATAAATAGCCATGAGGGGGAGGATATTTTTGCACAAAAAGAGAGTAAGAATCAAGTGAGAAACCTTGAGAAATAGAGAAGAAAGAATTAGGAAGAAATTTTTAGTTGCAAGAAGAGTATAGGCTCTCGAGAATTTTTGAGGAAAACGAATTCAAAGCAAGAGAAGTCTAGAATAGAGGTAGGGGAGCTAATCCTTCTTATATATGATTTTTTTACATGTTATGATCATGAATATGAGTTATGAACATGTTAAAATTTTGGTAATGGTAGTTATCTATTCACTTGAATAAATTTAGTTTTCATGATTATAATTTTCTTATTTTTGAATTACTTTGGTAAAACATTCCTTTTCAATTGTTTTTACCTTTGGATTTAGCTAAAAGTTTAATAAATGAATCCTAAGACCTATTTCTTCACTTTGACCGTTCGGATCATCAACTAGAAGTCTCTACTTGGAGAAATAAATTCTGCATGTTTGAGTAAATTGATTACCCCTATAATTTGGTTATTAAGTCCTCTTGGTAAAATATAGATTATGACCTATTTGACCGTTAGATCAACCTGAAAATTTGATATATGATCCCTAAGATATATTACTACACTTTGACCGATCGGATTTGTAATTTGAGGTCTATGTTTTGAGAAATTAATTTTGAAGGTTTGAAAAATCTGATGAACACTATATTTATGTTCTTAAGTTATCATGGTAAAAACTTCAGATATATTTCATTTACCGTTAGATTGAGCCCAAACTTTAGTATGTAGTTCATAAGACATATGAAGTCATCTTGACCGTTCAGATTTGTAATTAGATGTCTATGCTTAGAGGAATTCGTTTCGCATTTGGAGTATAACCGAAAACCACTTAAAATTTTGTCCCTGAGTTACCTCGGTAAAACCTCAATATCTATCTAGTTAACTGTTAGATCAACCAGAAATGTTAATATATAGTTTCTAACACATAGTGAATTACTTTGACCGTTCAGATTTGAAATTGGAGTTATAGATTTAAAGATATTAATTTCGTATCTTCTCAAGGATCTCAATATTGCTTAATTTCTGTCTTTGGACCATTTATACAAAATTATGAGTTCTGCCTTATTAACCGTTGGATTGGACTAAAAATTTTACCACATGATCTAAACATGTTGTTAATTAGTTTGATGGGTTCACATATTTAATTAATGATATGAGTGAAGAGAATTTTTTTTACGAAATAGTAAATTTATTTGAATTAAGAAAAATCTTGAATAATTATATTCTTAAATTTTATGTGTAGTTGTATTTTGAAGATTAGGAGATGAGTGATACAATATATTATATATTAGAAAATTAAATTATATTGAATTTCGGTGTTAATATTATATGTTGTTGTTTTAAATCTGTAAATAAGAAATTTGTTAAAAACTAGTTGAGGAACACTTTGGCTAAGGAAAGACTTGGTACTTAAGTTGTCCATTGTGACGCACCTCTCTTTCTTGGAAGTCTACTCGACAGGTTTTTAACTTAAATCTTGTTGTACAGATTAAGTACTGTTAAATTATTGTGCAATATATCTTATTGGAATGAATTCATGTTATTGTGGTAGATATGGAATTATGAAATATAATTGTGATGGTAGGATAGAGGAATCTTAAAAACCGGAGTTGGTACATCCTTGATCATAGAGCAGCCCTAGTCTAATCCAGTAAGTTGTGACTAGTCATATATACTGGCGTTTATGGTGAGTTTGATTCGTCAAACATTTGATTCTTCTCTGGTGACCATTTATGGCGATATTTTAGAATTGTTAATTTATTTTGTGATTTATGTGGGAAGTATGTGAATGTATGAGATATGTGGGATTCACTATGATAGTATGATGGTATCCGATTATTCATGTCTTGGGTTAAGTTTCAAAGTAACAGTATGGTTCATGGACATAATTCCATTATCCTCAAGGAGAGGATACATGGTGGTGTGTAGAATGATTGCATGGTAGCTCAATTTTGGGGGTCATCCTGAAACTCTAATGGTCTTTCTTTTCACGTAGAGAGGATTGAACCATGTGGTGAGGAGTAGCAGGAGGTCCTAGTCTTGGGTGCTTCCAGTATGGCCCAGGGTGAGTGATAACGGATTAACCTCGTGAGTGTGGTAGGGTGGGGGAGCCCAAGTTTCATAAGCCACCACGAGTGCAAGACCCACCATAGCTCGGTAATCATTCTAGTTCGGACGAGTCGGTTTATAAAGTAACAAGACGAGTCGGTTTATAAAGTAACAAGTCGAGTTGGTTTATAAAGTAACAAGTCCTATGATGTCATTTTACCATGTTTGAGTGATTTTTTTGCATGTCGTGTGAGGTTGAATAACGTGCTTTTTATGTCTAGCTCACCCTTACTTGTTTGTGTTTGTGTTAGGGTATGTGCGATGATCACCCACTTGGGTAGGAGCAGATGGCAAGGAGGATACGTTGGAAACAGTACTTGATGGGGACGGCAATGCTGCAGCTTAGATTCACTAGCTTTTATTAGCTAGCTTTGAAGAACTTTTGTGCATTTAAAGTTTTAAATTCTATGTAATTTCTAGGGAGAAACCCTAATACTATAGTTTTCAATTCCACACTATTCTTAGGATGATTGTAATCCTTAAACTACTCTTGACTGCTTTCCTATATTAATAAATGATGACGTCTTTATTATATATGTTTTCTATATATATTTTGGGACGTCACAGTTGATAGGGGAACACATGTTTAGCTGAACCCACAATCTTAGTGATATCTGTGTTTTTTATTATGACAACACATAATTAATATTAACACATGTGTATGTAATGTGTTATACATGTGATATGCTTATGCTTACTATGTTGTATTTGTTCATGCATATTTGTGAACATAATGTGTTGATTATAGCATACCACTGTGTTTGATATGTGATTTTATCTGTGTATGCATAATATGAGGTTTCAGAAATGAAAAACCACAAGCACCTAGCTTCGGCTATTTGAACTTTAAAGTGTGGCAAAATAACAAGTTTTAAGTCGATTACATTATTTGTTAAATCGATTAAAACTCGTATGGTTGCACAAATATTTTTCAAGTGTGTTGTGACGTATTTTGAGAAGAAAAATTTTCAAATATATGTTAAGTGTTTCTACTTAATCGATTGCATGCTCCTTGTATTCGACTGAGTTTGTTAATATTTGAAAATTGGTTAAATGCTTGACATAATTGTCACAACGGTCATATTTTTAAATATGTTGACCAAGCATTTATTGCAAATCGATTATATTAATTGTGCATTCAATTAACTGTTTTGATTGATGTTATTATGTTATAACTGAATTGCGTATTTGATTAGGTTAATGAGATAATCGATTAAAAAGTGTCTGAATTGCTTTACACTATATATAGACACATGATTTGAATTCTGTAAGAAGAATAACGATTTACACTTTCATATCTGTTTTCAGTAAATGATCTGAGATCTTACAGAAGAGAGAAAAGCTCCAAGAAACAAGAATTACCGTGGTGATAAAGTCTTGAAGATTTCTTGAGAAGCAAGGTTGATATACAAAGTCTGATCGTTCTGCATAGGAAGGTGCATTCTGCTTGATCAGGAAAAGCTTTGGCAAACGCTAAGTGTTACTGGTTTCCCTGTGGAGTTATAGGAAGAAGAACGTGGTTCTTGACTTTGAGGGTGTCTCAAAGGGGTTGACAACAAAAGAGGAGTGTTCTTGTTGCTTGTTTGTTTTTGTATTGCCTATAGTTAGATTAGTGAGTTAGAGAGATGATTTACATTTTAACACGAGGTTGTTGTAAAGCCCTTGGTGTAAAAGCTCATAACTATATAGTGCATTGGCTTCCATCTCGGGTTGACTGGAAGGACATTGGATGTAGCCTTGGCCAAACTAGTATAAAAACTCAGTGTTTGAATTTTTTTATCCCTTCTCTTTGCATTAAATCGATTATACTGTCATTACATTCGATTAAGTAAACTGCTGCATTGCACATATTCTTACTTACGATTCAAGAAAAGTTTAAAGACTTTCTGTTTTGCGAAAAATGTTTATCATTGTCGCTTAGAGGGGAAGCATTGGTGTGGTGCAACACTTTCCCTCCCAACACGGTGGATTGCTTCTCCACTGTGGAAACCCTCTTCGGTAGGCAGTGTGCATCCAGTCGTGCCCAAGAGCTAACACACATCGCGTTAATCAACACAAAGTAGGAGAAAAAGGAAACACTGAAAGCCTTTATGAGGCGGTACAATGAGATGACTCGGCAGGTGAGAGATGTCAACCACACATTCATCATAAATAACCTATCGTCAGCATTAAGGGCAGGACCGTTCGTGGACAACCTAAGTGTTAGAGCACAAAAAGCATGGATGAACTCCAAGAGAGAGCTGTTGAGTTTATTTGTGTCGAAGACATATGGATTTTCCGCAAGAAGAGGCAGGAGGAGGCATCTACTGTAACAGATAAGAAGGAAGGCAAAAAATCATTCGGCAACAGTGAGAAGGGAGTAGGACCTCATCCCAAGGACCTACCTCTAGTGGCTAAATTTCACCAATACACCTGTCTCAACGCCCCTAGGGCCAAAATCCTGAAGAAGACCCTAAGCACTGACCTTCTTCCCCTTGTTAAAAAGAAGTCTACCTTGAGAAATGTTGATGGGAAGAAGCACTACCAATACCATCAAAACTTAGGGCATACCACCGAGGAGTGTGTCACCCTCAAAGATAAGATCAAGGAGCTCATCCGAGCGGGGCACCTTAGGAGGTACGTAAAGGAAGAAAGGGTGAGGAGGAGTCCACCGAGAAGAAGGTAACCTCGGCGAAGCCCCGAGCGATCTCATTGTGATAATAAACATCATATCAAGGGAGAAGGAGAAGCAGATGTCGTAGCAGGAGTTAGGACCGACCACTCTGAGGTCATATCAACACCATATCTAGAGGTTTTGCTGGAGGCAAAGCCTCATCCTCTACTAGAAAAAGGCACCTGAGGGTGTTAAAAAGTGTCCACTCGGTGGATAGGAAGGTCAGGAAATTACCTCCTATCACGTTTACAGATAATGACTTTCACACACCCGATCCGGACCAGGACGATCTAATGATAATATAGCTGAAATCGCTTGGTATAGTGTTAGTAAAGTTCTCGTTCATCAAGGCAGCTCCATCAACATCTTATATTCGAAGACCTTCTTGAAGATGGATCTGTCCGAAGACCTTATCACCCCTTTTAATAAGCAAATTGTAGGTTTCGCTAGTGAGAGGGTCGATACTAGGGGGTATGTCGATTTGAGAACCCGTTTGGGTACCGGCCGCGATGACAAGGAGTTAAGGGTAAGGTTCCTCTTAGTGGAAGAAAATATGTCATACAACGTATTGATAGGCCAACCATGCCTCAACGCAATCGGAGCCATAGCCTCACAACCCCATTTTGCAATGAAGTTTCCATCCGATAAGGGAACTATCTATATTGTACGAGCCGACCAGAAAGTGGCACGAGAATGTTACATAGCTAGATTGAAAGTCGAGCCTTTCATCCTCGTCGAAGAGTTAAACACTCAGAGGTAGCAATGAACGACCTCGATCCAAAAATAAATACCAACGATCGCCTGGAACGTCTCCGTGAAATGAAACCTTGCTTATTGGGGATAAAGGCAGAGTAGACTACTTCAATGAGGGGTGGTTGGGCAGCTATGGAGGAGCAGGCGTTGACGAAGGTGCTCTAGGCTAACACTTACTTGTTTGCCTGGACGACCGCAGACATGCCAGGAATACATTCGGTTGTCGTAAGCCACAAACTGGCCCTATTTAGAGAGGCATGATCGATAGCACAGAAGAAGAGGAGGTTGGGGGAGGAGAAGACGAAAGCAGTGGAAACTGAGGTAAATAAACTTTTGGAAGCCGGCTTTATCCACGAAGTGACATAAATTACGTGGTTGGCGAACGTGATGATGGTGGGGAAGGCGAGCGGCCAGTGGAGGATATGTACAAACTTCACTAACCTAAACAAAGCATGCCCTAAGGATTTATACCCCTTCCCCAGCATTGACGACTTAGTAGACGGTGCGTCTGGACACCGAATACTCAGTTTCTTGGACGTTTATTCAGGGTACAACCAAATACCCATGTTTGCTCCTGACAGGAACAAAACCAGCCTTCATCATCGAACAGTTTAACTTCTTCTACGAGGTGACACCTTTCGGCCTCAAGAACGCGGGGGCAACATACCAAAGACTTCTGGACAGAGTCTTTCACCACCAAATCGGGGAGGTGTACGTTGATGATATGGTGGTCTGCAGCGATTTAGTAGCCAACCACATTCAAGACATGGAAGAAGTCTTTGCCCAGGTGAGTAGATACAAGATGACGTTGAATCTCGCCATGTGTATGTTCAGCGTCCTGGCAGGAAAATTCCTCGGGTTCATGCTGACAATTCACGGTATTGAGGCTAATCCTGACAAGTGTAAGGTCATCCTAGAAATGAGAAGTCCCCAAAATTTGAAAAAAGTACAACGGTAGATAGGGAGGCTGACATCTTTATCTCAGTTCGTTCCTAAATTTGTCGAACGGGTGAAACCTATTCTGAAAGGCATGAAGAAAAATACAACAGACAGGTGGGACAAGCATTGTGAAAGGGCGTTCACAAAAGTCAAAACCATTTTGGCGAACCCGCCTGTTATGGCTAAGCCAGTTAAGGGGCATGACCTCCAACTCTTCTTAGCGGTCTTAGAGGCGACAGTCAACGCGACTCTCGCACAAGATAATCCTGAATTCAGACTGATATATTTCATCAACCGAGTGCTGCAAGGCCCGAAGAAGCGTTATTCCCAGATAGAAAAGGTAGCACTGGCCTTGTTGACTGTCGCACGATGCTTGCACCCATACTTTCAAAGTCACAGAGTAGTTGTCCGCACCGATCATCCCGTGGCGAGAATTCTCAGAAAGCCTGACATTGCGTGCATGATAGTGTCTTAGTCAATGGAGTCGTCCGAATTCGGTTTGTGTTTCGAACCGCGTGGCTCTATGCGTGGGCATCATCTAGTAGATTTCACGGTAGATTTTCCAGGCTCAGAATAGCTTCATTCACAACCTTGGCGACTACATGTTGATGGTTCTTCCAACAAAAGGGCGAGGGAGCCGACACCGTTCTAGAAGGACCGAACGACCTGGTAGTGGAACCATCGCTAGTGTTCAAGTTTAATGTCAACAACAACCAGGCCAAGTACAAAGCGTTTATAGCTGGTTTAACACTGGCCAAAGACCTAGGAGCCACTAATTTGGAATGTCAAATGGATTCCCAACTATTTGTTAGGCAAATGAAAAGGGATTTCCAAGTCAAAGACAACCACTTGCTTCAATACTTCCACAAGGCTACAGAGCTACTAAAGAGTTTCGAGGTTTGGAGCATTCTACATATCCCAAGAGAGGCCAACCCCAGGGCAAATGACATGTCCAAATTAGTTAAGGGGAAGGAAAATTGCCAGTTATCATTGGTCATCAGGCTTATCCTAACGAAACCAACGATAGAAGTACTCGTTATGGGAGCTGTCCAAGCGGAGAGAGACTGGAGAAGCAAAATATGACAACTCTTGGAAAAGCGGGATGAAGGAGAGAACCTAAGCACCATTGACTCGAAGATGATCGCCCGGTTCACCCTACTCGACAATGACCTCTACAAAAGGGGCTTCTCTGCCCTTCTTTTAAAATGTCTATCGGTAGAAGAGGCGCAATATGTGATGAATGAACTCAACAACAGGATTTGTAGACAACATTCTGGTTGGAGAACTCTGAAAGTCCAAACGCTTAGGTTCGGATACTTCTGGCTAACAATGGAGAAAGACTGTAGATCGTTCGTTAAAAAATGTCAAACTTGTAAGGAGTATGGCAACGACACAAAACTACCTCCCTTTAAGTTGCACAACATAGTGTCTTCCTGGTCATTCGCTCAATGGGGAATGGACATCGTGGGACCATTTCTCGTTGGCTGAGCGCAAAAGAAATTCCTCCTCGTAGTAGTAGATTACTTTACAAAGTGAGTAGAGGCCGAGCCGCTAGCCACGATAACTGCCCCACAAGTACAAAAGTTTGTCTAGAAACTAATCTACCGATTCGGCCTACCTCGAACGGTCATAAATGACAAGGGGCAATATTTCAAATATAAGAGGTTGGAAGAATTCTACAAGGGCTTGGGAATCAAACATGTCACGAGCTCATTAAAGCATCCTCAAATGAACGGCAAGCTAAAGCTGCTAACAAAATCATTGTAGTGGAGTTAAAATGATGCATGCGGGATGCAAAGGGTGCATGGGTGGACGAACTTCCTAAGGGCTTTTGGGGGTATCGATGCACTCCGAACGACACAATGGGAGAGACTCTTTTCAATTTAACCTACGGAACGGATGTCATGTTCCCGGTGAAGGTGGGCGAGCCCTCCCTTACGAGGAGTATTGTGGACCCGAGCCTCAACGACAAACATCTAAGATGTTAATTAGACACTCTGCACGAAAGAAGAGAAGTAGTCGCGATTCGAGCAGAGGCTCAAAACAGGCTGGTAGCCCGTTTGTACTATACTAAAGTTAAGTCTCGCTGCTTCTTAAAGGGTGACTTAGTGTGGAGAAAACCTGAAGAAGCCAGAAAGATTTGTACGCACGGGAAGTTGGCTTTAAACTGGACCTTTTCGAATCACAAAGGACTTACAGAATGAAGCTTACTACCTTGAAAGGCAGGACGGGAAGACGCTTCTTAACACTTGGAACACATCCCACTTGAAGCCAAATTTCGTAATCTCTACCTTAAAGAATTTGTCCTTGAAACCCTTAAACGAAAGAGAGAAAAGCTCAAACAAGGTTTTTCCTTGTTCGGAAATCAAAGACACCCAACCATGCTTGGCAACTGGCCTCGTACGAAAATAATGCAAAAAAGGCCGTGGGTGTAGGCGTTAGGTTAAACACCTGGCAAATCACCGCGAACGTTGCATGTAAGCCTAACTCTATTCGGGTGAAGCTGAGAAGGTGCAATGTTTAAAACCCTCAGGACGTCCATTTGAAAGGAACTGAAGGAAAGCCACACGAACATCTCATGAAAGAGATAAACGTACGCGAAGAAGAAGTCATTAGGGTTGTCCCCTTTTCCGTGAAAGACACATTTGTTCCCCTTGCAGGCTGTCAACTTGAACAATGGACCGAACTTTATTGACCTCAATACGCAATTACGTTCGGCCCAATTCCCCAATTGACCCTTCGTCTGAAAACACGTTGAAAACTCACTGACATTATGAGAAGCCCAATCATAACCACTAATGATAGGAAGTACTTCACCTTCTCCATCTTTTTCCTCAGTGCCCTCTATGATCACTTCACCATACACAAAGTTCCGTGAACCACTCAACATTATTTCTTTTTCTCCATTTACAATTGCTGACTCGGGGTCCAGACCTTCACGTTGCTCGGTTGACCGGATAAAGGTCAACGAAGACTCCGTCGCTACCGTAGATGAGACGCCGCCTTTAGTGCCTCACCTTCCCCTTCCCGAAGACTCCTCAAACGAAGATATGGTCACAATAACCATTATTACCTTTATTAAAATTAAAACAAGTGCTCGCGCTAGAAATGGGGTAGAAAAAAAGGTGAAAATGATAGGAAGTACCCATCCTATTTATAGGCAGTAAATCTCGGGACTAGGAACAATCCTAACTGTTAGATGTAACCAGATCCTATGGTCCAGTTTGAAATACTAGGTGTTTTTTACCTAGCACGACAAACGAAAAACTGCATTCGATGGTATAAATCAAACAACTCTATAACTTCCCCTGGCGCGAACTAATCGCCAACGATAACTTCATGTCGAACGACAAAGTCGGTCTTCTAAAGTCCCTTCACCAAACTGGTTTGTCTCGGACTTGGTGGTCTGTGTACCATACAGACCGACCGATGTATCCCTACCAATCGATCAAAGATATAAAAGGATAACTTAGGAAAGCGACAACCCGATATATCGAACGGATCAAACAATGCCATGGTTTGTACGACTAGCTTAACTGTTCAGTTGAGACCTTTTATGTACCGTACGGTCCTTCCACATGACGTCCTCCTGTATATTCCTCCCATGGTCGTCCTCCCAAGTCTTCCACCGTCCTCCCAGGACGTCCGTCCATGGTCATCCACATTGGTCGTGCCAACTGGTAATGACTCATTAAGTCCCTAAAGAAGATTAAGGCATGATTGGATCGTCATTAGGCCGACAAAAGATAAAAACTCATTACAACCAGTCTGGACCACGCTGCTCGTCATGCACACCACATGCATTATTTACAGAGCCAACCGTTCGGTCATTTTACTGACTTATGAGTCAGAGTGCCTTTGACGGGTGCCCGTCCGCCCAGTCTTCAACGCCCATCCAGTCTTCAGTACTACCAAGAGTGTTTTAGCGGGGGACCTCCAAACCCTACCGAAACATTTTACATTAAGAAAGTTAAAACATGCTTAAGCAATATTGGGTCTAACTGGACCAACCCTGTTCAAAAATCCAATAAAAAACTATAAATACAAAAACAAGATAAAATAGTAGATTATTTATTAAATATTTAAAATTTAACAATTATAATCAATGAATAACTTAATATTAACTTAAATATCGGAATGTCTTTAATGAATATCTACCGTTCGAACTTGTACTGTGTGTAGATGAGAGAATTACAAATGATTGGCACTCAGAAGAACTAAGAAAATGTGCGAAAAAGTAACTTGAAATTGTGAAGGTAGACCCTAAGTACCGAAACAACTTGTATCAGGAAAAAAAGTCTTTTATCTATGAACAATATTCTTTTTTTATTTATTTTAAGCATAGGTGTAACATCCCAAAATATAGTAATTACCATAGATTAGAATTCATTACAATTAACAGTTAAAACATGCAGTTTTAATACTAAGCGCAAAGATTCCAAAAGTTAACGTTCACACGTACAGAAGTAAAATACCAATACAGCAGTATTTCAAAGTTAAAAGACGAACGGTTTTACACACTTTAACCGATCGTCCAAAAGCTAATCAGAAAACGAAAGCTATAACTAACGAGCGCTCTAGGGCTCGGCTTTAACCTCTACGTCAACCAGATTGGCGTCCCCCAAATTTTCTTCTTCCAGCGCTTCTTCAAGCAACGCCTCCCCGTCTGCTCACATCCACACGGATGATCATTGCATAGACAAGACGAACGTTCAAGGACGAACGACAACACAAGGAAAGAGACACAGGGTAAGCTTAAGTAGTTTAATTCATACAACTCAATTAACAATTTCACATAAGCAATTAACATACGAAACATACAACAATACATCAAAACATAATATAATTCATCCAAACTCTCATAAGACCGACCGTCCGGACTGTATGAATCCATGTAACTACAGGCGTTCTTGCACTTGGGTGGTGTGGTAACTGGAAACACTCTTCAGCTGCCACCCAAGGTTAGCCCTATCAGTCCAAAGTACTCAAGAGGATTAGGGCCTCCTGCCATTCCCACACATGACCTACTCCCCTCTACTTGAGGACGAGCACTCACGGAATATCAGGATGAACAACCATCAGTAATTTTACCATGGTCATACTATACAACTCATCATATTCAAATCAGAGAGACGTTCCTCCTTGGAACGCTCGTTCAAATTTCCAAACTCATAGTTTCATCTCATATATGGTTCGCACATTATATACTTCCCTCAACATCACATTTTCATTCTTAGTTCCACTTCCCTAAAAAGACGAGCGTTCAGACCCCTTCATAATGAGGACGAACGTCATCATGATACCGAGAGACACTCGTTTCTGACAGAAGAAAAACGAACGTCTTTCCGAGAACGAACGTTGTGACCACTTGAATCAACTACATGGACTGACTCTAGAACGATTTAACTGATACTTAGAATAATTTACTTTCAAGGTCATTAGATCGAATCCAAGTGAATAAAACATCATAAAACTTTTAGATATTAAAACGGACACGAATTTATAAAAGGTACTACCCGCCAGTTAATAACCGAACGCGGTAGCGGATATAAAGTTACTGTTTGGACGAACGCTATTTAGCTTTATGGACGAACGCTATTTTCATTCAGAGCGAACGCTATTTAAATTCAGGACGAACGCTACTATCGCTCGTTGTAGTTTACGGAAAGGACGAGCGTTCGGTCTGAGACCGAACGCCACTTAGGACGAACGCTCGATACAAGACCGAGAGCCCATTTGGACGAACGCTCAGTAGATGACCGAACACTAATTAGAACGAACGTTCGATATAAGACCGAGCGTTACGAATCTGAGTTCAATTATTTAAAAATCGCTGGACACCACTAGGATGAGCCGAACGCTCAAACCTAGACTTTCACCAGAGGACGCTCGTTCTTAAGCCGAATCCTTTCCAAATGAAAGAACACTTATTCTAAATCAATTTCCAGGAAAAGCCGAACGGTAGAAGACCGTTCGATGACGAGCGTGCATTATCAAAGTAAGGACTCTTATATTTTACAGATTTTTCATCTACCATAAATTTACATTTTACATGCGATTCATATCTTATAATTTATTCCCACCATAAATCTCATACGTTACAGAATTCATATTATCATACATAACTTACAGAAATCATCCATTTTCCAATTCATATGGTTCAGCCTCAACATACAGTTCATACAATATCACTCATATACAACCAGTACAACAGGGTTCGTTCAATCACAGTAAACATCATGCATTTCATATATTCAGTACAATTCATGCTTTCACACACATTATACAGTATGAATTAAATTACTAAAGCTTCCCTTACCTGGATCAGTAGTGAACGAACGTCCTAACGTGAAAATCCGCGTTCGCCCAACTATCACTTCTATCCTCAGACTACTCGACTCTTGGAACTAAAATCAAACCAGAAATCAACATTTGATTCAGAGACAGAGAATGCATGTAACCATACTTGGTTTTTGCATGAACCCTAATAATGAACAGCTAAAGGACGAACGTACCAGAATTCAAAACTGGAACTTGTTCGGTTTGATGGAAAGCTTACGGCGTCTGGATTGCTCCTATGGTCTCTGAAATTGGATCGGAGAAGAAGAAGGTAAGATATGGTAGAGAGAAGATGGAGGTTCTAGAGAGAAGGCAGAGAATTTGGAAGCAAAAGTTCGGGGAAGAAGATGAAGCATGCAGAGAAATGGGAGAGGGTTTTCCAGAAAAGTAATTTCTCTCCCCACGTAGGACGAACGTCCATTCGCCTGGTGCCACTTGGATTCCACTAACGTTTTCGAACGTTCTAAAGTGACACTTGGCAGCTGCATGCAGAATGAGTGTGAGTGCGTTTTAATTGCACTGCACGTGTGACGAGGGTGCATTAAATGGCGTCAAGAACGAGGGGTGGGGTTCGTTTCTTAATTAAAATTTTTGGACAGGATTTGAGAGTAATAATTACGTGATTTGACAGGTGGCAGTGGTTAAATTTTCAAGACCTCACAATAGGTAATATTGATAGTCAGTCTTGTACAAATGTAGTCCAAATTGAGTTTTCCAAAACACAGAGATCAAGTGCTTCGGGGAGCATTAATTACAAACAATAAACGTACCAAAAGAAAAATAACATTTTTTATTAAATAAGAAAAACTAGCTACTACAAGGAAGTATTTGTTGAAATACATTTAACTCTAATAAGGATAATTACCTACTCATAGTCATTAAAGAAAGAGAAATTTGTGAAGAATACACAAAAGAGATTGTTTAACTATTTTATTCGCTTTTGAATGATAATAAAAAATAATAAAATTAGTTTTATTTTATTATTATATTTATAAAATTAAGTATAAATAATTTTTATAATTTTATTGTAAATAGTTTTTATTTATTTTGTAAATAGTTTTTTAATTAAGAAATTGTTAAATTTAAAAAAAAATACTCTGAAATCGAAAAAAGTGATTAAATTTAAATAAATAGTTATTTAAAAGGTAATGTTAATAAAATAACTATTTTAATTTAAAAAATATTTATAAAATTAAAAAACAAAAGTTAATACCAAATAAAAGTTATTTAAATGGCTACTGTCATATATATATATATATATATATATATATATATATATATATATATTCACAACTTTCTAATTTTTGTATTTTTTCCTTATCTTCCTAACCTCTTCAATTCTTAAGTTTCCAATGCTTTAATATAATATAGGAAAATTATCATTAGCACTCATTTTTCTCTTATTAAACTATTACAATCATATAATATATTTTACAATTTTCACAAGGGTTGTAAGTTTTGGAAAAGGAGAATATTATTATTTTATTTTTTCATTTAAAATTCTAGTATTATTATGTATATTATTAATAAAAGGGGATTTGTGTACACAATTTCTTTTATTTTATGTTTTGAGGAATTCTTTTAAACTTTTACCATATGAGTAACAATTTTTTAATACCAAAATCATCATCTTATTATTTTTACTTTTTAAATAATTGTTTATTTAAATTTTATTATTTTTTAAACTAAAATATTTATATTACTGTTTTATCCTTTTAAATATTTGTTTATTTAAATGAATTGTTTTTAAAATTAGATTAACTACTTACAACAGAAAATAAAAACCATACATGTAAAAAAAAAAAAACATATACTAGTATTATTAAAATAAGGGTTAAATATGTTTTTCGTCCCTTAAGTATCACACGATTTTGGTTTTAGTCCCTATACTCGAAACTTTGATGGTTTTTAGTCATTATAGTTTTGAAACTCTTACTATTAGTCCTTAAAATTGGACGGCGTTATCTTTTGTTAAAAGTAGCAAACGGCGAGGTCACGTTTTATGTCAGCTTTCCTCTTCACTCTTTGCCACGTTAGTTGTGCTTGAGAACTTCGTTCATCTTATTCAGCAAAGCAACCACGGTTTCCCTTTCAGCGCTTTTATCGTTTCCTTGAGCTGAAATCAAAGGATCTAGACACACTCAAGAAGAAAATTACAGAGCCTGACGCGGACCTGCTTTTGCAAAATAAATCTGTAATAGACTCATTTTGCAGGTCTTTTGAGCTTAAAGGACAACCGTTGGTGAGAATGAGTCCTATGATCTTATTTTTTAAACATCGACTATGATATTTGGAACAACCACATCAACTATGATTTACGTTCAAAATGTCTTGTTGTAGAAAAAATCTAGGCGATTATGGGGAGGAAAGAGATCTTCTACAAATGATGTTATTGAAAATGCATCTGTGAAAGTTGAGAAAATCGGGGATCTGACTCCTGCCCAAGATTTTGAAGCCTTTATTTCCTGCAGAGATAGTCCTGATTAGGTGGTAACAACAATCAATGAAATAAAAAATAAAATATTTGACCTGGTGGAGGACTCTCACGAATGTGATAACTATCCTAAAGCATTTAAATGTTTAGTTGTGCTTCGCAAGGATTGCATCCTTTGAGTAGGTAATCATCTCCCTTGAGATGGTTAGGAATTTCGCTATTCAACGTTTAATCATCTCCCTTAATGTTAGGATTTTCTTTTCTTTTTTTATTTTTTTAAATTTATTTTTATACTTCTTTTATTGTTCAATTTTCATTGTCGGGTTTGCAAAGGTTGTATAGTTAGGGTTGGGGTGTGTTTGAAGGAAAGAACAGATTTTGAATCTAGATTTTTGTTGAAAGGTGGAGAATATGAATATGAAAAAGAGTCTCTGATTGCGCTTTTGGTGACGACCACTGTTAGGTTTGGTCTTGGTGAAATTACTCCTTCTGCAGTTGCCAATGTAGCTGCTGGCTTGGATGAAAATAGAGACTCGGAGAGGGAACAGTGGTAGATGTGAAAGAGATGAGAAACCCCAAACACCTGACTCACTATTAGTCACTTTATATAAAAATTTAACACTTTTTAATTTTAAGGACTAATTATAATAATTTCAAAATTAAAAAAATTAAAAATCATCATAATTTCGAATAGAGACTAAAATCAAAATCATGTTATACTAAAACACGAAAAACATGTTTAACCTTTAAAATAAGCAATATTGTTAAAGTAACTTGAGAAGGGGAAGTTTTTGTTATTCGAAACTATTGTTTTCTTTTTCACTATACATAGCTTTATTTTTTTTTATCCTCTCTCAAATTTGTCTTCAGATGGTTAAAAAACGGCAGCTGTGGTAACGCGCCGCACCTTGAGGGAAAAATCCGAGGCAGAAACGCCGCCGTTTAGATGGCTTCTGTGTTTCAGTTGCGGCGTCGTTCTCTCTGCACGTCGTCCTCGAAATGGAGGGTGAAGCAGGTGACAATTTCCAACTTCGAAGAGTCCCTGCAAGAGCTAAAGACTCACATCTCTTCCTCCGACTATGTCGCCGTATCTATGGCCAAGACCGGCTCTCCGTCGCCACCGTCCTGGCTCCGCCCTCTACCTTTCGACACTGCTCAGACCGCCTACTCCAAGGCCCGCCGCGCCGCCCACCGCTTCCAGCTCCTCCACTTTGCAGTATGCCCCTTCTCCGTTTCCAGCTCCGACAAACTCCTCGCTCACCCGTCAGTTCCCGACACTTTCACTTCTTTTTCGTTTTTTGAAAATGCTGGGTCTCCATTTGTTTTGAAGATAACGTTGAAAATTTGCAGTTATAATTTCGTGCTGTTTCCGAGAGACGAATTGAAAATGGGGATGCCTGCTTACAGCTTTTCGTGTCAGACATCGCTTCTCGCCTCCATGGCTCGCCGGGGCTTTGATTTCAATGCTTGCGTTTATAATGGTGAGCTTTTTGTTGCTTTTGTGTGTTCTTCTTGTCCCTGTTCTCTTTTTGGGGTCGCAAAATGGGTAAATCCAATTCCTTTTGCTTGATGGTTTAAAATTAGGAAAAAACCTAGAACATCTTCCCTGAGTGCTTCTGGTGCTGTTCTGTGATCAAAATATAATTTTAGGCCAGGAAAATTTTCAGCACTTTTAGGAAAGAAAAGTGGAAAGAAAAAAACGTGTACTCGTATTCTAAAATGCTTAAGCTAATTTGTCGAAATTTTCTTTGGGAGAAGTTTGTTTAAACATATCCCATGTTTGGAACCTTCAAACTTAGTTTGTCTTGTAAAACCCCTGTTTCGTGGTATGCTTGTTTTCTCTTTTAACTCTGGCAAATTGGAGGAGTGCTAGTGAAATCCTTTTAATACACGTTACCATTGATTAAAATGTACTGGAAACTACAAAATTAGGAGATAGAGTGATTACATGTAGGACCCATTAGAATTTGTAGTTTCCAATATATTTCAGCTGATAACAGAGGGTATGTTTAATGCTCATTTTGGTATAGAGGTAAGAAATTGAGGAAGTGAAAAATGGATAGATGAGAAATGAATGGAAAGAAATGTTGTTTGGATAGAAAGAAAGAATATTTTAGTAATCATAGTTGATTTTATTTATTACTATTTTTTAATTCTTTATTTTATTATAATAATATAAAGAACAAAAGAGTTTAAAAAACTGACCCATAATTGATTATAGTCGATTATGATTTTCAAAAGAACTATATACTCATGGCCAATTCCTTATATTTCTTCTTTGGAATTTTGCATGAAAAGAAAACGGTTAGGATTCTTCCAACAAAACTACAACTTCCTCCCTTTCACCTGCTTTCCTTCCTCCCCTCCCTCGTTAGCTCTAAGAAGCGAAGGTAAAAGATTGTTAGAGAGTACGAAGGTAAAAGATTGTTAGAGAGTGTTAGTCTTTCTATCGCACATTCATATTTGACCTAAAACTATTTTTCAGTTGAAAGCACAAAACGGATTTAAGTTTGCAAACATTACTCTAAATATTTACTTATCTGTTGACTTTTAATGCTAATATTTATTTATGAACTACCGAGGGGAAACTCAACTTTGATTGGAAAGCTGCATAAGCATGAGGAAATACTCCTGAATGGGAAAAAGAAAGAGCTTTTTCTGCCCTAAATATGAAGTAGGGTTTTGGTCATGGTGATTGTTGATTGTCGGAAAGAAAGGAAGGGTATGCTATGAAGTAGGGACTCTTCTAATGTGGTAAATGTGTAAAGAAAGGTTATGCTATGACATGTAAATTGAGGATCTATGGTTCTGTTACTTATTTAGGGATTCAGATTCCAAGCATTTTGATTTTCACATAAGCATGAATTGCCATTGTTGCATGGACATCAGATAGACACTTCTGTTAAGAAGTGGATTTCAAGCCTAACTCAACCTTACAAAACCGGCTTGTAAGGTGAGGTTTGTATCCATTTATATATTCTAAATTGGTTTTATCTCTAGTCGATGCAACACACCCCTCTCACATCGAGGTATATACATCTCGAATGTGAGACTAGACATTAATGGATGGTTCAATAGCGGGTAGAACAATATACCCAACAAACAACAAATATCGCTAGGATGAGCTTTAACTATGGTTCTGATACCATGTTAAGAAGTGGACTTTAAGCCTAATTCAATCCCACAAAACCGACTTGTAAGGTAAGGTTTGCACCCACTTATATGTTCTAAATTGGTCTAACCTAAATTGGTCTTATCTTTAGTCGATGTGGGACTTTCAACAAATTATTGTATGTGCACAAGGTTTTTATTATTAGATAAAATGAGCTATCTTATCTTCATTGTACATTTCCAATTGACTGGCTGTTGAAGTTTGTCGAAATCTCTTTCTGTGGGGAATCTGAATCCCTTATTTTGATATTTTGGTGACCTATGATTGAGGATGAGTCTTAGCATAGATAAACTTGCTTATGTGTTGCTTAGCTTAGAGGTCATGGATTCAAATCCTCTTGTGGGGCTGAGATGGAGTAATTTATATTCCTGCACCTCATTTAGTGTTGGTTGGTGCCACCTGCACTAGGTTGAGCCTTAGCATGGATAAACATGCTTCTGTGTTGCTTAGCTTAGAGAGGTAATGGATTCAAATCCTCTTGCGGGACTAAGACTGAGTAATTTACATTCCCTGCCTCATTTAGTGTTGCTCGGTGCCACTTGCACTAGGTTGCTCTTTTTTTAATTACCTGTTAGTTTTTTATTTGTATGACAGGCATATCATATCTATCTAGAGCTCAAGAGTCAGCAGCTAAAGTTCGTCTTGGAGCTGCTCTCTCTTCTTGTCAAGTGGTGAAATCTTCTTCATCACCAACTGTTGCGGACACAATTTTTGTTGAGAGGATTAGATCACGGATTGAATGTTGGAGAAAGACACGTGAAAGCTCTGGCACAAGCACAGGCAGAGATGGTTAGAAAATCTATAGCAGATTTTTTTACAATAAAGAATTTCTTGTATCTTCTTTTTTTTCTTAAACACATTTTATGCAGAAGAACTTATCAACTCCCTTAGGAATATTGTCCTGGGCAGTGAACTGTTCAGATCAAGACCTTGCATGACTATAGATGTATGCAGTGAACGTCAAGTGCAGCTAATTCTTGAGGTATAGTGAACTAAAGAAGTTTTAATTGTTCTAATCTAAATAAGACAACTATGATCACCTCACCATCAGTTTTTTATTTATTTATTTATTTATTTATTTTTATATGTTTCTTGGCTGTTTATTTGTAGATGTTGTTAGACCACTCAGATGATCTTCTTCCTTTGCTGATCCCTGCAAACAGCGGGACCATACATGCAATACGAATTGTTCTGGCAACTTCAAAAGAAGATAAGGAATCATTGGAGGTAATGAGAAATATCTAACCTTTGTGCTTGCCTCCTAACTGTTTTCCATTTTGAAAATACTTATGGTTTAATTTCAGAGAGAGCTTCAGAATTTTGAAGAGGAGAAAAGCAAGAAAATTCGTGGATTTCGAGAGGTGATCGATTCAATCTCTGCTTCCCAGAAACCTGTTATCTGCTACAATTGCCTTAATGGTGTATCTCTTAAATGAAAATTCTCAACTTAGTTGTAGTTGTCTGGTCTACTTTTTCGTGTTATTAACTTCTCATTTACTTATGCAGACTGTACTCTAATCCATTCAAAATTCATTGCACCACTTCCACTGGAGGTAGATGAATTTTTTAGCTCTTTGCACTCAGTTTTTCCCAATGTACTTGACATAAATTACTTGATGAAGAAACATGGAACCATGAGAAAAATGACCAACATTCCGAGTGCT
This sequence comes from Vigna angularis, assembly GCF_016808095.1. NCBI lineage: Eukaryota > Viridiplantae > Streptophyta > Magnoliopsida > Fabales > Fabaceae > Vigna > Vigna angularis. The sequence goes on along the minus strand of NC_068971.1, from coordinate 19,577,539 downwards.
ATATCCTACTTGAATAGTAATTTCTTTGCACCAGTTGATATGGAAATTCCTGACCAAGGTCAGTTACCGCGTCTTGTTGTTCACAACTTTCTATTCTCGTGCGAAACTCAAAATCATGCTTATTACATGCTTTCATACATTAATTCATTTTGTCTTGTTTATTTTGTGCAAAGTCTCATGAACAAGGTAATGGCTTCATACTTTACAAAACTGAATGCTTAGGCTTGTTTATGTTTTCATTTTTTAATTACAAAATTGCTAGTTTTCAATCTGTTTCTTGTTTTCAAAGATTAGTAATAGAAGTATTATTTTTTTTTTCTGTTTCATGTTTATATTTTTAGAAACAGAAACAGATTGAAAGTATAAGGTGGCAATTTATATAATTAACAGAAAATAGGAAATGAAACCAAAAGTTAACCGGCACTAGGGGCTTTTACTTGTATTTTGTTTCTTGTTTTCACTTTTTAGTTATGCAATTATCACCATGTTTTCAATCTTATTTCGTCCTTCAATCCATCTAGAAAACTGCCTGTCAAATAATCTTGCCTTATACCTTTGAAGAACCCCGCATATTGCTCAAATTGTTCAATATACTCTCCCACCTGTCCAATTTGTCTAAGCCCAATCAAAACTTCAAAAGGATTTTGAAGCATTGTTGGTTGGAACCGTTGAATAACCGCCTCTTGAAAGCTTCCCATGTAGGATTCGGATAGCAAGTCTCCCACCACGGGAACCAATTCAGGGCTTTTCCCTCCAAAGCCACCATAACAGCCCTCATCCTCTCCTCTTCATTGACTTCTTTCAACCGGAAATATCTCTCCAACCGGTTAGTCCAGCCATAAGCATCTTCTCCTGCAAAAACAAGAATATCAAGCTTCCTCCATTTTTCCCTAGTTAGTCCTAAACATCCACTTTCATTCCTTTTGTCATTCTTTAGACTGCCTACACTGCCTTCTATGGCAGTAGAAGCACTATCCGCTGTTTATTTATCAGAGGATGTGAAACGTTCCACTAACCCAGTCATCCTTGTAAGCATTTCCTCTGACCTTTGGAACCTACTCTGATTTTCATGTTCCTATTCTTGCACTATGCGCTCCAATCCATCTAATCTTGCCTCCATTCTCGTATTGACCATGCCACATAGACGCCATAGCACCAGGAAAATGGCTTTGAATACCAATGATAGGTAACTAGATTTATTTAAAACTGTAAAGACTTCCAAGACAGGTTCTTGGATGTTCACCAGAAAAACTAGATAGCTTTATTAACAATGAAACAAGCACAGTAATCCAAACTGTTACACGTCCTGGTCTTTCAAGAGGACTAGACTCTCCTTAGCCTTCCCTTTACAAAACTTCCTAAAAAACTACTAAAAACAACTACCTACACAGACTTTATAAAAGTCTGAGACAACAAAACCTACCCACAAACAGTTATAACTGTCTGTCCCTTTTATTTATCCTAATATAAACATTTCCCTTGAACCTATCATTATTACTCTAGGATTTGAGTTCTGTATATGTAAAAGTTGATGTATTGTTTCAAATCAATTAACAAAACTATCTAATATAATCTTGTTTCTGATCAAAAGCTTACTATGACCTAAATTGCTCTATAACCTTCATTCCCACTCATTGTGTTTTTTAGGATTTTGCCACGGGGAAGACAATTGGAGTATTTAAGAAACAGGGAGGGTTGTATTGCTTTAACAACTTGGAAACTAAGAATAGTATTGATAGGCAAACAACTACCTCTTGTCTCTAGCCTTGCACTACTTTTGAGTCATCTCAAATTTGACTTTTCCTCCATCGTCTAGGACATTCGTCCTTTTCTGTTTTAAAGTCTATGTTCCCTTGTTTACCAAAGAGTCTATTGAGTCATTTAAATGTGATGTATGTCAATTTGCAAAGCACCATTGTGCTACATATCCTTCTAGTAATACAAAGATTGTTCATCCTTTTGATTTGGTTCATTCTTATGTTTGGGGGCAGTATCAAGCTCTATTATATCTGGTGCTAAATGATTTGTCACTTTTCATGGATTTTTCTCATGAAAGAAAAATTGAAGTTTTTAATTTATTTGTTAGATTCTTCCGTATGATAAAAGCACAATTTGGAAAGTCAACTAAACGTTTGCATTCTGATAATGGAAGGGAGAATAGAATATGTTTTATTTTCATGACTTGTAAGTCTTATTTTTTTTTCATTTGTTGGTTTACACAGCTACTGTAAAAGAAGGCAAGATTCATGGACTTAATGCATTAAGACTAGGCTATTTATTCATGAAGCTATGCTCTATATTGAAAATTTCCCCAAATGTAACTGATTCTGGCAATAAGCATTTGGATCCAGAGCTTGAAGACTTCACCAATGTATTTCATCCACGGTCACATCCAATCCAAGATTCATCTAATGCCGGGATTGTTGGCGTGTGGACCAATAATGCAAGAAAAATCAGTTGTGAACATTTGGTTTTCTTATGGGGATTCAATCTTGGTATGACAGCCGGCATGCTAAAGAATTTACTTCGTTCATCGCACAATATATTTTCAGGAGAGTTTGATGTTAAATTGGTGGACAAGAGTTGTGCCATTATTGTTTTCTGGCAACCTGGAGTATCAAAACAATTTGTAGACATGATGAATAGTGAAGAAATGAGCGGAGACTTAAAGGAGTTGGTGGCAGATGGTCTGAGGGTAACCAGTTATGAGACCTATGACAGAATATGCAGGCTAGGTTTGTGGGAGATGGATCTTAGCGAGTCACTTGAAAGAGCCTTGGAAAGTTCTTCCTGTCATAAGGAGAGTAATTGTGAGAGAAAATCCTCTGAAATTCATTGGTATAATGACAATGTAATTAACTTGGATGATCTTTAATGTTGTGATGTACTCTTATTATTGAAATCTTGGTTATCTTTCATTGATTTTTTTTGTGTGATGTTGAACTTGTCATTTAGCAAGATGCTCAATCACAGGTATCAAGCTTGCAATTACAATCTTGTTGATCGATGTACAAGGAATTGTATGTATGATGTGGCGTCATGAGAAGATATGAGAAAAATATTGGGGGAAATAGTATTTATATTCCAAAGTGTATAAATAGTCACAATTTAGTTCTTATTAGCAAAAAATAACATTTTTCACAATATCATAAAGACAACAAATGTAAATTTAACACTTCCAAAATTTTGAATCAATCACAATATTCATCAAATAACATAAATAAATTTACAGTCTCAATTTGAAACATTTTGGTGGTTGGATACTCTCATACTCAATCAGAAGTATAATTTAATATTCATAAAATAAATTGCGTGCTCTAGTTAAAATTGTTGAAGTTCACACTTTATCGATCTTATTTATTTACTCATCATAATTAAATTGTACATCAAATTCAAAACATCACTCTTCTAAAGACTTGATGAAATATCACAAAACCACAGATAAAAAGATAAACCAGTTGAATGAATAACATTCCTCAAATAACAAGACTGACGAAACTTTAAAATACTTTTAGATATGACTAACAAAGATTTTAGAGAACAAAAAAGAAGTTATTCTAAATTGAATTGTAATCAGATGGAAATACTCTTTACTCAGCTACTTTCTAACGTACAGGATCAATTTATAGAAAAGATGAGTAACCACTTAAAAAATTAAGAAAGAGGGAAGTTATGGAGAGTGCAAGAGAAGTAAAAATGTGCATGAGGAAAAACAGAAAAAGAAACAAGACAAGAATGAAAAGAATAAAAACAAAAAGAAGAAAATGGTCCACAATCCAAGTCATCGTATCATCGTAAAAGAAAAAATTTGCCTTCTATCTTTTAACATTTAAAAAGTTGTTTATTAATTTAGTTCTTATATTTAGATTTTTAATTTATTTTAGTTTTTATATATATTTTATTTAATAATTTTTTATTTTTCTAGAAAAAACTCAATTATTACTTTGTTTTTGTAAATAAAATATAAATATTAAAAGTATAAATATAAAGAAAAAAATATTAATTAAAAATAAAAAGAAACACAAAACTAACAAAATAACATCTTGCCATGTACATACACGAGAAGTCACTCTTCTCATGGCAATAAAAGAAGTAAACGAAATCCATCTTGGTGGCTCAAGCGAAATAAAAGGGTCAATGCAATCAACCAAATTTGCTCTTTCTGAAAGTTGAAAAACCTTTGGTTCAAGTAACATACTCAGCACAACGATGACTTCACTCTCTGCATTTCTTCCCAACCCAAACCCAAATCTGAACCTTCTTCACAGTCACAACTTCAGCCTCTCTTCCGTTCCTTCTTGGAAACACAAATCCACGCCCAGTAAGAGTCCATTTTCTGTTTCTTGTTCTTCTTCCTCTCACACATACGACGTCGTCATAGTGGGGGCTGGCGTCATTGGCTTAACCATTGCTCGCCACTTTCTCCTTTCTTCCGACCTTTCTGTCGCCATTGTCGATAAGGCTATCCCTTGTTCCGGTGCCACTGGCGCAGGTATAAACCTCACCATGTAAATTGCAAGTAAACAATGATTATCTTTTGTTCTCCACCATTTCTTCATGATATATCACGGATTTACTTATTTATCTACCCTGTTTGGGTCGGAGCGGCAAGATTTTTAATTAAAGTGATTTATACTTTGATGTTTTTATTCTAAAAGTAATTAATAGCTACAAAATATTTTATCCAGAAAAAGTTATTTAAGGCTGTTTAAATTCGAAATCAGTTTTGGATCTGGAATCAATTTCTCATTGTCAGACTAAACATCTGAATATTACCTGTCACGTTATTTGGTATTTCAATGTGATTTTGGACGGTCCATAAGTTTATATTCCTACTTGAATCCAAACATGCATTAAGTCATTTGCATTGATCTCTTTTCTCCTTTATTTTTTTTGTGGGGTACTAGGTGAGGCTATCTGGGATTTCAATGTGATTTTTGATAGTCCTATGTGAATCCAAATATGCATCAAGTGCGATATTTTTTTTGTTTTCTTTTGTATTGCAGAAGTAGAAAACACTGCTGAGTTTTAATTAACTGTTGGGTTTGCTGCCCTTTGATTTGAAATTTGAGCTGGTTGTTTCTAGGACAGGGACATCTATGGATGATAAACAAAACCCCTGGTACTGCTACATGGGATCTTGCATGGAGGAGCCATCAACTCTGGACAACACTGGCTCAGAGTCTGGAAGAGCAAGGCTTGGACCCTACGGTGGAGTTGGGTTGGAAAAAATCTGGTCTGATACCTCTGTCTGTCTATAAATTTCTGTTTGAACTGCAATTCAGAAGAGATTCATGCCAAATTTAGTTTGTCCGATTTGAAGTTTCTTATACGATTTGCGTATTTTAATTGAGGCATTGGTGCTGATGTTATATTGTAGGAGTTGGATGAGCAAAACAGAGTGTCTGGTTTTGTTATAAGGTTTAATTATATTTTTACTGGTTTTGGTCCCCCAATTTTTTTTTTAAAAAAGAAGCTTTTCTTAGTCCTTTAGAATGGAAAAATTTGGGTTTAGTCCCTTATTACTAAATTTGAGAGACTAAAACATGTATTTTAGGATTTAGGAAGTATGAGTTAGAGTTTAGGGTCAAAGTTTAGAGTCTAGGGTTTAAACATATGTTTAACCCCCCATATTTGTGTTTCGGGACTAAAACCATATTTTTCAATTTTGAGGGACTGAAAAAATGCTTTTTTTTTTTAAAAAATTTGGCGAAGCAAAATAAAACTAGTCCTAAATTTCAAGGATTTAAAACATAATTAAACCTTGTTATAATTATGAATTTCAAATCTGTATGCAGTTTTTTTAATCATGTTATGTAGAAATTTTCCAACAAATGAAAAACACATCTTTATTTAGAATTGTTAAAAGTATTTTGATGACTTTGTTTTTGTTTGATAGCATGCATGTACCATGGCACTACCCTTGTGAAATGTATTTCGGGAACTTGTTCAAGGTCATTCCATATTCAATCCAGAAGATTGACTGATTATAAGGCTATAGGGAGGTCTTGCACCTGGTTGCATCTTTAGCTTTTACCCTTTGGAGCCATGCTGCGAAATATCATAACATTTTCCCAAAAGCACTGGTTTGATGTCAGAGCATATTGTTTGTAACAAGGGAGACAGCATTCTATATATCATGATAATTTGCTACATCATTCTGTTTTCTATATTTGAAATGTAGACTTGCTTGTGTATTTTTGTGCTATGGATTGAGATTGTCCTGAAGCAGTTAAGGCATGTCAGAACCATACAGTCTTCTATAAGTGTTGTGTGCAGTAATATGAAGGAAGCGAGGAATAGTTATTTATAGTCATGAAAGTTTTAGGCGTCCTTTCCCCAGGTCATAACTTTGACGTGACATCTTTTGATCTGCAGGAAGCCTATTAATTGGTAGAAGTGATGCGGAGTCAGACATGTTAAAAGAGAGGGTGAAGCAACTTTGTGAGACTGGATTGAATGCGGAGTACCTGAGTAGCAGTGATTTGTTAAAAGAGGAACCTGATCTGTTGGTGGACCAAAACAGTGCAGCTGCATTTCTACCAGTAGATTGCCAATTGGATGCTCATCGTACTGTTGAATATATTGAAAAGGTTCTGTATTCTTGCTTCTTTTTTTCTTTGCATATCTTCTATTTGCATTGCAACTCATAAATAGTTATCATTGTTTTCATTTGGCATATCTCTTACTTGCAATTGCAACTTAATGTGTGCATTGCTCTTTCAAGTAAAGACTTGCCACAGGCTTATATATGACGTCAGACTTACAATTGTAAATTTATTGTTGTTGTGTATAGTAGGCTAACAGGAATTTTGCATCGGAAGGAAGATATGCAGAATTTTATAATGACCCGGTGAAATGTTTTATCAGGTTTACTTTTTGCCTTTCCTTTGCCCTGACGGTGTACTTAAAATATTGGTAGGGGAACAAATTTGGTTGACTAAATGCTTCTTTTTTTTTTTTTGTTCTCAGGTCAGATGGCAATGGCGAGGTTAAAGCTGTTCAGACTTTTAAGAACACACTACACAGCAAGAAAGCAGTTATAGTTGCAGCTGGTTGTTGGACTGGTGGTTTGATACAGGACTTGTTTAAAAATTGGGGAATGGAGCTACATGTTCCAGTAAGGCCAAGAAAGGTGTGTTTATATACAGCTTGAAGATGATCTAATCTTTGCAAATATAGGAAATCATTCACTGTTTTTCCAAATACTGTCATTTACCATGATGCACTCCAGTACATGTTACTTTGTAATTTTAATTCAAGTTGTGACAGTTTGGAATTTTGTTAGGAAAATTTTCTTGTTCTCATAGTCTCTTTTGAAAAAAGTTTTTCCAACATAAAAAGGAGATTTAAAGAAACCACTTAGGTTGTGTGCTGCAATATTATAGTTCTTTTTCAAAGGAATCCAAACTCCCTCTCTTAAAAACACAATCCATTTCTTGGTTGAATCTCTGAAGGAATTTGATTTATAATTTTGAATTTCTTTTTTCTAATTCAACGTTGTTTGGAACATGGAGCTTATTACTAAACTGTTCTATAGAAGAAATAAGATGATAAGAAACCCGATTGACCCACAAGTCAGTTAGCTTATTAAGTAACATCAAACATTTATTTATGTTTCCAAACAAACACATATTAACATGTCATCACAATCATATTAAGTAACATCTACTCCACAATATAAACTCATAAAATACATCACATACAAACAAAAAGGCAAGAAAAGAAAACAAGAAAAACAAAAATAAAAGAATGTAAACACCCCTTACCTCTCACCCGTCACCTCTCCTTCAAATCTATTTAACCACATTTTTTTCTCACCCAAGCATAGCACTCACTCATTTAGTTGGTATGTTTATGAATTTTACTGTCACCCTTAAAACTCTAGATATACTTAAGAGATTTTAGGTGATTCTTCTAATAGCCATAAAATATTAGATATATCTTTTCCTACCTTTATGTTTCAGTGTCTTAGAAAATCTCTTTAAATCTCTTATATATAACAAAAATCACACACATAACAAATCTGATATATTTTTAATAAATCTTAAGAAATAACCCTCATTTATAAATTGCTTATATTTTAATAATTACTTTGTGTATCTTTCAGCAAACTTATATTCTAATAACCACTTTATATATCTTTTAAATAAAATAAATCTCTTAAATAATTAGTAAACCTTAAATCTTTTTAAGTAATAAAAAAACAATAAACCGCATTGAATATATATTTTCTAATTATTATAATTTTCAGAATCATACATAGATACTACAATTATAATAAATTTCAGAAACTCTCCACTATCGTAACTAACTTTTACTCAAAAAGGATTTTTGTGTTTGTCAAGTCTGTCTTTTCTCTTTTGTGTTCAGATTTCAGTCCAAGGGATAGTCCAACATTCTTTGAATGAACTTTTGCATCATTCTTCTTGGTGACAACGCTGTTTGGCGTGTCTTGTATCTCTTCCACTTTTGGATAGTTTGCTTACTATTGGATTGCGCTTCTGTTGGGTCCTATTTTTGTATGATTGTAATTTTTTCTTGAAAGCTAAGTGCATTTTAATATGAACTAGTCATGCAATATGTTTCTATTACTCTTTCTTTTTGTCTACTTGGTGAATTGGATTGCCCTTCTGTTGGGTCCTATTTTTTGTATGATTGTAATTTTTTCTTGAAAGCTAAGTGCATTTTAATGTGAACTAGTCATGTCATATGTTTGTATTACTCTTTCTTTTTGTCTACTTGGTGAATTTTCCTTCCATGATTTTCTTCTTGATTTCATCCTGTTTAGTGAGGAACAATAAAGCTAGTTATTTATTGTTGACCACATGCTCATGCAAACATAACAAAGTCGTATCTTTAGTAAATTCCTTTCTAATGCATCAAATTAGTTCAGATGATCAGTTTATTTTATTGATTCCTATATCACTTTCCAATGTTTTTCTGTTTGGTTTGAAGGGTCACCTACTTGTGCTTCAAAATTTCAATTTCCTTGCATTGAATCATGGCGTGATGGAGGCAGATTATCTCAGCCATCCAACAATTTCTGGTTTAGAATCGTCAGATTGTGAAAAGGACTTATCTGTTTCAATGGTAGCAAGTATCGATACAGCAGGGAATCTTCTTCTTGGTAAATTCCTTTTCTGTGTCCCGTGTAAATAATATTTGTTCAATGGAGAAGCTCATATTAATAATCTATACGCCGGATGATTGCTTCTGTTGCGTTTAAGTTTTGACTACTATTTATATTGAATAATCTTTTGTCTTTGAAAGGATTTGCTATAAGATAGGAGCTCTTAAATTTTAGGTCAGCTTAGTTTAGCTCTACTCTATAAAACTGGTTTGTATGATATTGTGGACTAAACTACTACTACCCTTCACGTTACAATTAAGAGGCTGCATATTTAGGTGGAGTAAGTGTGACCATAATTAAGATAGCTGTACAACATGATATCTAAAAACAAAGCCCAATACTATGTTCATCAATTAGTTCACTACCATAATTACAACTGTTGACCATAATTAATATGTTGATGATTTAAGAGCAATTTCTAATTATTGATTATTGTTAATCCACAAAATTAAATAATTAATCTAACAGCTCATGATCTCTTGGCTGAACAGTTGTTCCATTTCCTTCATTTATAGTTTTCAAGTTTTCATGAAATAGATCCAGTTTTACTGTTGATTCAAATTCTTCTGTTTTAGAATTTTAACATTTTTTTGCTCCTTGTTGTACAAAACCAAAATTTTATTCACCATCAAGGGAGTAGTCGCGAATTTGTTGGTTTCAACACCGACTTGGACAAGTCTGTTGTCAGTTACATGTGGAGACGAGTTGGAGAATTCTTTCCCAAATTGAAAACGATTTCCCTTTCAGATCTAAATGCAAGTACAAAAGTCAGAATAGGACTACGACCTTACAGTGAGTCACAACATCTCTTTGCCATCTTATGCAGCTATTAATAGTTATTTACATTTTCAAAACCTATGTACACAACATATGTTTGATCTGCATAATGTTTTACCCTGTTAGTGCCTGATGGGAAGCCCGTGATTGGGCCTGTGCCTGGCTTGTCAAATGTATACCTTGCGGCTGGACATGAAGGTTCTGGGCTTTCATTGGTGAGTTCTCACTTCTCAGATACTTATTATTTTCCCACAGTTGCTATTTGCATTCCGAATATTTCTTCCTGCATTAATCCGAAATGTTTCTTTTACGTTCGGAATAGCCAATCTGGAAGCAGAATGTAAAACTGCATTTCAGATTGGTGAAGAGAAAGTGGTAAGGAAGTGATTTTTTGGGTGCTGAAAACAACTGTTATATTTTTCATTAAAGAATAGCATTATAGCATTACCTATTTACATTAGTACGGTACTTTGCATGCTCTCTGACATCTGAACGAACATTTAGTTAGTTTTCTGATTATGGAGAAATTTCCAGGCTTTGGGGACTGCTGAAATGATTGTTGAGATGGTGTTGGGACATCAAGGAAAAGTTGATACCACACCTTTTGCTGTGCAGCAAGCTCTTGGTTAAAATTTAGACAACTCTTGAGAATTGCAATAAATTAGCTCAAAACTTTTATATGAACAAGGTATTCAAACTCATGATTAAATAATATTTACTCATGAGTTCTTATTGTAACAAGAAAGAAAAGGTCAAATAAATCTTTAAACCACTTCTAAAAAGGCTGCATGGACCTAAATTGAAACAAGATTGTTATTAGCTCGGCTCATTGATATGATATACACTAAAATAAAATAATAAACTGTTTCAAGGGATAAAAATATATTTGTGAATTTCAAGATTCTTTTTCTTGTAAAAAGTAAAAGGACATAATGGAGGATACACTAGTACTGTTTATGTATTGATAAGATTTGTAATAATCCATAGTTTGTAACGACTGATTTTGTGGTATTTTTTATTTTACTTTTGAAAGCTATTAACAAATTGTTTTTTGGAAAGATCTTGAAATTTTCTAACATTGGGTTGGTGCTACACAAACTTGTAAACGGTCTGGTCCATTGGAGGGAGGATATTTTTTGGTTTCGTTTTGTTTGGTTTGACTTTAGGTGAATTGATTATCAAGTTAATTTTTTTTTATATTATAAATTTATGAAATGGATAGAGTAAAAAACTGGGAAAACGTTTCTTTAACAACTATATTTTGCTAACTTTTTTACGTCACGTGGTGTTGTTTCATTGGTTGGTTTTAAAAGATTTTTTTAGAAAGGTGGAATTTGTTTAGAAGGGTAGTTTTGGAAAGAATTTGGATAAAAACTCCTTTTGGTGGGTTTTTTTTTAGATTCACTCTTTTTAGCAGCTTGGTTTTCTCAACTCTCCCTCCACATTGAAGCTTCCATCTCTCTCCACCATTGAAGCATCTTGTCAGAGTGGCTGCAGCGGAATGGTTAGCGTGGGATAACAAACCAAGATGGTTTTTAATACGAACGTGTGCCTTTTAATTTCTATTCAATTAAACTTACTTAGCAATTAATGATAACAATTAAATAGAGTAAGGTTGAGAGAAATTTGCACAGAAGATTTTATCCTGGTTCGGATTTTACCAATCCTACGTCCAGTCACTTATCTCAAAACAAGATAAACAATTTATTTATCACAAAACAATTACAAACTACAATCACAAAGATACAATTTGTAAAAGTTTAGAAAACACCTCTCTTGATGCCACAAGAGATGAGACAACACCTCCTTTGAATCTTCACAAAGGATGAACACCTCCTCCGAATACTTCACGAAGGATGAACACCTCCTCCGAATACTTCACGAAGGATGAACACCTCCTCCGAATACTTCACGAAGGATGATTCTCTTCCGCACACCTCCTTAGACACACAAAGGATGAACCGGCTATTTCCTCTGTCACCGTAGCAGCACTTCACCAGCTCCACAGACAAGAGTTTCACAAGCCGAATAAGAGCACACAAGTCTCAATGATTTCTGAGTACTAGAGCACAAGGAAAGAGTTTTTCTGTTGATGTTCTTGAGAGGAAATGATAGTCTATTTATAGACTCATCCAAAGGCTCTTCCATTTTTCGTTTTCAGCCTTTCTGACTGTGTTAATCGATTAACTTAAGTTGTTAATCGATTAGTCACTAAAAGACAAAACAACGGATAGTCCAACGGCTCAAAAACGACTAGTTTTTCAAACGGTCACTTTGTTAATCGATTAACAACCTCTGCTAATCGATTAACGCTAATCGATTAACCACCCTGGGTAATCGATTAGCCCGTTTTGCTGTGTTTTTCCATTCTTCTCTAGAACAATTGATTTTTGTACTTTGTTAATTGATTAACGCTAATCGATTAACCACCCTTGTTAATCGATTAGCTACAGTGTTTTGCTACAGTAATTTGCTACAGTAATATGCTACAGTAATTTGCTACAGTAATTTTACAAAACACTTTTCTTTTTCTAATCTAAGTCCTATACATATTTCTAAGAGTATTACAAAAGCTTTCCATCACACTACAAGTCTTCAATTCATTTTTGATTCTTGATTGGTCTTGACTTGATTTGGACATCATCAAAACTTCATCTTCATCATTTTGCTAACACATCTATCTTTCTCTACCGTTTCGGTCTTCTTCGTTCTTTGTTTTTCTTCACTCTCTGTCCACCATTGAAATGTTGTTTCTCTCTCCCCTTTGAGTTTGAGTTTGACTCTTCTTACTTCGTTTCTTGGGTCATTCGGTCACTGTCGAGGATTTCGTCTCTCTCTTTACCCATTTCCCCTTTTTTTGATGGTGTGATCGTGGGCTCGTTGACGGTATATATCCCCCGTTCTGGAATTTTGTTGATTTTGGTCTGTATTGTCGTTGGCGGCATTTCCGTGGTTGTGTAAGTCCTTGGCTTTTGTCTCCCATTGTGGTTGGCGGTATTTCTCCCAAGGTTTGGGCTTTTTTGCACACACCGTCGAGGTTAGTATCACCAAGGTTTGGGCTTTTTCGCACACACCATTGATTCATTACCAAACTTCACATTACAAGTTGTGGAAACCATCAACCATGAGCAACAAGGGTCCTTCATTCATAAAATCTTAAAAACACACTCATAACAAGCAAAAAAACAATCATGGGGAGCGCGATTGCAACACCTGGGTAGCATAAATCAACTTTCAGTACAAATATGCAAATTTAACCTGGTAATCGATTACAGCCTTTCTCTAAGCGATTACAAGTGCATGTCTGCAGGGTGTATGGTGCAGGTTCTGACTTGCGTTGCTAAGACCACCCAGGATGGGTCCTCCCTACACAGAAGACTTACCAAACTTCACACTACAAGTTTTGGTAACCATCAACCATGACCAACAAGGGTCCTCCATTGACAATATATTAAAAAGACACTCATAACAAACAAAAAAAATCATGGGGAGCGCAGTTGCCACATTTGGGTAGCGCAGATAAACTTTTAGTACAAGAGTGCAATTTTAACCTGGTAATCGATCACAGCCTCTCTGTAAGCGATTAAAAATGCATGTGTCCAGTATTTATGTTGCAGGAACATGTTAGGTCATTGAATTGTTGAGAAAAAATGTCATTTAGGTGCTTTCATGTAAGGTAGATGAGCTCTATAATCATTTGTGGCCAATTTCTGCCCTGATAATCGATTACACGAGTCTTGTAATCGATTACCAGAGGAAACTTCAACTATACTCCCCACCTGGATGAACAACACTCCCCAACTCTGTTTTACTCACCTTTGGTGCTTGTTTTATTCTTAACTTTCTCCACCGAACTCCAAATGACTTGATTCTTGTTTCGTTCGAATCTAGACCCAAAGAGATTTCAAATGACTGCTAACTCATAATTTTTAGACCACTCTACTAGGTGAAGTTAATTTCACAAAAACAAAGTTTTTCTAAGCTTTCTAAATGAGTTTACTTTCAAGTTATTGTTTCATGTTTGTTATTTTAGATGGGTGAGTGAGTTTAATGGTCATGAGTGATATTTAGTGCACCAATGAACATGTTAGGTCATTAAATTGTTGAGAAAAAAGGTCATTTAGATGCTTTCATGTAAGTTAGATGTGCTCCATAAGCATTTTTGGCCAATTTCTGCCCTGGTAATCGATTACATGGGTCTTGTAATCGATTACCAGAGGAAATATGGTCATTTGTACAAAAACTTGAACTATACGACCCACTTGGATGAACAACACTCCCTAACTTCTTTTTTCTCACCTTTGGTGCTTGTTTTGTTCTTAACTTTCTCCACCGAACTCCAAATGACTTGATTCTTGTTTTGTTAGAATCTAGACTCAAAGAGATTTCAAATGACTTTAAACTCAAAATTTTTAGACCACTGTACTAGTTGCAGTTAATTTCCCAAAAACAAAGTTTTTCTAAGCTTTCTAAATTAGTTTACTTTCTAGTTATTGTTTCATGTTTGCTATTTTAGATGGGTGAGTGAGTTTAATGGTCATGAGTGGTCTGTAGTGCACCAGTGAACATGTTAAGTCATTGAATTGTTGAGAAAAAAAATGTAATTTGGGTGACTTCATGTACGTTAGATGTGCTCCATAAGCATTTCTGGTCATTTTCTGCCCTGGTAAACGATTACATGGGTCTCGTAATCGATTACCAAAGGAAATATGGTCATTTGTACAGAAACTTCAACTATACTCCCCACCTGGATGAACAACACTCCCCAACTCTGTTTTTCTGACCTTTGCTACTTGTTTTGTTCCTAATTTTCTCCACCGAACTCTAAACGGCTTGATTCTCTGTTTGTTGGAATCTAGACTCAAAGAGCTTTCAAATGACTGCTAACTCATAATATTTAGACAACTCTACTATGTGAAGTTAATTTCACAAAAAAAAAAGTTTTTCTAAGCTTTCTAAAAGAGTTTACTTTCCAGTTATTGTTTCAGGTTTGTTATTTTAGATCGGTAAGAGAGTTTAATGGTCATGAGTGGTCTTTAGTGTACCAATGAAAATGTTAGGTCATTGAATTGTTGAGAAAAAAGTCATTTAGGTGCTTTCATGTAAGTTAGATGTGCTCCATAAGCATTTCTGGCCAATTTCTGCCTTGGTAATCGATTATAGGGGTCTTGTAATATCGATTACGAGAGGAAAAATTGTCATTTGTATAGAAACTTGAATTATACTCCCCACTTGGATGAACAGCTCTCCCTAACTTTCTTTTTCTGACCTTTGCTGCTTGTTTTGTGATTAACTTTCTTCATCGAACTCCAAATGAGTTGATTCTGTTTTTGTTAGAATCTAAACTCAAAGAGATTTCAAATGACTTGAAACTCATAATTTTTAGACCACTGTACTAGGTGCAATTAATTTCCTAAAAACAAAGTTTTTCTAAGCTTTCTAAATTAGTTTACTTTGAAGTTATTGTTTCATGTTTTCTATTTTAGATGGGTGAGTGAGTTTAATGGTCATGAGTGGTCTTTAGTGAACCAATGAACATGTTAGGTCATTGAATTGTTGAGAAAAAATGTCATTTAGGTGGTTTAGTGTAAGTTAGATGTGCTCCATAAGCATTTCTGGCCAATTTCTGTCCTGGTAGTCGATTACTGAGGTCTTGTCATTGATTACTAGAGGAAATATGGTAATTTGTACAAAAATTTCAACTTTACTCCCCACCTGTATGAACAACACTCCCCAACTCTGTTTTTCTGACCTTTGCTACTTGTTTTGTTCTTAACTTTCTCCACCGAACTCCGAAGGACTTGATTCTTGTTTTTTTGGAATCTAGACTCAGAGATTTCAAATGACTTGAAACTCATAATTTTTAGACCACTATACTAGGTGCAGTTAATTTCCCAAAAACAAAGTTGTTCTAAGCTTTCTAAATTAGTTTACTTTCAAGGTATTGTTTGATGTTTGCTATTTTAGATGGTTGAGTGAATTTAATTTTCATGAGTGGTCTTTAGTGCACCAATGATCATGTTAGGTGCTTTCATGTAAGTTAGATGAGTTCCATAAGCATTTCTGGCCATTTTCTGCCCTGGTAGTCGATTACATGAGTCTTGTAATCGATTACCAGAGGAAATATGATCATTTGTATAAAAACTTCAACTATACTCCCCATCTGGATGAACAACACTCCCCAACTCTGTTTTTCTGATCTTTACTACTTGTTTTGTTCTTAAATTTCTCCACCGATTCTCCTTACGATTCAGGAGTTCAACTGAAAAATAATTACAAATTATCTGATTCTGTCTATATATGTAAAATTGTAGAAAATAGATTTTCAAAAAATAGAAGTGAGAATGAAATGAAATTTGAATAATATTTGTAAAAAATAATGTACCTAAATCAGTGTCACATTTGAGTACATAATTGAAATCAAACATTCAACGGTAGAACAAAATAAGATGGCATAATTCAAAAAGAATAACAAAATGGAAAACTAAAATAACATAAGTTCTTTCATTAGCGAGAGTCATGTGGCATGATCACTATCTCACAATTGCTGCATCAAATACTACCATTGGATGAGATCGACCTTCTATTTAGTTGCAAATGATTTTATCTGAAAGTAAACATCCCAAATAACATATTATCATTTGATTATTTGGCTTTCAGATTTTTCTAGCTATTTTTTATATTATCTTTTTTATCGTTATTAAATTGGACTGTCATAGAGATTCACCAATTGGGTTGACCAGCTCCCGTCGACCTTTCTACTTAAGTTTTTGTCATTTGGGTCATTAAGTGAATTTGTGAAGGTCAGTAGTAAAATCTGGTACAACATTCCTTCCTCTCATTTTATACTTATTACGAAAACAACTTATATAATAATAGTAACACAATCGTATGTAAACATTGTTGTACAGCAAATTACTAATTATATCGATACAAAACCAACAAATTTTGTTATTTATTCAACTATTTATTACAAAACCTTAATAATTTTGATAATCTTTCTACATTTCATTAGCTACAATATTCCTAATGTTTAATCCTCGCAAACTTTGAAAGATGGAGACATCCGCATCTTGTTATCAATTTTCGTTTGACCAATGACTATAGTTGTGCCCTTTCAAAAGTGAGATCACACAAAGGCAGAAAGTAAGAACTCATCTTACATTAAGGAAACAAGAGGGGGTAGTGTGAAGCCAACACTTGCATTCACGAGGTTTTCAATGTAATTTTGAAAGAACACAACTAGTACCTAATCAAATGAGAATTGGTGGACTCAAGTTCGTAAGAATAATTAAAGGTAATGATCAAACATCAACTATAATATTGATAATATAATGTGAAGACATTATAAAAACCTTAATAGTTTTGAGGTTAAATGTATTTTATGCAAAATTGGATTTTGTAACTATTTCAAATTTTGAATCATTTTTATTCTCAAGTTTTATTAATAAATTAATGAATTAATATAGTGTTTGTGACTAAACCATGTTAAAAATTTGTTGATATATCAAATGACTTTATCACGCTTATCCTCATCTTATTTTCTTTCCTTCCTCTTGTCTCTCCTATCTCTGATCCATTTTCTCCACTCACAACCACCATATCAACAATCACTTCATTGCTCTCTCCTCCTTTCCTTGAGCTCGAGTTCCAACTCGAGCTGAAGTTGCTTAGTATGTTACTCGAGTGATACACATTGCTAAACACAACAAGAAAAACACATAGCAAGGTGATGCAACCAACTATAAGAACATACCTCGACAAAATTGTTGGGTTATTGGGCTTCCTTCCTATGTGGAGAATATGCCCAAATAATGTGGACCTTTATGTCTCACTAGGTTAAATAGAGATGGGTCATATTAGTAGGGCACGTGAGAGTCATTTGAAGAGAGACAAAAGCCAAGTGAGAGAAAAAGAAAGAGAGAAAGTCATTCCCGCATAATCCTAAACCTACACTGGTGTTTTCGTCGTTGTGAAGTCGTTCACCGTTGGACCGAGCTGATTTTTAGACAGTAGGTTCCAGACATATGTTTCTTCATTCTGACCATTCGGATCGTCAAGCGGAGGTCTATATTGGGAGAAATCAGTCCCACACCAGCAACCCTGTTTTGGAGAATTTTCATCTTCTTGGTTCTCATTTGTAAGCATTTGTGCTTATTTAAGTTGGCTTATTGAACACATCATTTGGTGTTATTATTGGAGACTCTTTTGTACCCTATTATTGATCATAGTGGATTATTTTTTGATATGGACGACTCGTGATTTTTACCCTTGCATTGAGGGGTTTTCCACGTTAAAAATTATTGGTGTCTCTTTGTGCTTTGGATTCTATTTTTGTTCTATTTGTTTGGTGCTCCTCACAGATTCTCGCAAGAAGGGGGATTGAATTTCCGCTGCGTTATTACTTTTTCTAAGTTGTTATATTTTCTGCCCTTTCCCCCATCAAAAATATGTGAAAAGGATCTTCCTCTAAATCTTAGCAACAATCACACAAAATTTGGAAGCTTCAAATTCCTCTAAGGAATGGACCATGATATATTAACAACGAAAATTTGACAACTTTTTCACAACGTCACATGTCAAAGAGCTTTTGGTCCATTTGATTTTTTTTTAAATGCTAAAAACTGGCGTGAAATTGGAGACAAGTTTGAAATGGTTTTTTTTTCAAAGTTTCCCACTTCAGTTTTTGGAAAAGCTTTTGCATCTCTCTGTCCTCTCTCTATGGTGAATTTTCCGGCAATTCAACTTCCACCAGCGACACCTATCCCTTTTTCCTTTTTAGTGTTGTGGGTTGTAAAATGGAAAAATCTGGTAATTGTGGTGATGGGAGCAAGATATTTGTTCGTTGTTGGGTTGTAAATCCTTTGAGTTTTTCCTCTTTCCATTGTTATGATGTAATAAGGTAATTTTTAATGTAAATGTTTGTGTAGCATTCATTCAAAACGAAGTTAATTGGGGTTTTGAATCAAAATTTGACTTCGAAGCATGAGGGGTGAGTTTTGTTTTGTCGTAGAGAGAGTTATAGAATTTAAAGAAATGGATGTATGCTTAGGGTTAGGATTGAGTTTAGTTGGAGAAAAAAATTGATTTAAATGGGGTTGGTGTACATAGTAAATGCAGGAATTATTGTGGTGCTGAAAAAGTATATGTGAATGTCATCATATAACATTTTTTGTTGGAAGAACATGAAAATTTTCCTTAAACACATTTCTATAGCTTGTATATTTTGTTAGGGATATCTAAGGTTTTGCTGCCTAATCGTAATGGAATAGTATTTCCCATTCTTTTTAACATTGTTGATGACTTAAGGTGTGTGGGTCAGTATAGTTGGGGTAGTTTAGTTTATTAGTATTTGGTTGGTAGTTTATGCAATGCTTCTATAGCATTTCAAGAAATGAAAAGGTACAAACAACCGTGCATGTTGTTGGATGTGTTTACATGTTGCAGATAAATTATGTATATTTAATGAAATGTAAATTATTTATGGTGTGGAGTGGTATATGACTTAGTTTTTGGTTTTTGACATCTTTTAGGTTTGGTTTTGTGATCATTTTATGAGTTCACACTCTTGCATAGGTAAATTCCTAAGGGTGTTGAATTGGATTAATATAAATGTGGGCGAAAATTTCATCAAACGTGCTATGGAAAAGGTTGCGATGTGTACTTGGTTATTTGAAATTTTTGTGTTATACTTATTGTCACTTAGAATGGGAATTTTTTTAATATTTCATGTGGTTGATGATGTTGTTGTGTCAAGAGAAGAACTTTGTCATGCAATTGTGAAAGAAGCAACTGAAAAAAGTGGTGAGGATTTTAACGATAAAAAAGGAACACATAAAACCAAAAGTAAAGAAGTTCTTATGCGTATTTTAGAGGAACAAGAATTAGTAATTGAAGAACTTGAAGCTTCAATTTCTGTTTTAGAGAAGTTGGTTAAAGAAAAGAATTGTCGAAGAAGGTGTTGATGGAAATGTTGCTCCTCAGGTATTTCGATCATCAGACATGGAGTTTGGTTGTGAAAGTACGCCTATTCAACATGACCACATCAACACTCAATTTGAAGGTGAGAGAGGCATTGAACAAAGCAATATCTACAAGAAAATGAAGGAAGGACGACGCATACGTTACAAGAGTTGTGCGCTAAGAACTCCCTATGCCGGATATGGTTTCAAACGATAATGATATATGTATTAAATGGTCTTTTTATGAGGTTGCCTATACAAAATTAAGGTTGTTGTAAAGTTAACTAAATGAAAATTCATTGCAATGAATATTGTCAATGCTAATATATATCCACATATATTTCCATTTAGCATTGTTATTGAGTAAAAACTCAGTGTCCAATGTGATTTGAAGTCATGATTGTCATCATTGGTGGCTAAAATAGTTTGAGTAAAAAGTTAGTGTCCAATGTGATTTGAAGTGAAGATTGTGAAATTTACTCACTAAGAACCTTACTAAACAAAAGACATTAGAACTAAGATTTGACGTGTACGTCCTTTGAATTCAAAATTTTCCATTAATAGTCTCTTTTATGATGTTTGGAACAAAATGAAAAAAAAAATAACGAACGTTGAAAAATAAATAAAAAAGTAAAACTAGAAATATAAATTGATCTTTCAGATTTATAACTTTATTTATTATTAGCGATTTTAATTATTACTATTATATAATTCTTAAAAAAAGAATAGATTTTTATTAATTATATTTATAAAAAAAACACTTCAAATCAAATTTACTTCAACAAATAATCGTTTAAATAGTCGTTTCCAGGCATTTCTTCACCTTTTTGTGAATAAACTATCTGCAGACACTCACTCCATTTTATTTTGCACTTTCCTTCAACCAAACAACCATCCTCCATTTCTCCTCATTTCCAATCTCTCCTCCCTTCCAGTTTGCTATCTATGCTGTTTAATATAAAAAAATTCGATACTACTACTTTTCTGGAAAATAGAACCTGTCTCAAAAAACCAAGTGTTAACCATGGTTGATCTCTTTAGTAGTTACTATTATATTAGTCAACCAGTTCAGATTTTGCATGATGGTGGCTCTAAATTTGGCAGCAGAGGACTCCAATTTCACTTTTCTGATGTATTGCTCCATGGTAAGGTAAACAATAACATGAATTTAGATACAAAATCTAAAAAGCAACCGAAGTTTGAGCTGATGTCTTGCTTATATTCTAACAAAATTTAGCTACCCTATGAGCTTAGTAAATTGGCTTTCCAAGGATTGTACAATGTAACAAATAAGTTCAACACATAATCAGAAAAAAAAAAACAACATAAATGATTTAAGAATCCATCGTAGTGAAAGGAGGTGGAAGGTGATTTCCTGGCCTTGATGTCCATCCTTTACGACTCCTGTACTCTTCTATAGCCTGTAGTCTAAGTCTCTCTTGGGAAGCATTCTTGAATGCCTTCATTATAAAAACAAAATATTTTACTCAAATAATACTATGGCCTCAACCATTTTGGAAAGCTTAAAATTTCAGCTACTTACCCTTGGAGGAACAGATAATTTTGGTGGGGCTTGTACAATATCTCCAAATTCTATTTTTTCTTGTCCAGGGAAGTCCATTTCTTCTTCATGGGACTTTTTGTGCTTCTTCTTCTTTGCTTCCAAATACCTGAAAGATTTATCACAATTGAGACTACGATGAACTAAAGCAATGTCCTGTGTTACTCTTTTTGTGTAACTAAATTTCACAAGTTCAACTTCAAGTTCCATATTTGCCACCTCAAATATAACAAAAAGTATTTATTTGTTTATGCATATCGGTAGGTTCTAACATAGAATGTGGATAATAAGCATTGGTATAAATAAAGCTACTACTGTTGAGTTTGAATATACCTTTTACACAGAATAAAACATAGACTTGTGGTAAAAATGGAGGGAAAAAGGAAAAGGAAACACATGCAACAAGCTTACATTCTGTGGTTTATAAAGTAATGGTTTCAATAATGTCCAATATAATCTTACCATTAACATCTTATAACTAAAAGTGGTTTGTTTCTCTATTTTGTCTTATTTTAAATTTAGAATGACAATGAGCATTAAGACATGAATATGGATACAACCACAAATACATCATCGAGTGTTGCAATAACTTGAAAAAAAGAATGATTTTATTATTTTGATTCATATCAATTACATTCTCCTTACCTCTATTTGTAGCAATCTAATCTTCTAAAAAAGGGGAATCAAGGAAACAATATACGGAAAAATAATCTAGAAGATCATACACCTATTATCTCTAATTAGAAAAATTCTATATATATTTACTCTAATTAAGAAGATTCTATAGATATTTCCTTTAATTACAACACAATATTATCACGATTTCATACTCTTTTTGAATTCACCATTTGGATTTTGAAACAAATAGCAATGTAAAGAAAAACTGATATGAAAAGGATAATTAAATCGGTAAAAACACTTCTGGTAGAAAGCACCAAAATGAATTTCTCTAAACTAAAAAAAAACACAAATATGAAGGCTTAATCTCACTTACTTTTTCTTCCGCTCCCTTTTTTTTAACTGGGAGCTTGTTTTATCCACTTCCATTTCAAACCTCAAATCTTTAACCTCCTTCCTCTTTCTTTTTTTCTTTTTCTTGTCAATTGCACCACTTTCCATAAGTTGTTGTTCACTCTTATCCATATGTTGGAGCTCCTTTAATTGTTCATTAGTGTTCCCCTCTTTGACATCTTTGATTCGAACATCACCTTTGTCCTTTGAAGTAGTCTTCTGCAAAACAAAGTCATTCAATACATAAACAACACAGAACATTATAAATACAAATCTATTGAATTTTGACTGACTGTGACAAATACTCTCATAGTTGCAGTTTTATTATCTCAGCTGGCATTGTATTTTATCAAATACCTCAAAACAAACCAACATGCCTTCAGTTGCATTTAATCTTGGACTACACTCTAGAGTATAAACAAGTTCAAACCAAGTGATAAACAATGGAAACACTATTTTAAAAAAGATCTTTGACAAGGATTTTGAAATTTCCATGACAGCAATGAGACCAATTCAAGAATCACTGAATTTTTAAAACCGTAATTTCCCACATCAACAATTGCAATGAAACCATAACACAATTTAAAACCTTGAATGAAAGTGTAAAGCAAATACTGAACATGTAATGCACATATTCATCCAATTCAAGAATCACTGAATCATAAATCATTATAGGGAAGGAGACAACAACTTCAGATACTACAAACATTCCTCAATTCAATTACAATAAGCAAACAAACAACTTCAGATAATAAAAAACAATCACATTCTTACAGCAACCCAAGTCTCTTTTTGTCACTTCTAAAAGTCTAAGACAAACAAATATACAATTAAATAAGGAGCAACAAACTGAAAAAAGATGGGATGATTAAATGTTACATTTTGGGCATGCCCATCATCGTTATTCTGATTCTTCGAAGACCCATTAGCTCCTGAAAATATGGGAGACGAATGAGAAACAAAAAAAAGAGAGTGAAGGTAAGGAAGAAAGAGAAGGACCATTTGGGCGTTGCGAGAAAGACATGATTTGGCGGAGTTTGGAAGGTAAAGCATCGAGTTGAGAAGGCTTGGGCGGCGGAGGGAGGCCACTGTAGCCACCATGAGCAGCCCTGTAGTTCTTCTCTCTCCTTCTCTTTCCTTTTGCTCCCATTTCTCTCTATGCTGTAAAACCCTAATCAAAGAAGAAAAATCAACAGGAACAAAAATCAAGAATAGCCCAAAGAGAGGAAAAAACCATTAATCCATTTAATGACTTTTTGTGGGTCAGTAGACAAGCCTAGTAGTATTTTAATTTGATTTTTACCTAGTCATTGTAATTCTGTAGGCAAAAGCTCCATTAGTGCATTTTCTAAAAGATATATCGAATTTGGTCTATTTAAAAAAAAATATTACATGTAAGTCGTGTTAACTTGATTGAGAAGAAACTGTGATATTGATATTTAAAATATTCTAAATTAAAGTAGTGTTATTTTTTATGACTTTAATTTAAAAAATATTTGAACTAAAATTATGTCATTTAAATATGATATTTGAACTAACATAATAATTTTATAATTACCAATCATAATTGTCTTTTTTTTCGTAATTCTTCGTAAATTAAAAAATGACGTAGTATATTTTAATTTATTACATTATTATAAGAAAATGAGTTAACTTAGATGATTAAAACTTGTTGTCAATAGAGGTTATGAGTTTGATTCTCAAACTTGTTAGAATTTTTTAATAATTACAGAATAAAGTTATAGTGTAGTATTAGATTCATATTATTAAGTTATAGGGGTCATGGGTTTAATTTTGAATTGTAGTACTTTGAATTTATTTATTATATTTTTATGCTAATGGAATGGTTATTTGTAAGTTGGGACATTGGATTGCATTGAATAAGGAGAACTACCTATCTTTTCCTTTAGTTTGTGGTGCTTTAATGGAAGTTAACTATTTGCTTTCGGTTTTGTGATATGAGATATCTATTATTATTCATTGGTGTGATGAGTGTTGTGGTACAATTTAGTATGGATAGATGATTTTGTTAAGTTGTGCAGTTTGTGTATTAACCAACATTTTGGTTATTCAACATACCTTGGTAAGCTCATAAACGGAAGTGTAAATATTTATTTCATAATAGAGTTTGAGTGTATATAATATCATGAATAGGATTAACTTTAGTATGCTTAGTATGGAATATTTTGAAAATTTGAGTTAGCAATTTTGGTGTGCGGTTTATTATAAAACATAGAATTTATAATATTTGATATTTTATAGAGTGGGAAGACTTGTATGAAATAGTATATTATATATGTGTCATGGATGATAAATAAATATTTTTTTATATGTTGTAGTTTTGATGTATAATAATGATATTTTATTAATTAATTGGTTAGCAAATTTGGAGGCATTATTTCATTGTATGAATCCAATTTTAGTGAGAAGTAAGCCTGTGTGTTGTTTATTGGTGATGCATAAGTCGTTTTTTATTTTAGCAATGTGGCATAGTGATTTTTGTTAGTATTAATGTTAACCACTGTTTTTTAATAACTTTTCCACAATGATTACGTATCAAATATATTGGTTCGTTTGAATTTTTTTTTAATTTTAAATAGTGACATGAAAAGGTAGTAGAGTTCTCATTTTAATTTTCGTTCTCTTCCCTGTTTTTTATTTTTATTTTACATTTTTTCTTTTCTATTTTCATTTTGGTTCTCTTTCTTCCATTTTTATTTTGGTTCTCTTTCTTCCATTTTAATTTTCCTTCTCTTCCCTGTATTATTTCATTGTATGAATCCAATTACATACCAGAGGCATTTTGGGGGAGTTGTACAAAAATTTGAACGTGACTCCTCGACCAGGAGAACTAGGCTTCCTAAGGTTACCTGAACTTTGTTTTTGAGTGATTCTTTTAATTTTTTTTTCTTGGATGAGTGAGTTTCCTCATCATTGGTGGTATTTATTGCATAACTTGGGCACCAATGCTCATGGTTTTGACCCACCTTTGTTCAAACCACCTATGAAGGCTTTAGCCTCCAATATTGAATGAACTAAGGTGTATTTTGAAGCACTAAACACCATTAATGATAAAGAAACTCACTCATCCAAGGACTAAACACTACCAATGATGAGGAGACTCACTCATCCAAGGAAAAAAAAATTTAAAAATCACTCAAAAACAAAGTCTAGGCAACCTTTTGTACAACATTTTATACAACTTCCCAAAATGCTTCTGGTAATCGATTATTTAGTGCATCAAAAGACATCTTAGTTCATTTAATTGTGAAGGCTAAAGCCTAGATAGGTGGTTCAGTGCAATTAACTGGTTACGTTGTAATTCATTCATTCTTAGTCGAAGAATTTAACATAATAGATATGGAATCGAAAAACGTAATTCATTCATTAATAAAAAAACATTACAATAATAACAAATTGAAACAATCACTCAAAAACAAAGTCTAGGCAACCTTTTGTACAACTTTTTGTACAACTCCCGAAAATTTCTCTAGTAATCGATTATTAAGACCCTCTAATCGATTACTAGAGGCATTTTGAGGAGTTGTATCAAAAGTTAAACGTGACTCCTAACCTAGGATAATTGGGCTCCCCAAGGTTGCTTGAACTTTTCTTTTCAGTGATTTTTTCAATTTTTTTCCTTGGATGAGTGAGTTTCCTCATCATTGGTATTGCTTAGTCCTTAGATGAGTGAGTTTCCTCATCATTGGTGGTGTTTAATGCATCAAAAGACACCTTAGTTCATTCAATATTGGAGATCAAAGCTCAAAGAGGTAGCTTGAACAAAGGTGGGTCAAAACCATGACCATTGGTGCCTAGGTTATGAACTAAACACCACCAATGATGAGGAAACTTACTCATCCAAGAAAAAAATTGAAAAAATCACTCAAAAACAAAGTCCAGACAACCTTGGCGAGCCTAGTTATCCCAGTTGGGGAGCCACGTTCAACCAAACTGCCTCTTGTAATCAATTACATACCAGAGGCATTTTGGGGGAGTTGTACAAAAATTTGAACGTGGCTCCCCAACCAGGAGAACTAGGCTTCCCAAGGTTACCTGAACTTTGTTTTTGAGTGATTTTTTTAATGTTTTTTTTCTTGGATGAGTGAGTTTCCTCATCATTGCTGGTATTTACTGCATAACTTGGGCACCAATGCTCATGGTTTTGACCCACCTTTGTTCAAACCACCTATCAAGGCTTTGGCCTCCAATATTGAATGTACTAAGGTGTATTTTGAAGCATTAAACACCACCAATAATAAAGAAACTCACTCATCCAAGGACTAAACACCACTAATGATGAGGAGACTCACTCATCCAAGGAAAAAAAAAATTAAAAATCACTCAAAAACAAAGTCTAGGCAACCTTTTGTACAACAATTTATACAACTTCCCAAAATTCTTCTGGTAATCGATTATTTAGTGCATCAAAAGGCATCTTAGTTCATTCAATTGTGAAGGCCAAAGCCCAATTGGTGGTTCAGTGCAATTAACTCATTACATTGTAATTCCTTCATTCTTAATCGAAGAATTTAACATAATAGATAAGAAATCGAATAACGTAATTCATTCATTAATAACAATACATTACAATATTCAAAAAACATTAAAATAATAAAGAAGTACTTCATTAATAAAAAAACATTAAAAAATAAGAAACACAATACTATCAAATATAAGACGATCCTTGTTGGTCGAAGCGACTGCATATATAATCCATTTGTTCCTCTAGATGTTCTACTCGAGCTTCGATTTGTCCCTCTAGGTGTCCTACTCGAGCGTCGATGTTGTCAAGTCTATTTCCCACAAACATGTGAAGATCTCGGATGTCGTTGATAACTTGTGTCAGCATTGCAGTGGGGGTGACGCTCGGCGGACATCATGCATTCCATGGGCATCCTCACTTTTGTGAACCCAGTTCTCATGTGCGCACACGTCACTTCAAAAAATTGACAAAAGATAATAAACTTCATAACAATGATGGTTCCATAACATTAAATCAACAATACACAAAAGTAAAATGACTAAATTTGCACTTTGCTATTAGATGGTTCCATTAATCTTTATCGACAATAACAATACGCGTGTAAAGAACCAAATCACAACTTCCACCAATGCCAACAAAATCTTCCACAATAACATATACAATAAATTCATCATCAACAACATTTACAAACCAACATAAAACATATAAAACAACATGCAAAAATCGTGTGACAACTTCATAGAAAACTCATTCATCAACAACAAAATTAACAGTAAGAGAATGTTGAACCTATGAATTTAGGATTCTACGTACCTCGATATTGCAAAAGATCCCTATTTTCACTTAATAATGCCCAAACCTTCAAGAAGGAGACACCTTTACTCCTTCATTGAGAGTGCAAGAGAGGCGGAGAGGTAGAATGCGATAATGCTGGTGGAGCAACGTTGGTGAAGGTGACTCACAATGGATGACAAAGGAAGAGGAAATGGCAAGAAAGCAAAAAATGACGAGAGAGGAAGAAGAGAAGTAAGAGAGAAGAGCGAGAATGGTGTAGAAGCAAGATAGAAGAACGAGAGAGACGAGAGATAGAGCTTTCAAATTTTTAGACGAAGACGATCAACAATTTTTTCAAAATAAAACCGCAAAACATATTTCCTTCCGAAACGCCATGTACATCCACATAAGATTTCAATTTTTAAATATTTTTTACAATAATCAAAAGCTACCATCGCGTTATAAAAAAAAAGGTCATAACACAGTGGTTGAAGAAACTTTATCTTTTTTTTTATGACAGCAGATGATATTGGTGCGTTGGAGTTTTATTCTGTTTTGTGGTTTAAGTGTCGGCAGTGACAAAGCTATGAGTGACAAGTTTTGCTAAATTGTTTTGTTATATTGTATGAAATGACTATTTTCGAGGTTATTGGCAACAGTGAAATTTGGAAGAAAAAGCTCGTGACGTGGGTCGATTGAAATTAGACAATTTGATATTAGAATTAAGAATTAAGGTTATGAGAAATTAAAAGGATATTAGAAGCCAAATGATAGCATAAGAGTATGATTGGTAGGGTAAGTGAAATTTCTTCATGGTTGGTACACAGACACCGAATGTAGATTTATAATGTATTTAAATATTTCTTTTATTAATTTTAGGTGATAAATTAGAGGGCAGTGGTTATGTAATTTTTCTTTCGACAAGTGTTGATCTTGCAATGCTGAAGTTATGGGGTTGTTGAGTGATATTTGAGTATTTTATTTGATAATTGGATGTATATATATTAAGCTTTGGGATGCGATTAAATTAGAATGGGTTACTCGTAGCGCATTGGTTTTCTTAGGTGCATTGGTTTCGGAACATCAACTGATTTTAGAAAGAAATTGATTATTTTTTTTTTAAAAAGAGGTAGTTTAAGGATAAGGAGACATTGGATATAAATGTTTTTTTGAACAAATTTTGGTTATGTTTTTGGGAATTTCACTAATGTGATGAATGTAAGAACCTAGAAAATGGAGTATTAGAGTTGATAGATGTATTAAAATAATGAGACCGAGTATTTTATTATAAAATAATCTTATTATATAAATAAAATTTTCTAAGTTCGTCTCATTATCTAAAATATCGTCTATTTTTAAAACTCGTTCTCTTCGTTTCCTCTTACTTCTCTCGACAATTTTTTACTCCTAAATCATATGTTCGACGATCAGGAAATATCTAGGTGATCCTTGCGACAAGGTCTATCTTTCCAACCGATCAATTTCTCTATTAGAGCAAGTAAGTTTCGTTCCCTTTTCTTGGTAATTCCTTAATTTGTGATCATGTAGAGAATCTGTCTTTGCATGTGAGTACGATCTCTCTTTCTTGATTCTTAGCTCAATTTAGGTTCTAAGGTTGGTTTCCCAACACAAATTGGTGATTTGTAGGCATTTCTAGAGTTTCCTTGTGGTGTAAGCAACAGTCGGGGTTTCTTTGAGTTGTGCAAATTTCATTGAGGTAAAAGTTAGAATTTTGTTTTAAATTGTAATTATGTTAAGAGAAAGGTTATATCTATGTGTTGTGATTGAATATTTGAAAAATTATATACTGGGTTGTATGAAAGTGTTGAGAATTTGATTATGTTTAGTTGTGATGATGAAATTGGATGATTGGAATAGGTATAACTGTATTGATTCTGTGTTTTGAAGTGGGTTTTGAATGTTAAAACTGGTTAGATAACTATATTCTATTAGGAAAATAAGTAAGAGTGTTAGTATTGATTTTAAGTGAAGTTTTAGTGTTTTTGGGGTGAATAAGAGTTGTTGCATAGTGAAATTTTGAGTTTGTGATTCTGTGTATAAAGGGTCAGTTTCTAAGGTTTGGGTAAGTCATTTATGACTTAAGGAAGTCACTAAATTGTTCAAAAGTGAGCTATAAGTAGTAGAAGTCAATTTGGGTCTTTAAGTTGAGATTTTGTAAGTTTTTGGTTGTAATCTTGGAGTCACTTGTTTAGGATGAGTTTAGGATGGTTTAGAGACAATAGGTTTAGTATAATTAAGTGTTTAATACAATCTAGAAAGGTTAGAAGTTGGAAAATATATTTCAATTTGGTCAAGGTGGTACGTATATGCAAATTCTGCAGTTTGGTGCTGCAGGATTATGTAGACTCGTTGAGTGAGTAGAGTCGCTTAGCGAGAGGCTATAGGGTTTGGCACACTGTCTGGGTATTCGCACAACGAGTAGGGTCACTGAGCGAGTGATGGAGAGGTCTGGACCACTGGCATTTTATTCGCACAACGAGTTGAGTCGCTGAGCGAAAGGGTTGGGGGTCTTGGTAATTGGCATTTATTCGCACAACAAGCTAGGTCACTGAGCGAGAGGTTGGGAGGTTTGGAACACTGTCTGTGGATTCGCAGAGCGAGCTGGGTAGCTTAGTGAGAAGACTTTTTGGTTGCTTAGTGAGCTGGTCACTCAGCGAATAGTCTTTTACCTTTTCTCCTAATCTTTTTATTTTGAGTTAATGTTAATCTTGACCTATTTTATGATTGTTTAAAACGATGTAAATGTGATCATGGCATTATAGGATCATTGATAACATGTGTGGTGATTCAATTATGGAACTATGCATGATTACGTTGGTTTCAAATAGTTTTCACGGTTGGTAATATAGGTTCCATGGAGGAACTCCTTGATAACGGTTGAATTTACTGTTATTTAATACTTAATTTTGATACTAAAAACACCCTTTTTGACTTAGAAACTAGCTTGGAATCATTGTTTTGTTGAATAAGAGAGTTGAAGGTGAATATGATGGCTTTGTGCAAGATTTCAGTGTTTTCAACAGGAATTGAGATGATTTGGAAGAAGATTTGAAAGTAGTAAGGAGTTGAACCTTAGGAAAAGATGGAAAAGCATCAAAGAAGGGAGATCGTAACAGCGCTGAGCGCCACTTTGGGGGCCCTTAGCGCCAAAGTACACTGTCTCACGCTTGACTACCATTTTCTTGAGCCCTAAGCGCAGGATGCTTCTGGCTCGTGCCCGGGCGTCCTTTTCAGGGGCGCTGAGCGCAACTCTAACGAGACGCACCACGCTTCCCTGCCTTTTTAGCTGACCTTGAGCGTAACTTGTGACCCGCACACCGTTGAGCGCCATTAGTGGGGCGTTGAGCGCCACTCTTGTGGGCTTGGACCCGTTTTCTGTTATTTTTATGTTCTATTTAAGGACTTGGACGTCCTAGGATTCACATTTTTGGACGAAATAGGCTCAGAAACACACTCCTTGCTCCCTTGAAGGCGGAATTGGATGCAAAAGCTCCTATCTTCAATTTCTAGGGTTTTATCTTTCATTCTTTTTCCATTGTTCATCTAGTTTCACCATGCCAGTGGTGAACTAAACTCTATTTGTTGTTGGGTATTATGTAACCTTTTTAGACTCTCATGTATTGAATTGATTCTTTATTATATATGCTTCTTTCATTAATGGTTAGGGTAATTCTTATTTACGTAATGCTTGCTTTGTTTAACTCATTCTTTAGCATGATGTATGATTTGCATTAGTACTAGAAGGTATTTTACAATTCATGATCCGGAGAATTATTCCTAGAAGCAATATTGCTCAGGAATGAGGAATATGAATTCTGGTTGTCTTAAGCTTCTGTTCTTTAGAATTAACTATTTGGAATACAGGTTAAGGATAGACTTTATTCACCAAGGAATCGAGTTTTAAGTGTTTTAGAGAGTGACATTGATATTAATGAAGAAGTAGAATTCATATATACATGAGAGTAAACTAGGTAAAATCTAACCCCAACAACATAATCATCTCATAATATCAAAACCGTCATCTTTGCACTTTTGTCCAATTGATCAAATTGCATGTCTATTTACTTTTCAATATTTGCATTCTAAACCCAAAAGAGTTTATTTTCAAGTCTTATTTAATCAAGAAATCACGTAACTGTTTAGGCCGTGAGTCCTTTGGATACGATATTTGGTCTTACCATTTTATATTACTTGATATGATTCGGTACACTTATCGGAGTCTTAACACTCCTTCGGTACGATTTAAGGTTCTTTAGAATGAATACAAGGAGCTTAGTATTGGGAGTTATCCTAACACTCTAATCATCTTTCATTCTCAAATAGAAAGGATTGATACATGTGGTGAGAGTAGTAGGAGGTCCTAGTGTAGGCGCTACCTGGAGGCCTATTGTGCGGTAACGGACTAACCTTGTGTGGGTGGTAGGGTGAAACCCATTGGCAATGACTTTGCACAGTAGTAGAGGCCATCACAAGTGCAAAATCCATCATAGCTCGGTATTCATTCTAAGTCCGGACGATTAAATTCATTGTAGTGTCATGCATAAAGTGTGTTGTGTTGGTGAATGACTACGTGTGATTGTATGTAATGTAGTTGATGAATATAATGATTGTTCTTTTATTTAAACTATCTTACCCTGTTGTTTGTGCTTATGTTTTGTATGTTTTAGTGTTTTCTTCTTTGCAATGATCATCTTGTGGGTGTGAGTAGAGGGTGATGAGGTTTCCTTGGAGCAAGCATTGGACGGAGGAGATGATGTTGTTTAGTTAGTTTTAGATTAGATTTGTCTATAGTTTTGTTAGCCACTTGTATATAAAGTTTAAAATTTTATGGTTATTTTGGATGACTGTAAGTTTATACTTTATACTTTAGTTTGATAACTATTCTATCATATTATCTTTGATAACTCTTTATATAGTTTTATACTATATTATTGGTATGTTACATTACTGATATCAGAGCATTTCTTTCCTTTGGAATCCAGTAGGTTATGAGTGTACTATGTTTGTGCTTGTATACTCATAGTTAGGTTTGGTTGGTATCCTTGTTTCTTTGAGTTGGACTGATAGCTTTTCTCTTTGTGTTAGCAGAAGATGGCACCTAGGCCTCCTTCTCCCCCACCAACAAATACCAACACACCTGAGATGATGAGGATGACGAAGTCTGTGATGAATGCAATGCAGCAACATAATGCAACATTAGTTCAGCAAAATATTGTATCCTTGTAGTAGTTGGAAGTTGCTAGGGTGTCAGCTGAGACATCCTAGAGGCAGTATGTGGAGATTTTGAGTAGTGGTAGGGCTGCAGTTGGACCATCATCTTCTACTTCTACTCATCCTCAAGAGTGGATTCTTAAGAGCTTTTTGCAACATCATCTGACCAAGTTTAATGGCAAGTGCAGTTCTAATGATGTAGATCAATGGTTCCGTGATATGGAACATATTTATAATGCCAATAGGTGCCTAGATGAAAGCAGGTTGGCCTTTACCGAGTATTTCTTAACTAGTGTGGCTAGCCATTGGTGGAGTAGTATGAGGATGCTTTTGGAAGGAAGTGGTATTCCTATCTCTTGGGATTTGTTGAAGAAGAAATGTTACACTTAGTACTTCCCGAAAAGTGTGAAGTTTGCTAAGGAGATTGAGTTCCTTCAACTGTAGGGTGATATGCCAGTTTTAGAATATGCTGACAAGTTTAAGCATTTAATTCGCTTCCACACATTGACCATGGATGAAGAGTGACAATGTAGAAAGTTTGAGAACGGGTTGAGAGGTGACATCAAGCTACTAGTAACCGGTTTGTGCATTAAAGAGTTTTCCGCCTTGGTGAAGAGAGGTAGAGTTCTTGAAAAGACTAAGAATGAAGTGGAGGGACAAAAGAGTCAGCCGTTGAGGATTGGTAGGCCATCTGAGTGCATTAGTAGTTGCAGTACGAGGAGGACACCTTACTCTAGGCTTCCTTTCCACGGGTCTAGTGGTTCTTCCTCCTATTTATTTGTTCAGTCCAGTCAGACTACTCACTCTAGAGTGTGAGATACTACAATTGTGGAGGTCCGCATGTGTTATCTCCTTGTCCTCATAGGGTTGGGTACATGAGACGCAACAGGTGTAGAAGGGAAGGACACTATGAGAGGGATTGTCCTTTGACTAGGAGGGCTAGGTCTCAGGCGCAACAGTCGGGTAGTTTCCTTAGAGAGAAGGTGTCAAGCCTCAAGTAGCAGGTCGTGTTTATGCGTTATCAGGAGTTAAAACGGCCAGTTCAGTTAAACTCATCATTAGTAGTTGTTTGCTGTTTGATAAACCTTGTTGTGTGTTGTTTGACTCGGGGGCGACATATTCCTTTATATCTAAGGATTGTGTTGAAAAGTTGGGGATGTCAATAAGAGAATTATAGTTTGATCCGATGGTGTCTACACCAGCTTCTGGTTTGGTCAGGACATCTACGGTGTGTGCTAGATGTCCAGTTGTGGTGGAGGGGCGTTCTTTTAGAGTTAATTTTATTTGCTTACCTCTACAAGGGTTGGAGGTGATTTTAGGGATGGATTGATTATCTACCAATCACATTCTCATAGATTGTGGTAAGAAAAAGCTGTTATTTCTAAAGGTTGAGGAGTCAGCATTGTTGTCTTCGGGCCAAGTGCTGCAAGAGTTAAATGGAGGTTCTTGTTGTTTTCTGGTGTTGACTCACATGGAGGTGGAGCAGTGTGGTTAGAATTTGAATCACTCCGTTATGAGTGATTTTCTTAATGTGTTCCCTAAGGAAGTGCTAGGGTTGCCTCCTTATAGAGAGGTTGAGTTCTCTATTGATCTGGTATCAGGTGTAGGGCCAATATCAATAGCTCCTTATAGAATGACTCCAATTGAGTTAGCTGAACTGAAGAAGCAAATTGAAGATTTTCTTGAGATGTAGTTTATAAATCCGAGTGTCGCACCCCACACCAGTGTTACTGGTAAAGAAGAAGGATGGTAGCTTTAGGCTGTGTATGGATTATCGGCAGTTGAACAAGTTAACCATCAAGAATAAGTATCTTCTGCCAAGAACTGATGACTTGATGGATCAACTGCATGGAGTTGCGGTGTTCTCCAAGATAGACCTAAGATGAGGTTATCATCGTATTCTGGTCAAGGTAGGTGATGTGTAGAAAACTGTCTTCAGATCCAGATATGGTCACTATGAGTATGTAGTTATGACTTTTAGTGCGACTAATGCTTCTACCATATTCATGGACTACATGAACATAATCTTCAGCTCGTTCTTAGACAAGTTTGTTGTTGTCTTCATATACGACATACTTATCTATTCCAAGACTCGTGAGGAGCATGTGGATCATCTTAGGACAATGCTTGGGGTGTTGAGAGAGAAGAACTTTATGCCAAGTTGTTCAAGTGCGAGTTTTGGATGGAGGAAGTTCAGTTCTTGGGGCATGTGATGTTAGCTAGTGGTATCTCTGTAGATCCAGCAAAAGTGCAAGTAGTGCTTCAGTGGGAGAGACCTAACTCTGCCACTGAGATCAGAAGTTTTGTCGGGTTAGCGGGTTACTATCGTACATTCATAAAGGGATTTTCTAAGATTGTGGCGCCTTTGACACAGTTGACTAGGAAGGATCAACCTTTTGCTTGGACGGACTAGTGTGCGACTAGCTTTCAAGAGCTAAAGTAGAGGTTGACTAGTGCT
Source organism: Vigna angularis (assembly GCF_016808095.1). Classification (NCBI taxonomy): domain Eukaryota; kingdom Viridiplantae; phylum Streptophyta; class Magnoliopsida; order Fabales; family Fabaceae; genus Vigna; species Vigna angularis. The sequence goes on along the minus strand of NC_068971.1, from coordinate 19,542,145 downwards.
CCTGTGTTGGTGATCCCTGACACAGGTAAACCTTTTGAGGTTTCCTGTGATGCGTCCTATCAGGGACTAGACTATGTGTTGATGCAGGAGAAGAAGGTAGATGCATATGCTTTAAGGCAACTCAAGGTTCATGAGAAGAACTATCCTACTCATGACTTGGAATTGACAACAGTTGTGTTTGCCTTAAAGATTTGGAAGCACTATCTTTATGGTTCAGAGTTCCAGGTGTTTAGTGATCACAAGAGTTTGAAGTATCCCTTTGATAAGAAGGAGCTGAACATGAGGTAGAGGAGGTGGATTGAGTTTTTAAAAGGTTACGATTTTGATCTTCTTTACCATCCTAAAAAGGTGAATGTGGTAGCAGATGCATTGAGTAGGAAGATGGTACTTGTTTTTTCTTTGATGGTTAAGGAGTTGGAGTTGGTGGAGAGTTTCAGAGATTTGAAGTTGCAGGTAGAGTTGGAGTCATATTGTATTAGATGTAGGAGCCTTGTGATGTCGAGTGATCTTTTAGACCGTATAAGAGAGAAGCAGTTATCAAATGTCGAGCTAAAGAGATTAATGAATTTGATTGGTTCAGAGTAGGGCAGATAGTTTACTTTGGGGGCTGATTGCATATTGAGATTCAGAGGCAGGGTTTGTGTTCTTTATGATGGTGAGCTGAAGAGATTGATCCTTGAGGAAGGTCATCAGAGTATTTTTAGCATGCATCCTAGCATGACTAAAATGTATTAGGACCTCAAGAAATCTTTTTGGTGTTCTGGAATGAAGGGAGATGTAACACGATTTGTTTCTTCTTGTTTGATCTATCAAAAAGCCAAGGTGGAGCATTAGAGACCTGATGGCTTGTTACAGCAGTTGTCGATTCCTGAGTGGAAATGGGATAGCATAGCTATGGATTTTGTTATCCATTTGCCACAGACAGTTAGAGGTCATGATGCTATTTGGGTTATGGTTGACATGTTAACCAAGAATGCTCATTTCTTGGCAGTAAATTTGAGGATGTCGATGGCAAAGCTTGCACAGCTGTACATCAGAGACGTAGTGAGACTGCATGGAGTGCCTTCTAGTATTGTTTCAGACAGAGCTCCTCGGTTCACTTCGAGATTTTAGCAGTCGTTGTAGAATGAGTTAGGCACTCGTTTGCAGATGAGTTCAACTTATCATCCCTAAACAGATAGGCAGTCTAAGAGAACGATCCAATCACTTGAGGATTTATTGAGGATGTATGTATTAGATCACTTGGAAGTCTAGGATGAGTTGTTGTTGGTGGTGAGTTCACCTACAATAATAGTTATGAGACCAGGGTATGACACCGTTTTAAGCACTGTATGGGAGAAGATGTCAGACGCCTCTTTGTTGGTATCAGGAGGGAGAGTCGGTGTTGACTGGGCCATAATTGATTTAGCAGATAACAGAGAAAGTGAAACTGATTCTGGAGAGGATGAAAGCAGCTTAGACTAGGCAGAAGTTCTATGCTGATCAAAGGCGAAGACCGTTGGAGTTTGTAGTTGGGGATCATGTTTTCCTTAGAGTGACTCCTACTATTAGTGTGGGAAGAGCTATTCGCTCTAGGAAGTTATCTCCTAGGTTCATTGGTCCTTATCAGATATTGAGGAAGGTAGGGCCAGTTGCTTATGAGATAGTCATGTCTCCCTAGCTGGTGAATCTTCACTCAGTAATCCATGTCTCACAGCTTAGGAAGTATGTGTCTGACCCCTCTCATGTGTTAGAAGTGGAGGATGTGCATGTTAGAGAAGATCTTTCAGTGGATGTGCAACCTGTCAGGATTGTGGAGAGCTAGACGAAACAACTCAAAGGAAAGACCATCAGTCTAGTCAGAGTTGTTTGGGATAGTAGGACATGTGACTCTACCTGGGAGTTAGAGGGAGTCATGAGAGAGTATTATCCTCACCTATTCTTTAGTAAGTCTAATTTTTGAGGTCGAAAATATTTGTTGTTGGGGAGAATGTAAGAACCTAGAAAATTGAGTATTTGAGTTGATAGATGTATTAAAATATGAGACCGAATATTTTATTATAAAATAATCTTATAACATAAATAGAATTTTCTAAGATCGTCTCATTATCTAAAATACCATTTATCTCTCTAAAACTCGTTCTCTTTGTTTCCTTTTGGTTCTCTCTACAATTTCTTACTCCTAAATCATCTGTTCGACGATTAGGAGGTGTCTAGGTAATCCTTGTGACAAGAGCTACCTTTCCAAGCGATCAATTTCTTTATTAGAGCAAGTAAGTTTCGTTCCCTTTTCTTGGTAATTCCTTAATTTGTGATCATGTAGAGAATATGTCTTTGCATATGAGTACGATCTCTCTCTCTTGATTCTTAGCTCAATTTAGGTTCTAAGGTTGGTTTCCCAACATCAATTGGTGATTTGTAGGCATTCAATTATGGAAGTATGCATGATTAAGTTGGTTTCAAATGGTTTTCACGGTTGGTAATATGGGTTCCATGGAGGAACTCCTTCGGTACAATTTAAGGTGTATTAGAATGAATACATGGAGCTTAGTATTGGAGGTTATCCTAACACTCTAATGATCTTTCATTCTCAAATAGAGAGGATTGATACATGTGGTGAGAGTAGTAGGAGATCCTAGTGTAGGCGCTACCTAGAGGAGTATTACGCGGTAATGGACTAACCTTGTGTGGGTGGTAGGGTGAAACCCATTGGCAATTGCTTTGGAAAGCAGTACAGGCCACCACAAGTGCAAAATCCACCATAGCTCGGTATTCATTCTAAGTGCGGATAGTTAAATTCATTTTAGTGTCATGCATAAAGTGTGTTGTGTTGGTGAATGACTATGTGTGATTGTATGTAATGTACTTGATGAATATAGTGAATATTCTTTTATTTAGACTTGCTTACCCTGTTGTTTGTGCTCGTGTTTTGTGTGTTGCGGTGTTTTCTTCTTTACAATGATCATCCTGTGGGTGTGAGCAGAGGAAGACGAGGTTTCCCTAAAACAGATATTGGACGAAGGTGATGCTACTGTTTAGTTAGTTTTAGATTATATTCTTCTATAGTTTTGTTAGCCACTTGTATATAAAGTTTAAAATTTTATGGTTATTTTGGATGACTATAAGTTTATAATTTATACTTTAGTTTGATAATTGTTCTATCATATCATATTTGTGATAACTCTTTATATAGTATTATACTATATTATTAGGATGTTACAATGAATTTGGTGATCAATAGAGAATAACTGATTTATGATAAATAAAGTTTTATATATACATAAATGTTTTTGGAAGGATGATGATTTATACGAAGCTAACAATTTAGTCATGTTAGATTATTTTTAGTACTTGAGAATGTTAGAGATTATTTTAAGGAGATATAATCAGAAGGTAAAAATATTGAAAAGAATTAAGGGAAGAGGATACCAATATTAGGTTTACGTTTTGAAATGTTTGTGGGTAGGTGGGTTCGCTTAGTGCACCATTTTGTGTCGATGGGCGACATGTGTATTTGTTTGTTCTCATTAGATCAAAAAAATGAGTTGTTGGTGACTTTAACTTTTGGTGTAGACTTTAACTTTTGGTGTCGATCAACACTTAATTTAATTTGATTTCCCAACTTTGTCCTTACTTAAATTATATTTCCACTCTATACACTTAATTTTTTAATTCAAAAATTAAAAAAATATAATTGACACACGTTTTTAATGCCACATAAATTAAAACTACACTGTCAGCATGTCACGTAACACTTTCCTTAACTGTGTTTGCTCAATTTGACGACAATCCTTTATTTGATTCAATTTTACAAAGATAAGAACCCAATTGAGACGCCGAACACGTCAGGAACCTATTTGAAATTCTAAACGAAAATATGTACCTACCGATACATTAAACCTAATAATTACTACTTGAGGTATAACCTTCATAGTTATTGAATATCTTTATGAGTCATATTTTTAGTATTGAACATTTTTATTGAATATATGTATTGAACATATGTAATGAACATCTTTCTTTTTAATTTTTATGTATGAACAATTAGTTGTATGAATGATATTAGGTTGAATAATGTAGTTTATTTTATACAATATTATTCAATTTTAGTTTATATTAATTTATTCTTTGTTTTGTCAATAAAACCACTTTTACAATAATATAATTTTATTACAATGAGAAAAAATGAACTATATACATTTCTGGCAGTTTTAAAACCCCAGTTAACTAAACCATGCAAAATAGGGGTGGTTTTGAGAGAACCCCAGCTAGTTCCCGCGGTTTTTGAGTAACCCCTCTAATACCGGCGGTTTTCACAAAACCCCTGGAAATTTCGGCGGTTTTCGGAAACCCCTGCTAATATCAACGATTTTCACAAAACCTTTGGAAATTTCGGTGGTTTTCGAAAACCCTCGCTAATACTGGTGGTTCTGGAAAAACCCTCAGAAATTGCAGCGGTTTTGTGAAAAAAACGCCGATACTTACTTAGCGACACAGGTTTTCTCAACAGTTTTCCTAACCGTGTGAAATGTGCTTTCTAGGGGTTAAAACCGTTGGTAACATAAAAAATAACCCCTAGAAAAATTACAGATTTTTGTATTGATTATCGGTTTTTCAATACGAGATTTTCTTTGTATCATACGTATATTTTAATTATAATTTTTTGGTTTAATGATTTAGATAGTTTTTATTTATGTCAGGTTTTCCCAAATAGTTCTTTTATTTTATTTTTGGCTCAATTGAGTTTCTAAATGTGAAAAACCATTACAATTGGATCTCTGCCGTTAAATTGGGATAATGAGATTAAATTTAAGTTGACATGTCGCTATGACCTGGTTTCATTAAATTACATGGTAGATTAGAGCACATGGTATGTGGATAGTCATATATTAAGCATTTTTAATCTGTAAAATTTGAAATCAAAAATATTTGTCACGAAATTAAGATTCCATGATTCGAAATTGTTAATTGATTGAGTAAGAGGAATCAAAATTAGGATCGAAAGAGAGACCAAAATTGGAGAGTGATTGGACAAAGTTCTTGCTCATTATATTAGTTCTAGTGTAAAAAATTAACTATGAAAATGAAGTATAATATTCATTAAATTATTGTTTTACAACAACTCTTATTGGTTTATTTCTATATTTAAGATATCA